>NC_135238.1:140387897-140699285 GCF_051348905.1 Ranitomeya variabilis | reverse complement strand
GCTCCACAATCATTCATGCTGATGTTGTCATTTATACAATCCATTCAAAGAGCTAAGCAGAGTAGCCTGAAATTCCTTTCAAAGGTTAAAATTATGACCTCAATATTTCAAAATGCTTTTTGTTACCAAATTGCTAGAGCTTCTCCATTCCATTCTGCATGTATCCTTAAATTAAAAACAATGCTCAGAAATATCGCTCTGTGCTCCGACCACAATCTTAAGTAATGTTCTCCAGGTGCAGCATAAATAAATCCTATTGAAAGCCAAGTAATGCTGTCTGATATTTACATACTTTTATTTATCACTCTAATAATACTTGACAAAGCCCGTGTCACTTGTGCCGTCTCCTCTGTTCACATCCATAAAATAAGCTTAGAAAACTGATTCAGTCCTAATGCTATTCTGTGAATAGTTGTAGACTGTCTGTTACCTTTATTGTCATTTTTTTGTTCATTTTCTTTCTTTCATTTTTACTTTACTACTGCCAAATATGATTGTGTGGGGTTCGAATCAGTCAAATATTGTAACCAGAAGGTGATTGTTCAGTCTCTTAGTGCTAGACACATAACCAGAGGACAGTTATTAACACACATTGACCCTGATTCATTTATGGGTTTTAAGTCACTCTTCTTTTTTTATCTTGAGGTATTCACTGCCATCAAAATGGCGCATGCGATTCATGAATTTCGTGCAAGTTTAAAAAACTTATTATATATATCATACCAGGATGGGGTTCATTATACTAGGAAGAGGACCAGGATTGTGCATATTATACCAGGAAGGGGACCAATATAGCACAAATTATACCAAAATGGGGGACATTATTCCAGGAAAGGGACTAGGATGGGGCACTTTATATCAGGAAGGGAACCAGGATAAGGACATTATACCAGGAAGGGAATCGGGATGAGGCACTTTATATCAGAAAGGAGACATTATACCATAAAGGGGGACATTATACTATGATGCGGACCAGGATGGAGGATATTATACCTGGAAATGGACCAGGATGGGGCACATTATACAAAGTAGGGGACCAGGATGGTTCACATTATCAAAGAAACGGGACCAGGTGGCACACATTATACCAGGATGTAGAATATTATACCAAGAAGGAGGCCAAGTTGGAAGACGTTATCCCAGGAATGGGCTCATCATGGGAGATATTATTATTGGAAGGAGCGTCCCTTATTACGTACCATCCTCTCTAGTTATGTATGGAGCAGCCCCTTATTACATAGCATCCTCTGTGGTTATATTCAGCACCGTCCTATTATTACATAGTATCAGCTTTTGTTATTTATAGCACCATCTCTTACATAGCATTTCCTTGTTATTTTTGTTAATCACATCACCCTCTCTTTATTATGTTGTTCTTGTTAGACATAAAATAACTGCTGATGAAGCAACAGCAGCTGACCAGAAGACCAGTCCATCAGCTTCTCAATTAGAAAAGAAGCTTTCCCATGCTCCACCAGCCGGCATTTCAGTTTATATCTAACAAGAGAGGACACTATGCAAAAAAGAACAGGGCTCTGTAATTAACAAAAATAATAGGAAAAGCTGCTATTTAATTAACGGTGCTGTACATAACATGAGAAGGCACTATATAATAAGGGTCGGTAATATTCATAATTATATACATAGGCGACTAACACATTCCACACACATTTCTTGCACTGGATTCCCAAGTTGTCAATGTCCAACCCTAAACCACTTTAACCATTTTTGTGACTTTTTCAGCAAAACTGCATAAAAACTACATCAAGAGAGGATAAGAGTGAAATTGTGCCAAATTTTGCAACTTTTTAAAAAGCTTCAATTGATAAATCAGCTAAAACCAGTTGTAACCCTGGAGCAAGCAGTTTTGGGGGGATCCTACCTGATACCAATATTGAATATTTCGTCCATTATCGTTGCACATTTTTGCACTTTGCACTTCTTGTATATGCACCTTTGATATTTGATTATTTTAGATTGTTTATTAAAAGTTAAATTTTAGATCCCAATTTGCTCTATCTGTTACTTCATCCACTTTAGTCATTTCCCTATCTTCTACATTGAAACCATCTGGAATCATTAAACTCCACTAATCACTAAACTTCGCTCACAAAGCCATAAACAGAAAAAAAAACTAAAAAACAGGCAAGCACATGTAAAATAAACTTCAAAAGTGGAGTAAACAGAATAATGAATTGGGTGGGAACAAAAAATGATGTAAAACACACAAAAATAGACAAAAATCTCAAAGGCAATGATGAATCAGGGCCAATGTGTTAGATTTATATACACAAAGGACAGTCGATCAGTCTGATCTAGGTATCGGGGCAGACATACCATTTGTGTAATCCAGGCAGCGCTATAGGGGCCCAAGAGGTAAGGGGGCCACATTCACCTTCAAAGCAAGTGGAATTGTGTATTATGATGAGCTACTGAACTGCTTACTGCAGTGAGAAATACTTATTTCTCACTGCAAAATGCAAATAAATGTATATAATTTATACAATGTGATTTTCAGGATTTTGTTTTTGATGTTCTGTCTCTCAATGCTAAAATTAACCTACCCTTAACTAAAATACACCATATAACAGAATACAAAACCCAAATATATACACATAGTTAAATATTGAAGATGAAGATAGATAAAATAAGATGTCTTTGTGATGAACAATTGCAGCAAAAAATTCCCATTACATATAACTTTTGCATCATAGATAATAGTTATATATGTAGAGTTGCCATAGAGTAGGGCACAAATTATTAAGTTGAAGGTTGCTTCACACTATCCAGCGATATTGTATTTTTCTGACCATAAGATGCACTTTTTTTCCTCAAAATTTGGGAGGAAAGTGTGGGTGCGTCTTATGGTAGGGATGTAGCATGTGGGGAGGGGGGCAGCAGCGAGTGGGATCGCAATGATATCCCACTTCAGGCAGAAAAATGTCCCCACTGCCAGGAATCAGCTGCTGGGGAAACCATGTGGTCCCGATGATTAAGTGCAGTGAATATTCATTAGCTACTCCCCGCCCACCTATCAGCTGAGCAATGAGCAGGGAGCAGCAAATGAATACTGCACTTAAGCAGGGACACACATGGATTCCTCAGCACTGATTCCTGCAGCAGCTGGGGAGATCCATGTGTCCGGGGGAGGAGGAGGCAGCAGCAGGGGGAGGAGGAGAGGAGATAGCTGGTACCTTCCTGGGCTGGAGCTGAGTGCTGTGCAGTGTGCAGGAGGACCTGTGATGATGTCAGAAGTGGGCGGGCTGAAGCATCACATGGCAGCACAGAGCCCTCCCTCTTCTTGACATCATCACAGGTCCTTCAGGCTCCCCACTAGAATCTGCCGGCTTCCATTACCTGTGCTGTGGAAAGGCAATAAGAGGGAGGGCTCTGTGTGTGCAGCCATGGGATGCTTTTACCTCACTACAGGCTGGCTGGCTGCCACAATTAAGATGTTAGTCTTTCCAAAACACAATAAAGCACTCTGCCACTCCTTTAGTGAACTATAACTCCCAGCATGTCATAGGATCTGCAGGACATGCTGGGAGTTATAGTTCTCCCATGGGATTTTAAAGCAGCACTCCAGTGTTATTTTGCAGTGCTGGAGTGGTGCTTTAAATATAAGCCCTGTGCCCCCATTCTTATACTCACCCTCCAGCATCTTTATATAGTACTTCACAGACACCACACTGGTCCCGCAGCTTCCAACATAATAACATACTATTATATATAATAACACCACATATTATAGTATGTTATTAAATATTTTACCACATTTTTTTGCTTCAAATATTTTTTTCCCTATTTTCCACCTCTAAAACCTGGGTGCGCCTTATAGTCCGGTGCGTCTTATAGTCCGAAAAATACGGTAGATAAAATATCTCTGTAACACAAAAACTCATATTAAAAACAGAAATAAAACAAAATTCTAAAATCAAAAAGTGTGCATAAAAACACAGCTGAACACCAGCTGTCACAGAAACAGGACAAAACTGATATTCTCATTCAAGCCCATTGGATGTGTTTAAGGTCCATACCAAAATGGACTCGAGTTGGAAAATCTCTGGCTTACCCTACCCCCGCAAATATTGATGTAAATTTGATCAATGCCTCTGACCCCTTGAAGTATACTGTCACAGTGGATATGTCCGTGTGATTCAGTGCTGCTGTGATTCCGTTTACATGTTTCCTGACACAAACTTTAAGTTGCCGTGTGGTCAGTCTAATGTACAGCAAATCACAGGTGTCATAGTAGATCACAGATTTTGATTTACATGAAATATGTTTTTTATAACAGGGTATAATGTGTATTTGGCCTTATGGTTTGCTCGCTTAACCATACGTCTACTATAACTGTGTTCATAGAATCTTTGCTTATGATCACCTGCTTGCTTATCAAAGTCAGAGTCAGTTCCCCAAATTCTGCAGAGGCGGAGGATTTGTCTGATGGGAACGGACTGTATTATAGATCTAGGATGTGAGGAGGAGGCATGTAATATATTACTGGAGGTGGATTTCCTAAAAATGTCAGTCTGTATCACATCAGTACAATCTCTTTTCAGCTAGATATCAAGGAAGTCAATCCTTTCTCAATCACATTGATATGTGATATGGATATTACGGTCATTATTATTCAAAGACCTCATAAATTCTTGTAGGGATTGTAAGGGCCCTTGCCAGATCAAAAAGATGTCATCAATGTACCACGCACAGAAAATGACACAGTCCATCAATGCCTTCCAAACTGACAGAAAGATGTCACTCTCCCACAGCTCCAAAACATGTTAGCATAGAAGGAGGCCAACTTTGTTCCCTGGAGCTGCAGATAGAAAGACCCCTTAAAAACAAAGAAAACTATGAGTTAATGTAAACTTCAACAATTCCAAGACCAGGGAATTAATATTAGATGGTAAATTAGACATATCCATAAATAGTTTGGTGGCCGCCAAACAATCAGCATGTTTTATATTGATATATAGGGACTCAACGTCCCCTGTAACCATTAAGGTCTCATTGCCAATATGGAGACCTTTTCGGAAGTTCCCCCCATATCTTTTAAAAATGATGGAAGACATTCATAGTAACATAGTAACATAGTTTTTTAAGGTTGAAGGAAGACTTTAAGTACATCTAGTTCAACCCATAGCCTAACCTAACATGCCCTAACATGTTGATCCAGAGGAAGGCAAAAAAAAAACCATGTGGCAAACAGTAACTCCACATTGGGGGAAAAAAATTCCTTCCCGACTAATGGTTTAAGTTTAGAGTCAATTCTGTGATTGATATGCTCCAAGTAACTCCCCCTTCCTGAAATATCGATCGGCCCGATGGGGTGTTGATATTTTTATGAACCTTTAGAAGACATAGAGTTGGAACAGTCAGCTCAGGGATCTGTAAGGCTGAAACCAGTTCCTTTGCAATTACATCATTCTCCATTACCAATTGGAGAATGGTTTGTAATTGTGATACAAACGCGGACAAGGGGTTATATGTCAATTTCTTATAGCATGTTTTGTTGTTTAATTGGAGCAATGCTTCCTTTCCATATATTGACTTTAGCCAAATACAATATAACCCCCTTGTCTGCTGGTTTCACCACTACATCCAGTAGATTTTGTAATTCACAAAGATGTTCACGTTCCTCTCTACATAAGTTATTGTTCACGTGGTGGCATATCTATATTTTACATAGTTCCCCATTTTAGTCAGCACCATCTTAATATATACTTACCTTGTAATGTCTTCACATCTTGTTCCATCCAGATGTGTCCAGATCCCAGAATTCCAAGCAGCGAAAGTTCACCCACCTCCATACTAGGACACCCAAGTGATGGGTGTCTCAATATGGAAACTGCTGGTTGTACCAGCCTCTTGCACGGTACCACCAGCGGAACACCATCGCACCACACACACACACACACACACTGTATATGCCATGAATCATTCTGCTGATCCTGGCAGCAGATCCACGATGTGTCTACTGGCAGAGGGAGCCGGTCACATTAAAGGAGTTTTCCCACGAATGAAAGTTCATTTAAAAAATTGTCTGTGTTTGACCGCGTACGGAGCATACCACATCTCCTGGGCAGGGGAGGAAGCAAAAGACAATGCTGACATTACAGCAGGGGATCACAGAGGATTTCTTTTGTCAGGTAAAATATTTCACTGACTGTTTTTAAACAATATTTTAGCTCATAAAATGTATCCTCTGCGATCTCCTGTTGTAATGTCAGTATTGTCTTTTACTTCCTCCCCTGTCCAGGAGATGTGGTATGTTCTGTACACGGTCAGACACACACAATTTTTAAAATGAACTTTTGTTTGTGGGAAAACACCTTTACAAAGCAAATATCAATACCAACATGGCTCCTCCTAAAAAGTACGCCAATGACAATGAAAGTGAAGCATCAAAGTCACAATGTTGAAGACAACAACGGGCCGGGAGAAAGAAAGTGCACAGGGGTGAGAGAGACAGAGCACAGGGGGAGACAGCTCAAACGGGACAGCACATGAAGGGAGAACACAGCACAGGAAGGAGAGAGATGGGGGATAGCACATGGGGTAGACAGGTCAAAGAAGAGAGCACAGAGGGGAGAAGTCAGCGCATGGGGAAAGAGAGAGTGGATAGGTGGGTGCATGGGCGGACATACCGCCTGTTCAACCTGTGCAGCTGCACAGGGGCCCGGAGGCTCCAGGGGGCCCCTGCAGGCAGGGCCGGCATTAGGGGCAGGCAGCTGCCTAGGTCCTCGCTCCCCCAGGGGCCCCCAGCTAGCAGCACATCACGCAGCTGCTATGGGGCCCCTGTGAGGCAGGGGGCCTGCCTGCCGCCAGCGCCGACTCCCCCGCCGCATTTAACTATAACGGCGTCTGCCGGTACAGTTCAAAGCGATGATGGAGGAGAGAGCGTCAGCTGATGCTCCCTCTCTCATCATTCCCCGCTCTGCCTCTGACAGACACTGCCGCACACTCACTGTGTGCCGGCAGGAGCAGGAACTGGAAGCAGCGCGGGCACGAGGAGAGGTGAAGAGTGTGCTGTGTTGTTTGTTGTTTTTTTTTTACTCTATAACTGAGTACTGGACTGTGGGGCCATTCTGGGGGGGAGAGCTGCGCTGTATACTATGAGGCAGTGTGCTGTATACCATGAGGCTGTCTGCTGTATACCATGAGGCTGCGCTGTATACTATGAGGCAGTGCTGTATACCATGAGGCTGTGTGCTGTATACCATGAGGCTGCGCTGTATACTATGAGGCTGCGCTGTATACTATGAGGCTGCGCTGTATACTATGAGGCTGCGCTGTATACTATGAGGCTGTGCTGTATACTATGCGGGCAGTCCTGTATACTATGAGGCTGCGCTATATACTATGAGGCTGTTCTGTATACTATGAGGCTGCGCTGTATACTATGCGGGCAGTGCTGTATACTATGCGGGCAGTGCTGTATACTATGCGGGCTGTGTTGTATACTAAGGTGGGTACATTATACGTTATCTTCTATGGGGGAGGCTGTGTTATATACGATGGGGGTGCATTATATTCTATGGGGAAGGCTGTGTTATATACTATGGGGGGCTGCATTATATTCTATGGGGGCTACATTATATTCTATGGGGAGGTGGGCTGTATTATATTCTATGGGGGCTGTATTAGATTTTATGAGGGAGGATTGCATCATACTCTTTGATGGGGCTACATTATATTCTATGGGGAGGTGGGCTGTATTATATTCTATGGGGGCTGTATTATATTTATATTCTATGAGGGGTGATTGCATCATACTTTATGGGGGGCTACATTATACTATATGAGGGTGGCTGCATTATGTTCCATGGGGGTTACATCATACTCTGTGGGGTGGCTGCATTATACTATATGTGGGCTGCATTATACTGTATCAAGGACTATGGGGAATACATTATACTATATGAAGAACTATGGGGTGCATTATACTGTGGGAAGTGAATTATAGGACTGAGGAGTGTATTTTACTATATGGAGGATTATGCGGTGTGTATTTTACAATATGGAGGACTGTGGTGCACATTATAATATATTGAGCACTATGAGGTGTATTATACTAAACAAGTAAAATGCTGCCTATTCATCCATTGATTGGATTGGTTATGCCGGAACAGAAATCATTGTTCTCAGCAGCACATCGCCGTTGTAAACTGTAGGTGTGCTGCTGGTAACATGATACTGTATGGTGATCTGTTAGTGATCTATTAGTGATTGTTCTGTTCCCATCATTCTTTCTCAGACAGTGTAAAGAGGCCGGGAAACAAGTGTTGAACAACTTCAGTATTGTCGATCACATTCCTTTAGTGGCCTGAACTCAGCGCTTGTAAATACAACAGAAATGCTTCTGTGTGATGTGCAATATGTTAGGATTTGAGGCCCCATTTTAAACTTTGCCTAGGGCCCCACTTTGCCTAAAACCATCCCTGCCTGCAGGGTGGCTAATAATGAGGGCAATCTGGCCAGTTTATCCGTCTCCGGGGGGCCGCTGGCCAGATTGCCATCATGGGATTGCAGCTCCGCTGCCTGCAAGAGAAAAAGGCAGCGGAGCTGCAGGGAATGGATCCATCCTGCTTCCTGCCACACAGCAGCGGCTGAATGACATCATCATTTAGCGCCACGACAGGAACCTGCCAGCGATGGTGCGGCTTCAGGATACTGTGTGAGCAGAGGTGAGGTGTGTGTGTGCAGAGAGGTGAATGGTGCTGTGTGTGTGTGTAGGTGGAGGAGAGGGAAATGATGGGGGTGACGGGGCCGAAGGCAATGATTGGGTTGATGGAGAGGGCAATGATAGGGGTGGTGGGGCAGGAGAAAATGGTGGTAGCAGTGGAAAGGACAATGATGGGGGTGGTGGGGAGGAGGCAATGATGGAGGTGGTGGAATGGGCAATGATATGGGGTGGTGGGGGAGAAAGCAATAATGGAGGTGGTGAAGAGGTCAATCATGGGGGGTGGGGGAGAAGGCAATAATGGGATGCGGGGGATTTATAATGGGTTTAAGAACAGGGGGAGGTGGAGGAAGACATTATTATCAATTATTATGTCTAACAGTCCCTTAGTATAAAGTGTACTCACTTATGTATAGCACAGTCCCTTAGCTTTGTCGCCTTGAAAGGAGGGGGGCACAGGCACATTTCCTGCACAGGGGCCCCAAGCAGTCTGTGTCCTCCCCTGGGTGGGTGAGCACATGGGGCAGAGATTCTCAACGCTGCAAAGCCTGCCCCATCATGACATTACCGCCCTCCCGATGCGATAGCATCGGGCCTCCTTCTGGTATCATATATAATTTGATTAAAGTTGCCAATGCAGCAGAACTGTACAACTATGTCTCACAGAAAGACATAAATTAAAAAAAATCTCAGAAAAAAACAGCCTTACCAATATCAAGTAAGAATACCAATGTACTAGCAGGATGCAGCAGACCCCCATGATGAAATATATAACCAAAAACCACTACCTGAAAAAATACTGATTAACAACTTAGTAAAACCAAAATATTTTATTATAACACATAAGACACCAACAAAAACAATACACAGAAAATCTCAAAAAGGCACAGTACATTATTTGCCAAATGAGGCTATGCAAGGGGCAAATTATGATAGTATACAATATTCAAAATGTGTTGTTGTTAACGCCCCTGCATATTTTCATATATAGACATGAGCTCTGGCAAGAGATCACCTAAAAAAGGGGAAAGCCACCACTTTAGTGCAAATTTAGGAGGATTTTATATCCACATACGAAGTACATAATCCTATAAGCAATTATTGCCACTATATGGTAAATGAAATGACCACTCACAAACCTACCAATTCATAGAGGGGGTGGTTGCCTTCTATTAAAAATGCACATAGATGAGGCTTGCATAGGGCACCAGTGGCACATTGTCTGGCTTACAGCCAATTGATGATTCCTATACTGTTAGATCAGGTGGGCTGCACCGCACAAGGACAGAGACCCCAAATCACCCAACCAGCTCGAAAGGGCCCAGCTGCATCCTGTATAATGATAGTAAGAATGTGCAATAAAAAGATGAACAATTATTTTGAACATGCATGAGTTATTGGCTGATATTTTGGCCAAAATATTCACGGTCGCAACTCATGTTATGTGACCTGGTTATTAAGGCTGTTTCTTTTTCTGTGATGCTTTTTTTAATGTATGCCTTTCTGTGAGATATTTTTTAATTTAGTGTAGGGACTTGCAAGTATGAGGACGCTTGACAAGGGTTGCAAGCTTCCATATTTTGGCCAAAATATCCACCAATAACTCATGTATTTTATATATAATTTTTCTTCTTTTTATAGCACATTTTTCCATTTTCATGCAGGAGGCAGTCAGGCCCTTTAGAAATAGTTGGATGAATTGGTGTGTCTGTCCTTATGTGGTGTACTTATATAGACTTATATAGTGCTCGGCAGTCCGCCTGATCTAACAGTATGGACGTCATACTATGTAAGCCACACTGTGCATCACACGTTACGTACCTGTGTGACTAGCACCCCATGCAAGCTACACATTTTTAGTACTAGGCAACCACTCACTTCATGAATTGGTAGGATCACTGAAGTGTACAAATACCATCAGCTTCCAATGTTAACAGCAACTCATTGTCATTGTTAGAGTAGGAGTGCTCAAGGTAATCAGCTGATTGTTGGGGACACTTTCTTTATAGAAGATGTTCTACCAACTGGAGCGAAATATAGCTTCGTTTTCTGTTTCAGGTCATCGTTAGCCTCATATTTATTGTATACAGCCATGAACCCATCATTTTAGCCTTCAAAAATCACTTACTTTTTCACACTAAAAGTTCCTCTCTATACAGACTACTTATACTTTGCTTTCCTCTCTCTCCATAACCACAGTATTTTTCATACAGTCTTTACCTTGTATCCAGAGGCAAAAAAAGGGGACTTCGTAATCAGAAAAAAGGAAAAGAATGTTTCTTTTTCCTATGTAAAACTAGAAGGCCACATGCCAGTCGAATACTATCTCTCAGTCTCAGACTCAAAACGTTAGTCAATGTCCATTTCCCCTGCTAGGATGGAATTGTACTATGAGACTTCAAGTCAAGGCATTATTTATGCGTCACCCAGTGCCAGGTAATGTGAGAGGCATACAATGTCTGCGAGCAACAGTCCTGAATTTCATCTTGGCTCCTGACAATTATGTGAATATATGAACTGCATTGAAAACCACCAGATGAATTCAATCAGAGCTGTGCAAATATCGCATACATAATCTATTAGTTTACCCCAAGGAAACCAAACCATCGAATTCAAACTGAATGAAGTCATCAGTAATAAAGAACACAAGACTGATAAGACAATATTAAAAATACCCAATTTTCTCACAATTGAGGAAAAAAAAAGTTGACTGTGACGATAAACTGTCATCAGTTTCTTTTTACATTTCTAAATGAAGAAAAATGTTTTTAATCAGATGGCACTATGACTGGAATGGCAAAAAGGAAAAAGAAACAACCCTGCTTAAAATGCAAAGGCTCGTTTCAGGTTTACATGACTTTTTATACTGCAAGAGAACATGAAGTTATAGAGATGAATTAGGGGGAAAATGAAAATAGCTACAGAGGAAATTACTCAACTATCTGGGTGTACAGAGCTCCAAAGCTGCTGTATAAATATCACAGCAAAGTAAACTTAAAATAAAGCAAAAACATTAACATTCAGCCAGGGAGGAAACAATTAAACATAAGCGACAGTTATGTGTGTATACATATATACATTTAAATGTACATACAGTTTCAATGTTGAGGAATGTAATATTATTATTATTATAGTGCCAATTATTCCATGGCGCTTTACATGTAAAAAGTGGTACACATAATAAAAAAGACGTGCAATAATCTTATCAATATAAGTCATGACTGGTACAAGAGGAGAGAGAGGACCATGCCCACGCGGGCCCACAATCTACAAGGGATGGGTAAAGACACAGTAGGTGAGGGTAAATCTGGTCGTGCAGTGGTTTGCTGGTTACTGCAGGTTGTAGGCTTGTCGGAAGAGGTGGGTCTTCAGATTCCTTTTGAAGCTTTCCACAGTAGGCGAGAGTCTGATATGTTGTGGTAGAGAGTTTCAGAGTATGGGGAATGTGCGGGAGAAATCTTGTGTGCGATTGTGGGAAGAGGAGATAAGAAGGAAGTAGAGAAGGAGATCTTGTGAGGATCCGAGGTTATGTGCTGGTAGGTTCCGAGAGACGAGGTCACACATGTATGGAGCAGACAGGTTGTGGATGTGGATAGTGTTTTGAACTCGAGTCTCTGGGTAATGGGGAGCCAGTGAAGGGACCAACAGAGGGGAGAGGCCGGGAAATAGCGGGGAGTTAAGTGGATTAGGCGGGAAGCAGAATTTAGAATAGATTGAAGGAGTGCGAGAGTGTTAGAGGGGAGGCCACAGAGCACGATGTCGCAGTAGTATATATATATACACAGTGGGGGACATAAGTATTTGATCCCTTGCTGATTTTGTAAGTTTGCCCTCTGACAATGACCTCAACAGTCTATGATTTTAATGGTAGGTTAATTTTAACATTGAGAGATAGAATATGAAAAATAAAATCCAGAAAATCACATTGTATAAATTATATACATTTATTTGCATTTTGCAGTGAGAAATAGGTATTTGATCTCCTACCAACCACAAAGAGTTCTATCTCCTACAGACCAGTTAGATGCTCCTAATCATTCCAAAGACATACTGACAGGGAATTTAGATTGTGAGCCCCATCGGTGACAGCGATGAGAATGTGTGCAAACTGTAAAGCGCTGTGGAATATGGTAGCACTATATAAAAATAAAGATTATTATTATTAATAATCAACTTATTACCAGCATTAAAGACAGCTGTCTTACATAGTCACCTTTATAAAAGACTTCTGCCCACAGACTCAATTAATCGGTCAGACTCTAACCTCTAAACACGGGCAAGACCAAAGAGTATTATAAGGATGTCAGGGACAAGATCATAGACATGCACAAAGCTTGAATGGGCTACAAAACTATAAGTAAGATGCAATCAGATAATAAACTTGAATTGCACTCTGACCAATTTTAATCTATGAGTCCCTGCTCATCTACAATTTTTTTATCAGCTCAGAACAGGCTGAGAAAAAAATAATAGCATGCTAAGAGTGTCCTCGTATCTTGTACGAGACTTGCCAATGCAGAGCAGGCAAAACTGACAGCTGCGGGCTGCAAGCCTCAGCTGTCAGCCTTTTCATGGTTGGTTATCAAGAATAGAGGGGTCTCAGGCTTTTTTCTAAAAATTATTTAAATAAATAATGGAAAAAAACATTTTGCCCCTCCCATTTTTGACAACCAGCCAAGCTAATGCAAATAGGTGGAGGGCGTTTTGCACTCATTTGGGGATCCATCTTGAGACTTATCTTACGTGTTTTGTGTCTGAGAATCAGAAGGATTGGGTTACCTACTTACTTCTAGCTAAATTCATGGTATATAATTGTTGTCATGAGTCTACTGGTAAGTCCCCATTTTTCGGGGCATACGGGTTCCGTTCTCAGTTCAGTTCATTTAATAGGAATCGTTCTTCTGGAATACCTGTATGGCAAGGGGTTCTTGATAATTTGAGTTAGATGGGGTCCAGATATAAGAGTGTCAAACAGTCAAATAAATAAGGCAGCACACTGCGGTGCTAAAACATGCAACATGAAACATGAAAATTGAACTGCATTACTGCACTAGAAATATGAAAAAATGAGAGCGTTTAACGCATAAATTGGCCAATTCATGTGTACCTGGTAGCCACATTAGGGCATCTCTCGTATACCAGGTCCTAAACTTTCCTTTCCTCGCTGAGAATAAACGTCTTCATCTGAATGGGTACCTGTCAAACCTCTTCTTACACACACTGGTCGATTCTGCTACGATTACGACGCATTTGCGTCATATTCGACATCGCAGTACGAGCTCGTAGCCAGCGGTCACACTCTACGATGTTAACGCTTTTTCTGACGTAGTTGCGATGTGAACGTCACGCGTCGCAATCGTACGCTACCCTTCACACCGCCATAGTCCTATGACTCCGAGCGTGACGTATTACCAGCATGGGCGTGCTAAAACGTCACGCCCAATCAGGAGACAGGTATGCGGAAGCCCAACCCACGTAGTCGCATTACGAGCTCGTATGACCGCCGTCACATACTACGATTTCGACCGCCACAGCGAGACATTTACGACGAAAGAAAGTTCTGCTCTTTCTTTCACATCGTACGATGCTGGGCTGCGTCGCAGATCGTAACGCCATGTCACACTTTGCAACCTCGGAACGAGGACGGATAAACGTCACAAATCGAACGCTCGTTCAGACTTTGATTGCACAGTGTGAAGGGGCCCTTAGACTAAATTTCTCTCTCTCTGTGGAGGGGTAATGGACCTGCTGCAATTAGAACACCTGTGGCTAAGAGGCGCAGGAGTGCTCAGTCAGAAGGCTAATGAATACAAATTTCAAAAAACTGACCGTCACTTCCAAACATAGAATAAGTGTGAACAGGTGCTGAACCTAGAGTCACCAACTCATATACAGCCAAATAAACATGAAAACTGAACTGCATTACTGCTCTAGAACGTTTATTTATTTATTTATTATTCTCAGCGAGGAAAGGAAAGTTTAGGACCTGGTATACGAGAAATGCCCTAATGTGGCTACCAGGTACACATGAATTGGCCAATTTATGCGCTAAACGCTCTCATTTTTTCATATTTCTAGTGCAGTAATGCAGTCCAATTTTCATGTTTCATGTTTGCATGTTTTAGCACCGCAGTGTGCTGCCTTATTTATTTGACTGTATACGAGTTGGTGACGCTAAGTTCAGCACCTGTTCACACTTATTCTATGTTTGGAAGGGACGGTCAGTTTTTTGAAATTCAGATATAAGAGTGTGGCTGATCGGAGATGTTTGATGGGTCTAGGTCTGTGTGTTGGTGACTTGGTGTGGTTGTAAATTGAAGGTTAACTCTTGGAAACTGGGTCCCAGGTTTATTGGTCCTTACAAGATTGTGACCGTTGTCAATCCCGTA
This sequence comes from Ranitomeya variabilis, assembly GCF_051348905.1. NCBI lineage: Eukaryota > Metazoa > Chordata > Amphibia > Anura > Dendrobatidae > Ranitomeya > Ranitomeya variabilis. The sequence continues at coordinate 140,684,210 of NC_135238.1, read as the reverse complement.
GCATTCCACCTTACTTTTAGGATCAATAATATGTTTCTTCGATCTCTACTCCAAAAATATGCTGTGTCCTCTGTATCATCACCACTACCATCATCTCCAGTCATTGTGAATGTAAATTTGGAATTTCAAATAGCCAAGATTGTTGACTCTCACTTAGTTCGTCGGTCGCTTCAGTATCTGGTACACTGGAAGGGATACAGTCCTGAAGAGAGGATGTGCGTACCAGCATCTGACATCCATGTGGCCACACTGATCCAGTCTTTTTATGTGGCACACCCTGATTAACCTGGTTCTGAGGATCTGGAGGTCCCTTGTAGAAGGGGGGTACTGTCACGGGTTTACCGTGACAGAGAGGAACCAGAAGATGACGGCATCTGAGTTATCCTAGTCCTGCACTGATTAGAAGCTCTTCACTTTCATATTAAACTGTTTAAATTTCTTTTAGCAGTGCAGGGATTTGTTGTGAATTCCATTCTCGAACTCCCTCCTGTGGTCATGAATGGTACTTCGGCGAGTTCTGTCCGTGGACTCCCTCTGGTGGCTGTGAGTGGAACTGCTGGTTCTGAGGTTGCTTCCTCAGCTGCCCTCGTTTGCGGCTAGGCTGGCTTCTCTATTTAACTCCACTCAGATCGTTACTCCATGCCAGCTGTCAATGTATCAGTACTGGTTCAGATCTCTCTCGGATCTTTCTGATGACCTGTCTACTCCAGCAGAAACTAAGTCCCTGCGAGTTCATTTGTTGTTCATTGTGTACTGAATATGTTTCTTAGTGCTTGCTAAGTTCTTGTCCAGCTTGCTAACATGATATTGCCTTGCTAGCTGGAAGCTCTGGGTTGCAGAGTGGCACCTCCGCACCGTGAGTCGGCACACTCTGCGTGGCTTTTTGTCGTTTTTTGTGCTGACCGCATAGATCCCTTTCCTATCCTCAGTCTATCTAGTAAGTCTGGCCTCCTTTGCTGAAACCTGTTTCATCCCTGTGTTTGTGACTTTCCTCTTAACTCACAGTTAATATATGTGGGGGGGCTTCCTTTACCTTTGGGGAATTTCTCTGAGGCAAGGTAAGGCTTATTTTCCTATCTTTAGGGGTAGTTAGCTCTTAGGCTGTGAAGAGGCATCTAGGGAGAGTTAGGTACGCTCCACAGCTATTTCTAGTGTGTGTGTTAGGATTAGGATTTGCGGTCAGCAGAGTTCCCACTTCCCAGAGCTTGTCATATCTTCTAGTTTAACCATCAGGTCATTCCAGGTGCACCTAACCACCAGGTCCATAACAGGGATTAATCTGCTCAGTTGAAAGCTACTGGAAGCTTTCCAGCATTAAGGCTCTCAGCTGCGCACTGTTAACCACTCCCATCTCATATATAAACTGGGCACTGGCTAACACTCATTGCCAGAGTGAGGTTTTTCTGCATGGCTGGTGGTAGTTGGTGGTTGTTATTGGAGAAGGTGTTTGGTGGCTTTATTTGAGACTCTTGCTAGGTTTTGAGTGTGTGATAATTCCCTTTGTTCTCTCACTTTTGTTTAACCCCATCCTCCACTCCTCATGCATTCCTCTGTGTTGTATGAGTGAGTATATTTGTATGTTTGGTATTTTTCATTATGTCTATTCATATTAACTTGTTAGTCTAATTGGTGTATTATGATACACTACTACTCCCCTCTTCCATGGGTGGGGGAAGGAGACAGACTGAGGGCGGATTCAGGTACAGGCAAGGTACAAGGCCATGATGTCTTCACCATCAGAAGTAATCCAGGGGGACAGGGTGAGATAGGGTGCCCCTAGCATTTGGGACTGGGAAGGAACCCCTGTTCCTAGGACACCCAACAACAGAGTCATAACACAGTGGCTTGAACTTGGGTAACTCAGGTTACCAGAGTTCACAGCCACTGAGTCTCCCAGCAGCTGCAAGGTCCACAAACCTCATAGGCAAGTTTGAGGGACATTTTAAGGTTACTGGAGTTTACAGTTGCTGGAACATGTGGAGGCTGTGAACTAAGGTTACCTTGACTGTGAATTTATTGTACTTGTTAATAAATAAATAAACAAATTATAAAAATGGCATGGGGTTCCCCATTAATTTTCGGGAAAGCCGACAACTGAGGGCTGATATTAATATCTTGGGAAGGAGGGCAATATCCTTAAAGGTTCCCGGGCTATTAATATCAGCTCACAACTGTTTTATTAGCCTATACTGGTTATATAATGGGGGACTCCAGAAAAAAAAATGATTGAGGGTCCCCCCATAATTTCAAATCAGCAAAGGCTAAACAGACAGCTGTGGACTGATATTAATAGCCAGGGAAGGGGCCAGGGAAATTGGCATTCCTCCCAGGCTAAGAACATCAACCCTCAGCTGCCCTAGAAATGGAGCTCTAATGCTTAACCTCACTCTTTCCACTTGACCTGTGGTGGTGGCAAGTAGAGTAATAGTTGTGGGGTTGATGTCAGCTTTATATTGACAACTTACATCAAATCCAAGGGTTAGTAATGGAGTGGTGTCTATAAGACGCCTTCATACTTACCCCATAGTAAGTTTGAAAATAAACATACAGCATGAATAAAATCCTTTATTTGAAATAAAAATCAACACCCTGTTTTACACATTTATTTAAAACTAAATACAAAGTTATACTCACCTTAAGCCTATTTCATTTAAACCATTGTCTACTGTAAAAGACAGAAAATGATAAACAATCATGATATACACCTTACAGCTAGTCCACTGATGCCCATGTGCCCTGTAAAAAAAAATTAAATAAACAGTCATATCCTTCACCTCTCCGATGTGGAGATAATCTACACTGACCCACGACGATCTGGATGATTTGGCTAACAGTCACATCAGTGATGCGACCGCTATCCTCACCAGCCAGAACACACAGGTCTTTCAATAAACATTTGTATTTTGAGTAGTACTGGGGACATTTGATTGTTTTTTGTGCTTTTTACTGTAATTAGCGTTCTGCCTTGGCATGCTACAAGAGTCCGATTATATTGTTTGCATGTTAAATATACTATTTTGAAATTGTATATATAATGCTTCATAGGCTATATTTTCCTATGAGTGAATGCATGTTCAGCAGAGTTAGAGCTGCTATTTGCACAAGTAGGAGACTCTATGATATTCATGTACCCTAATAGTCCATATTGACACAAGTTGAACTGTTGAGACACAACCCCATTAATAGAGCCTCACATAAACTCTATCGATCATATGTAAAGGAGCATACTGTAGAACTATGTCTGCAAAATTAGTAAAAAATTAAAGAAGACCTTTAACCAGGTCAAAAGTGACCAGTAATTCCTCACATCAAATTCCTGCTGCTCCCACCATTACTTTTTTTTTTTTTAATAAATCCACTATACGATTCCAGAGATATGGTTCTTTTTTATTTAGTGCTAACTTGTATGTTGTTTACTAAGGGGGCATGGCTCTCAGGATTCTCTGTGGTGGGTCTTCTGGCTGCTCTACATTTTTACTTTGGAAGCACTGCTCCCTTGGTAAAAACAAAAAAAATTGCATTAGCATTGAATAAAAAGGCCCATATCTCTGAAACCTTATGGCACATTTAAAGAAAACAAAATACTGAGTGTAGTGGTGAGGATAAAAAAAGAGAAAAAAGTGACCACTTTTACCCTGGTGACAGGTCTTCTTTAAAATATGTACTGATTATCTGATTGTCCAAAAGCCAGTCAATAACGTGAAACTGAAGTATCATCCTCTGGCAAATAAATCTGTTTGATAGATCAAAAAATTAGTTTAGCTGTAAATAACAGCTAATTTATGATATGCACCATGTCAGTGATTATGGGACAGTCCTTCTTATATAACAATGTTATATAATGTGTCAGGGCCGGCAAAGCACAGCGGTGAAGTCACCGCTGTGCTCGGCTTTAAAGCCGGCACTGACACATTCAGTGCAGGAAGCTCTGAGCAGCAGCGCAGACGCCGGGGGACATGACACACATCAGAAGGTGAGTATGTAGTGTTTTTTTTTTAACTTTTACAATGGTAACCAGGGTAAATATCGGGTTACTAAGCGCGACCCTGCACTTAGTAACCCGATATTTACCCTGGTTACCATTGTAAAATATTGCTGGCATCGTTGCTTTTGCTGTCAAACACGACGATACACACCGACCTAACGACGAAATAAGGTGCTGGCCTTCTAGCTCCGACCAACGATATCACAGCGGGATCCAGATCGCTGCTGCATGTCAAACACAACGATATCGCTTTCCAGGACGCTGCAACGTCACGGATCGTTGTCGTTCTCGTTGGAAAGTTGTTCAGTGTGAAGGTACCTTTAGAGAAGAAATTGTTGCTTCTCCTCAACCTTATAAGGGTTATAAGGCCATTTCCAAACATTTTAGAGTCCATCATTCTAGAGTGAGATACGTTATTCACAAGTGGAAAACATCCAAGATAGTTAACAATCTTCCCAAGAGTAGACACTCCAGCAAATTCTCCACAAGATAAGATTGTGCAATAATAAGAAAAGTACAAAAAAACTCAAAAGTTATAGCTCAGAGTCTAATGGCCTCAGCATGTTAACTGTTCAAGTTCATGACAATAGAATCAGAAAAATACAGAATTAGTAAAGCTTGTTTGGAAGAGTTGCCAGAAGATGGCCTCTTCTTTCTGAAAAAGAATGTAGCAGAAAAGCTGAAATTTGCAAAATTTCATCTGAACAAACTACAAGACTTCTGGAACACTGTCCTTTGAACAGACAAGACCAGATGCTGAGCCATAATACCATGCGCCATGATTGGCTAAAACTAAAAACAGCTAAATACAGTGGTGGAGATTTGGGCTTAATTTGTAGCCAATGGATCAGGAACATACAAACACAGACACAAACTCCACTTTTTACCAAAGTATTCTATAGAAAAATGTAAGGCCATCTATCCAAAGGTTGAAAATTAACCGAATCTAAGTCATGAAACAGGTCGATGCTCCCACGCACACCAGCAAATCTACATACAAATTTAGTAATCAAAGTCCAGACCACAACCCAGTTGAAATGCTATGGTTAAGACCTTAATGCTATGCTTATACTGAGTTTTTTTATGCTTTCAAAAGAGAGTGTTCGAAGCAGAAACCACTTAAGGTAACTTTATTTTTTTGGTGAGTTTTTGGAGGAGTTTTTTCTTCCTGAAGAGTTTCCTGAAGCAGTTTTACAGTTTTTTTTCCCCCTGAAACATTGTTTGCAGCCTTTTGATTTTTTTGAACAGTGCCTAGTTTAGAGCAATTTAATTTTGGATCCTCTTCAAAGAAGTGACATGCACAATCTTTTTTCCACCATGTACTGTATTTTTACAACCTCTTCAGAAAAAATAACTCTAAAAAAACTACTTTTATGAAGAGCAACGTAGTTTTCCCCTAAAAATTAATGAGTTATTTAGTTGCTGAAACCGTTTTGGATGAGGATTTTGGAGAGGATCCGCTCAAAATACATCTAAAAAAGCAAAAAATAAATACTGCACATGTGAATATAGACAAAAAGATATATGCAACAAGGAAAGCACATAAACCTCAATAATGCCTAAAATACAAAGGAAATGTGTCATCTGTAACTTTAGCCCTTTTAGATATCATTTCATCTTCAACTTGCTTAACTGTTCACAATAACAGTAATTTTGACAAGGGGTGCCCCAGCTTTTACATGTATATACAGTGGGTACGGAAAGTATTCAGACCCTTCAAATTTTTCACTCTTTGTTTCATTGCAGCCATTTGGTAAATTCCAAAAAGTTAATTTTTTCACATACCCTTCATGACATGCCCCGTACTAGTATGACACATGTCGTGTCTCCCCCCTTTGATGTGGGCTCCTGCGGTGAGCCCACATCAAAGTCACGACATGTCAGCTGTTTTGTACAGCTGACATGTGCGCGCAATAGCGGCGGGTAAAATTATGATTCACCCGCCGCTATTAACCAGTTAAATGTCGCTGTCAAACACTGACAGCGGCATTTAACCGGCGCTTCCGGCCGTGTGGCTGGAAATGAGCACATCACCGACCCCCGTCACATGATCAGGGGTCAGCGATGCGTCAGGATAGTAACCATAGAGGTCCTTGAGACCCTGTGGTCGGCGCTCATAGCAAGCCTGCAATTCAGCTACGTAGCAGCGATCTGATGATCGCTGCTATGTAGCAGAGCCGATCCAGTTGTGTCAGCTTCTAGCCTCCCATGGAGGCTATTGAAGCATGGCAAACGTTAAAAAAAGTTTTAAAAAATATGAAAAAAATAAAAAACATATAAAAGTTTAAATCACCCCCCTTTCGCCACATCCAAAATAAAACAATAATAAAAAAAATCAAACCTACACATATTTGGTGTCACCGCATTCAGAATTGCCCGATCTATCTATACTTTCCGTACCCACTGTATGTGTACACATATACACACATACAGCCCAAGAGAAAAAAAATGTATATATGTATACACTGTCAATATATACACTACCGTTCCAAAGTTTAGGGTCACTTAGGCTAGGTTCACATTGCGTTAATGGCAATGCGCTGACGGCATCCGTTACATAGCAGCATTAACGCTATGTAACGGACGCGACAGCGCACCCATTGACTGCCATTACGTAGCGCATCGCTAAGGCATGTCATAATTGGCATGCATTAGTGATGTGTCGTCATTCTGCAGCGTTTCGGGGTCCATCACCGCTAGCACAAACAGAGCATCTCCGTTAGCATGATCGCATAATGCGATCTTTAAAAGCCACTTGGTTTGCGCAGTCCATTTAACGCATGCATTGAACGGACTGCACTAATGCAATATGAACCTGGCCTTAGAAATTTCCTTATTTTTGAAAGAAAAGCACAGTTTTTTCCAATAACATTAAATGATTCAGAAATACACTCTATACATTTTTAATGTGGTAAATAACTATTCTAGCTGCAAACATCTGGTTTGTAATGCAATATCTTCATAGGTGTATAGAGGCCCATTTCCAACAACCATCACTCCAGTGTTCTTATGGTACTTGTGTTTGCTAACTGTGTAAGAAGTAGTGTTGAGCATTCCGATACCGCAAGTATCGGGTATCGGCCGATACTTGCGGGTATCGGAATTCCGATACCGAGATCCGATACTTTTGTGGTATCGGGTATCGGTATCGAAACAACATTAATGTAAAAATGTGTAAAAGAGAGAATTAAAATAAAAAATATTGCTATACTCACCTCTCCGACGCAGCCTGGACCTCACCGAGGGAACCGGCAGCGTTTTTTGCTTAAAATTCGCGCGTTTACTTCCTTACGTGAAGTCCCGGCTTGTGATTGGTCGCGTGCTGCCCATGTGGCCGCGACGCGACCAATCACAGCAAGCCGTGACGTAATTTCAGGTCCTTCAGGATTTTAAAATTACATTCTGGCTTATGATTGGTCGCGTCGCGGTCACATGGGCGACGCGACCAATCACAAGCCGTGACGTCACGGGAGGCTGGACACGCGCGCATTTTAAAATGCACGCGTGTCCAGCCTCCCGTGACGTCACGGCTTGTGATTGGTCGCGTCGCCCATGTGGCCGTGACGCGACCAATCACAGCAAGCCGTGACGTAATTTTAGGTCCTTCAGGATTTTAAAATTACGTTCTGGCTTATGATTGGTCGCGACGCGACCAATCACAAGCCGTGACGTCACGGGAGGCTGGACACGCGGGCATTTTAAAATGCGCGCATGTCCAGCCTCCCGTGACGTCACGGCTTGTGATTGGTCGCGTCGCCCATGTGACCGCGACGCGACCAATCACAAGCCAGAACGTAATTTTAAAATCCTGAAGGACCTAAAATTACGTCACGGCTTGCTGTGATTGGTCGCGTCGCGGCCACATGGGCGGCACGCGACCAATCACAAGCCGGGACTTCACGTAAGGAAGTAAACGCGCAAATTTTAAGCAAACAACGCTGCCGGTTCCCTCGGTAAGGTCCAGGCTGCGTCGGAGAGGTGAGTATAGCAATATTTCAATATTTTTTATTTTAATTCTTTCTTTTACACATTAATATGGATCCCAGGGCCTGAAGGAGAGTTTCCTCTCCTTCAGACCCTGGGAACCATGAGGGATACCGTCCGATACTTGAGTCCCATTGACTTGTATTGGTATCGGGTATCGGTATCGGATTAGATCCGATACTTTGCCGGTATCGGCCGATACTTTCCGATACCGATACTTTCAAGTATCGGATGGTATCGCTCAACACTAGTAAGAAGGCAAATGGATGCTTGAAATACACTTGAAAACCCTTGTGCAAGTGTGACACCCCAGGTTCCTGGCTGTTACAGTTGCATTGCTTTCCTCACAGGGAGAGCGATGCCTTGCTTTGAAGCGAGGTACTATTCATTTTATCAGGTATCACAAACATGCAACATGTTCTTACTCCAGGCCAGAAGGGAGAGCTCTGATCGAGCTTGTGGGTGGCTCCCCTATATATATTCTGGCTGGAGGGGAAATTAGTGTAGTCTGTCAGAGGGACAGAGAGAGAGTCAGGAAAGACTGAGAGGCCGTGTAGCCACGTGAGGTGCTGCAGCTCCTGGAAGGGAGAAAGAAGGACGAAATAAGTTGTAGAGATCGTGAAGGAAGAGAAGAGGCACAGGAGAGTGAAGAGCTGGAGAGAGAAGCTGTGACCGGGCTTCCTCCACACTGAGCGCAGATTCTGGTAGCCGGACGACCGAGGTTGTGCAGTACTTTAGGACTCATAGCAGAAACCTGCAGATGGCTGGACTTCAAGTCACCTGTCCACCATTAACACATGAGGACACAGTAGCAAATAGAGCCCGGATCATGATAGAAATCCTGTAAAAAGACTCGAGTTACCTGTTGTATGGGTAGTGTCCTACCAATCTGGGGGACAGAGAGAACGTGAGGACCTTGTCTGAGGCCTAAGGCAGCAAGGGACTACAACACAGCTCTAGAAGGAAGGCTTCCAACCCCACTTGGTAAGGGGGATTCCAGATTCGCTTCCAAGCCGGCCGGACCATACCAGCACCTGTGATCCGGTACCCTGGACTGTGACTGCCTGAATTCATCAGTAAAGAGGTAAAGAGACTGCAACTTCTGTCCCCTGTTTCTTTCTACACCACCTATCACCTGTCCCTACTACACCTGGAGCTCTGGAGATCCAGCTACACCTGTGGGAAGCCATACCATACCAGCTGCCATAACATCACCCCAGGTGACCCCTTTAAGCAGCGTCGGTCACTTCTGACTGAATACCACAGATAGCGTCACGAACAAACTTTATTCAACAATCCCCTTTAAAGACCTTTCCTTTAGCAAGGGCACCCAGGGTCATGGACCGGGTAACAGCCATCGAGACACATCCCTTTAAGTACCTGACCTGGTACCGAGTACCCCACGGCCCTGGCGGGCGTTCCACAAGTATTTTAGCACAGCTGAGAACAGTTTGGCTGATTAGAGAACTTATAATTCTGACCTTCCTTTGAGCTAGTTGAGAATCTGGAGCATTACATTTGTTGGTTCCGTTAAACTCTCAAAATGGCCAGGAAAAAAAGAACTGTCATGTGAAACTCGACAGTCTATTCTTGTTCTTAGAAATGAAGGCTATTCCATGCGAGAAATTGCCAACAAACTGAAGATTTCCTGCAACGGTGTGTACTACTCCCTTCAGAGGAGAGCACAAATAGGCTCTAACCAGAGTAGAAAGAGAAGTGGGAGGCCCCGCTGCACAACTGAGCAACAAGACAAGTAATAATAATAATAATTTTATTTATATAGCGCCAACATATTCCGCAGCGCTTTGCAAATTATAGAGGAGACTTGAACAGACAATAGACATTACAGCATAACAGAAATCACAGTTCAAAATAGATACCAGGAGGAATGAGGGCCCTGCTCGCAAGCTTACAAACTATGAGGAAAAGGGGACAAGTACAATAGAGTCTGTAGTTTGAGAAATCGACACCTCACAGGTCCTCAACTGGCAGCTTCATTAAATAGTACATGCAAAACACCAGTGTAACCGTCTACAGTGAAGAGGCAACTCCGGAATGCTGTCCTTCCGGGCAGAGTGGCAAAGAAAAAGCCATATATGAGACTGGCTAATAAAAGGAAAAGATTAATATGGGCAAAATAACACAGACATGGGACAGAGGAAGATTGGAAAAAAGTGTTATGGACAGACAAATCCAAGTTTGAGGTGTTTGGGTCACACAGAAGAACATTTGTGAGACGCAGAACAACTGAAAAGATGCTGGAAGAGTGCCTGACGCCATCTGTCAAGCGTGGTGGAGGTAATGTGATGGTCTGAGGTTGCTTTTGTGCTGATAAAGTGGGAGATTTATACAAGATAAAAGGGATTTTGAATAAGGAAGGCTATCATTCCATTTTGCAACACCATGCCATACCATGTGGACAGCGCTTGATTGGAGCCAATTTCATCCTACAACAGGACAATGACCCAAAGCACACCTCCAAATTATGCAAGAACTATTTAGGGAAGAAGCAGACAGCTGGTATTCTATCTGTAATGGAGTGGCCAGCGCAGTCACCAGATCTCAACCCCATTGAGCTGTGGTGGGAGCAGCTTGACCATATGGTACGCAATAAGTGTCCATCAAGCCAAACCAACTTGTGGGAGGGGCTTCTGGAAGCATGGGTTGAAATTTCTCCAGATTACCTCAGCAAATTAACTGCTAGAATGCCAAAGGTCTGCAATGCTGTAATTGCTGCAAAGGGAGCATTCTTTGATCAAAGCAAAGTTTGAAGGAGAAAATAATTATTTCAAATAAAAATCTTTTTTTCGAACCTTGTCAAAGTCTGGACTAGATTTTCAATTCATTTGGCAACTCATTTGATTAATAAAAGTATGAGTTTTCATGGAAAACACAAAATTGTCTGGGTGACCCTAAACTTTGGAACCGTAGGGTATATATTTTATAATATAAATATAATATTTTTTGCTTCTGCCAGACTGTGTTTGGAGTTGTAGAACTGAAGTACAAAACTGGTTGCTTGTGGGTTAGAAAAGGTCATTATATAAAATCGCAAGGTGCATATGAATGATGAAATCTAACCAGAGACCAGCAAATAAAAGATAGATGATTCTGCACTGCTGCTGCCAGGAGGGAAATGGGTTGTTTTCATTCCTATCTCTTAGGATACTATAGCAAAATCTGCTTTCTGTGCATGAAGAAACTGCTTCTGTGCAGGTGTTGACTTCTATGAAGATTTATAATTTTTTTTTCTCCGCTAACCCTGGATTGTTTTTGCTGTTGGGCAGTGGGAATGCTATTTGCACCATTGTTTGCATAATATTGAATATTCATGACCATCTCATTTATAGATAAGCTAAGGAATATTTTCATTGTCTGAATTACTCATTTTTATTCTGCAGCAGTTAAACTCCTAATATAAGCATTATTCAACATCCAGATGGTAACAGGCTTCATTGCAAATAATGTCTGTAAACAATAACAATTTGCATTGGAGAAAAAAGTATCTTTCATGCAGCTTGGTTATAAATATGCATTTAATGCCTTGGTTTTATTTTTTAGTGGCCACCCCACATCTGGAAATGTAGACCGTATCCAGCAGCTACGGATGGAATATCAGCAGGCAAAACGGGAAGGATTCTCTCTGTATGAGAGTGAGGATGTGGCAGGACGATTTCTAGAATATGAGCAGAACTGGGTAAGAAATGAATGATTCTTTACATCACCATCTATCTCCATGGATATAATGCCAAGAAAACACTAAACACATCTATGATTGTAGAATATAGATTAAAAGGAACACATACCCTTGGAAAATACTATTTACGTGCAGATGTAATAGAGTTAATCTGCAGATTAAAAGTGCTACAATGCTTCCTGGAAGCTTTAGTGAAAGTGTGGCTTTCTCCGGGAGCCGCCAGCTTTAAGTCGTTTGGGCTATACTAAGTTGTGAATAGCGACTGTAAGCACACCCTGGCACATTTCTACACAATTGGCTCTGCACAGCTTGCTTTGCACAGATGCCCAGCAGAGCAACGTGTTGGGGCGTGCTTACTGTCGCCGCTCACAGCTTAGTATAGCCACACAACTGAAAGCCGGCGGTATTGAAAACCTCCCCTATGCCTCATTTAGCAGGTGTGTGTTCAGGAATTTACAGTCAAAACAGAGGGCCTGATTAATCGAGACCCATGTTATTCATGGTGGTCTTGATGAGGGGCTATGCTGGACTCACACCCTGCTCATCAAGAGGTGCGTGCATCTTCATGAATCTGGAGCATCTCATAAATGGCATGCGTCTCCATGCGCTACTCCAGAAATCTCATTCCAGTCTGGTACTAAAGTGAGATTTCTCGCACACAGAACGCTACAGCTCATCATGAATTAGATGAGGCGTGGTGTCATGCCCCCACCACACACAATGTTCCGACCCAGCTACATCTATTTCTGTGGAGCTGTCAACCTGACCCGTAGAAGCGCTGCCTAGCGCGAAACGGCCATCGTCAGCACTTGCTCTTACACTCCTTCATCTGTTCTCCTGGCCATGATGTTTTAAAACGTTGAAATAAAGTATGCATTTTAGGATCGGTGAGTGCTTTCCATTTTTTCTATTTTTTGCATATTCAAAAATATACCTATAAAGAGAAAAATTGGACAAACTGAACATTTTGCAGTGGTCTCTTAATTTTTGCCAGAACTCTATATCTTTCCAGCCTCATCCGCCTTTGTCTGGGCTTGGGCTTAAAAGTGTCTCTTCTACAGTATAGCTTGATTTCTTCTATCTCCTTTGGCTATGTTCAGTCGTGGTGTTTTTGCAACGTTTTTTATGTAAACTAAAAGCTGCTTTTTACAGTACCAGCAAAAGCTATCAGATTTCAAAAATCTCAAGAAAACGATTGTTTATAATTGACTGAATGATTTTGAAAACTGCTGTTTTTTTTAAATCTGCAGCATGTCAATTCCTTGAGTGTTTTTACAGCTTTTTTTCAACCATAGAAACCAATGAGAGCGCAGAAACCCTGGAAAAAAATGCAAGCCTGTATTTTTGCCCCGTTCTTGTTGTATTTTTGCAGCATTTTTGGTGAATAAAACTAACGTTGTTAAACTTGTACTGTAGATAAATGACAGATGAAATTTGCTGCAAAAAATGCAGCAAGAAAACGTAACAATAGCTGCGGCAAATACGCACCAAAATTTTCTTTTTGTAAGCAGTTTCTTTACTAGGAAGAAAGCAGCTTTTGCCTGCAGAAAAAAACAGCAAAAGCGATGTGTGAGCATAGCCTTACTTCTTCTCCTCAGCCCGTTGATAGTATTACAAGTTATATATACAACTTTTGCTTCGGTGACTGAACAACTTGTTTTTCAGCTGATGTGTGTTATGTTTTTTCCACTGACAAAATTGCTTGGATAATAGATGAAGTAATTTTGTATCATGATTTTTTTGGACAATTTAATAGTAAATCTTTGGTGCGGGGTTATTTCAAAAAGTCTAAAGTAAACATTTATTAAAACATTTACCAATAAGTCTGATAACCTAACAGGACGTTCTACCACAGAATGGAAGTATATTTTAGATGTATTTGCCATTTTACAGTTTTATGCTGGAAATGAGAATGAACACAAAGAATTGGGAGAAAATTGTCTGTGACAAATTGTTACCAAATAGCAGTAATTTTGTTGTATTTACTTTCAAATGATTGTAACCTTGTTAATGGACAGAACTAAACATGCCTTTGTTGTAAGTAATGGAGTTTTATGTTTGCTCCTGCTGCATTAAAATAACATCTTACCAGGTCCCATATGTAATATAGGAATGTCCAAAATATTGGAGGAAATCACTATACCTACCCCAATCTTGTTTCATTTACCCACATCTATATAGACAGGACTGGACTTGAACCCGTTGGTATCACAGCCAGTTTTTTACTTTTCATTGAAAGGACTATAGAAAAAAACGCAATTTTGCCACTCCTTATTTGCATTCTATATTTACACTATTTGCCATGCCACACAAATTAAGTGTTCATTTTATTTTGTGGGTCAGTACAATTATGACGATACCAAATTTATATAGTTTTGTTTATTATTTAATTATTTTGTACAATAAATACACACTTGTAAAAAAAAAACTCATTTGTTTTTGGGTTGCCATAGTCTAAGAGCCATGAGTTATATAACTTTTCATTAGTGAATTTGTATGAGAGTTTACTTTTCCAAGATAAACTGTAGTTTTATTGGTACCATTTTGTGGTAAATGGTTTGAACACTTGTGTTACACGCTTAGAGAGGAAAAATTAACACCGAAAATTAAATTTTGAATTTTTTATGTATTTATTTTTTTCTTTTTTCTAGCATTTTTTTTGTATATCATATTCTAAGGCTATGTGCACACGTTTCAGATTGTATGTTTTTTTGCCGCGAAATCATGTCGAAAACACTTACACAACACAGCCCATTGAATTCAATGGGATTCCACAATGCTGTGCTAATGCTGCGCTTTTTTCCGCAGCGGAATCGCATTACAGAAAAATACACAGCATGCTCATTCTTTGTGCGGAATCGTGGTGATTCCGCACACATAGGAATGCATTGATTCACTTACTTCCTGCATGGGGCTGTGCCCACCATGCGAGAAGTAAGCGGATCATGTGCGGATGGTACCCAGGTGTGGAGGAGAGGAGATTGTTCTCCTGGCCCTGGGAACCATATACCTGTAAAAAAAAGAATTAAAATAAAAAATCATAATATTCTCACCTTCCGGCGGCCCTCGCAGCGTTACCACTCCTCGCGATGCTCCCGTTCCCAGTGATGCTTTGCGACATTGACCTGTGATGACATAGCGGTCTCGCGTGATGCTACGTCATCTGGGGTAATTGTCTCGAGGCATCACTGGGAACGAGAGCATAGTGAGGCGCGGGAAGACTGCGGGGGCCGCCGGAAGGTTAGAATATCACGATTTTTTAATTTTTTTTATTTTTAACATTATATCTTTTTACTATTGATGCTGCATAGGCAGAATCAATAGTAAAAAGTTGGTCACACTTGTCAAACACTATGTTTGACAAGTGTGTGTCACCAACCTGTCAGTCAGTTTTTTTAATCAGTCAATCAATGCGACGTGGCGACGTACTGACTCATACTGTGAAAGCGCCGCACAACGGGGGCAGCGGATGCAGTTTTTCAACGCATCCGCTGCCCCATTGTGAGCTCTGGGGAGGAAGGGGCGGAGTTCCGGCCGCGCATGCGCGGTCGGAGTTGCTGGACACGACGCACGAAAAAAACGTTACATGCAACGTTTTTTGTGCCGATGGTCCATCGCAACACGACGCAACCGTCGCACGACGGTTGCGATGTGTGGCAATGCGTCGCTAATGTTAGTCTATGGAGAAAAAACGCATCCTGCAAGCAATTTTGCAGGATGCATTTTTTCTCCAAAACGCTAGTAGCCTCAGGCTACTTTCACACTAGTGTTTTCTTGCATACGTCGCAATGCGTCGTTTTGGCAAAAAAACGCATGCTGCAAAGTTGGCTGCAGGATGCGTTTTTACCTTATTGACTAACATTAGCGACGCATTGCGAAGCATTGACACATGTCGCAACCATCGTGCGACGGTTGTGTCGTGTTGTGGCGGACCGCCGGCAGCAAAAAATTTCACATGTAACGTTTTTTGCTGTGCTGTGTCCACCATTTCTGACCCCGCATGCGCGGCTAGAAATCCGCCCCCACCTCCCCGCACCTCACAATGGGGCAGCGGATGCGTGGAAAAACAGCATCCGCTGCCCCCGTTGTGCGGCGCATTCACTGCTAGCATCGGTACGTCGACCCGACGCACTGCGACGGGCCGAGAACGACGCTAGTGTGAAAGTAGCCTCAGATGTAGATTTTACTGGCAACATTTTGGGGTATATATGACTTTTTAATCACTCTTTAAAGGGAATGTCCCACCAGTTTTCTTATAGTTTGTTTTTTTGTGAAATTAAGCTTATTTCTATATCAAAAATATTATATATTTTCTTACAAATAAATATATTTACCACTAGGGGGAGCATTTTCCGTTTTAGACCTCAAGCAGCTATAGTAAGACTTAACAGCTTTACTTTTAGCTGGAAAATTGGGGCAGTAAGGCTACGTTCACATTAGCGTTGCGTCAGGCGCAGCCGCGGCGACGCATGCGTCATGCGCCCCTATATTTAACATGGGGGGCACATGGACATGCGTTGCACTTGCGTTTTGTGACGCATGCGTCACTGTGGTGCATGCGTCAGGGCGCAGAGGACGCTGCATGATGCAGTTTTTTCTGCGCCAAAAACCATGCAAAAGTGGACGCATGCGTCACAAAACGCTGTGTTGTGCATGCATTTACATTTGCGCTGTGCGTTGCGTCGCCGACGCTGCACCGCACAACGCAAATGTGAATGTAGCCTAACTGCTGACATCACCATTTCCCTCCCCTTTGGGTGGTCTAGTATCCCTGGGGCAGAATGAAGAGTAGCATCACAGGGCAGCGCCATTTTGTGTGACTGACCTGTGATCTGCTGTCACCAGCAGTTACTGTCTCTCTCCCATCAGTCTCTCTCACCCAGATTACATGATTCTCTCACCCCCCTCCACAATGTCTGGCCATTCATTGCAGACCCACAGCTCCTTATCTTATCTTCCTCCTTGATGTCTCTGCTATTCTGCCAGTACTTTTCTCCTTCATTTTACTCCCCTCAACCATCAATCTAGGATCTGTTGTGCTGGAAGTACTGCTTATGTAAGAAGCAGATCCGAGGGCTCTTTGAATATGGCAGCAGAACACTCCCACTACTGTGAATTGTGCAGCCCACAGGGGCATGCCCAGTTCACAGCAGTGACTGCTCCATTGCAATAGATAGGGTCTGCAGTGGTCTGTTATCACCTATGACCGTGGGATGCCATATTATGACACTGATAGTGTCATGCTTCTGCTATGAAAACTAGATGTCAGCCCCCAGTGCCTTCTTTAAACTCCTATAACACACAAAATATGTTTCAAATGCAATCAAAACTTGGTTATAAGAGCATGTCATGCTACATTACATTGATTTATTAAATGATCTACAAATGCGGTACCTTCCCTTTAAATCATTTTCTGGTAGTAGGCAAAGAACGAATCTGAACCTGTTTTTGTAATTTTATTTTTATGCAGTTCACCATACAGTACAATTGCCAAGTTAACTTTATTTTATTTATAGATATATGGATATGATTCCAGTGATATCTAATCTAAAGTATATTTTTATGTTTTATTACTATTGTACAGGAAAATCAATTTGAACAAAAATGCAATTTTTTTGTCATCATATTGTAATTTTTTTATTTTTCTGAAAACAGCTGTATGGGGATGTTTTTTCATTTGTAGTAGTGCAAATTTTGTGATACTTACAGTCTATCACAAAAGTGAGTACACCCCTCACATTTTTGTTAATATTTTATTTTCACTTTTCATGGAACAACACTGAAGATATGACACAATGTAAAGTAGTCACTGTACAGCTTGTATAACAGTGAAAAATTGGTATGCCCTCTAAATAACTCAACACACAGCCAATAATGCCTAAACCGCTGGCAACAAAAGTGAGTACACCCCTAAGTGAAAGTGGCCAAATTGTGATCAATTAACCACTTTCCCTCCCCGCTGTCATGTGACTGATTAGTGTTACAAGGTCTCAGGTGTGAATGGGGAGCAGGTGTGGTAAAAAAAAAATCTGAAAAAATGAATTGTTGCTGTACATCAGTGCTCCCCAACTCTGGTCCTCAAGAGCCACCAACAGGTCAGGTATTCAGGATTTCCTTAGTATTACACAGGTGATGTAATTCTTGCCTTTCCAGGTACTGCAATTATCACTTGGGCAATACTAAGGAAATCCTGAAAACATGACCTGTAGGTGGCTCTTGAGGATGGGAGTTGGGGAACACTGCTGTACATAAAGATGGCTGAGGCAATAAGAACATTGCCAACACCTTGAAAGTGAGGGCAAGACTGTACAGCAGTTCAACAAGACAGGTTCCAATTAGAACAGTCCTCGCCATGGTCGACTAAGTAAGTTGAGTGCACATGATCAGTGTCATATCCAGAGGTTAGCTTTTCAGAATAGACCTATGAGTGCTGCCAGCATTGCTGCAGAGGATAAAGGGGTGGGAGGTCCACCTGTCAGTACTCAGACAATACACCGCACACTGCATCAAATTGGCCTGCATGGTTTTCTTCCCAGAAAGGAACCTCCTCTAAAGATGATACACAAGAAAGGTTGCAAACAGTTTGCTGAAGACAAGCAGACTAAGGACATGGATTACTGCAACCATGGTCTGTGGTCTTATGAGTCCAAGATAAACGTATTTGGTTGAGATGGTGTCAAGCATGTGTGGCGGCAATGAGGTGAGGAGTACAAAGACAAATGTGTCTTGCCTAGAATGAAGCATGGTGGTAGGAGTATCATGGTCTGGGGCTGCATTAGTGCTGACGGCTGTAGGAAGCTAAAATGTATTAAATTCATTGAGTTAAGAATGAATTCCAATATGTACTGTGATATACTGAATCAGAGCATGAGTTTCAGTTTTGGAAACTGGGTCACAGGACAGTATTCCAACATGATAACGACACCAAACACGCCTCCAAGACAACCACAACCTTGCTAAAGAAACTGAGGGTAAAGATGTTGGACTGGCCAAGCATGTCTCCAGATCTAAACCCTATTGAGCATATGTGAGGCATCCTCAAACGGAAGGTGGAGTAGCACAATGTCTCTAATATCCACCAGCTCCATGACGTCGTCATGGAGGAATGGAAGAGGATTCCCGTTTCAACCTGTGAAGCTCCAGTAAACTCCATGACCAAAAAAGTTAAGGCAGTGCTGGAAAATAATGATGGCCACACAAAATATTGACACTTTGGGCACATTAATGGCTGTGTGTTGAGTTATTTAGAGGGCACACCAAATTTACACTGTTATACAAGCTGTACACTGACTACTTTACACTGTGTCAAAGTGTCATATCTTCATTTTGTCCCATGAAAAGATGTAATAATATATTTAAAAAAATGTGAGAGGTGTACTCACTTTTGTGATATCATGTGTATATGTGTATACGTGTATATATAGTAACTTGATTAATTAACACAAGGTGGTTGGATCTCCAGGAAATAGTGGAAACATAAGAAAAAAAAGGAAAAATCAGTCCATGGCTGCTGTACTCTAGTGTCTGAGGTTAAGGTAACATAAGGTTGACAATATTGTTCATCATGAGTTGTTTACACAGGCAAAATCATATAAAAGTCTTACTATTTGACTGGCACTGAAAACAAAGTTTCCATTTTGGCAATAATGTTTCCTCCACGTGCTTCTTTTCCATGCTGGGTGAATGTATTGCACCTCATTTAGAGACTTTCTCACCTGGCACATCCCTCAAACCCTGAGTTTCCATAATGATGTTAGGCTCCACCATTCACTTACTTTTACATACTCTCCTTTAAGAAGCTTTTGTTGGTGTATTTTTCTATTTGTACCATTGATGTCTTAGAATTTACATTTGCACCCAATTTTGAATACATAGTTTTTCTTCACTAACAGTGCAGTTTTCTTCTACTCTTATAAACTCTGTCAACTTGCTCTTTTTTGTTATAGTTTATTATTGTTACTAAATATTATATAGTCAAGCATCTTACAATATATGGGGGAGATCTAAGGTCACTTTACTCATTTCCACCACTGTAGGCTATGGATAAGTAGTGAAAGTTGGGTAATAGGTTATGGGTAATTGCATAATATTGGATTTTTGTAACTACATGAATGTAAAAACTACATGTGTAAAAAAAAAAAAGACATAGAACGGTCACTGTGTTGTTACTCTTTTCCACCCAAAGTGTTTTACTGGATTTAAAAAATTATCTTTATGAAGCCATATCTGCAGAGAAGGTACTTTTTAAGCAGCAAATAGTTCAGCCAACCTTTCCCCTATAGTTAGCCGTGTGTTACCATTAAAAAAGAAAATCTTGTCCTGCAGTATTAAATCATCCAATTATATTTCTGGTTGGTAAAGGTCTGCTTGTAATGCTGGTTTCTAACATTATTCTCTGCTTTATTAAAGGAAGGACACTTTAACTGTAGCCATCAATTGGTAATAAGATTGTGAAGTTTTACTTATATTGTAGTTCATTTGGTAGATTTCTAATATTTATTGTAAAAGTTGGGAAAACAAATTTCTCACAAATCATCCCATCAGTACACTTAAATTATCACTTTGTTTATCATAATCTGTTTCAATGCTAAAAGTCCAGATGTTTCCTAGCACACACGAATATAAGGCCAAGTTACACAGTGCAGTTTTTGGTGTTCTTGTTTTTTTCTTAGCCAGAACTGATGGTGGAAAGAAGAAAATCTAAAAAACAAAACAACTGCACCAAATTTCCCTGTACGAACTATTCCTAACTAAAGCAGTATAAGAATGTACAGGGTTTTGGTCAATTGGCCTTATGTCAGTGACTTGAGTTGGCTAAAATCATAAGTTGTTGGCTGAGAATGCATGTTTATTTTAAGGCTAGATTCACACATCCGTATGTCATGGTCTGAGCACACACTGCAACACACAGACTGGCCACAGGTCTCCTGACCCAAGCTCAGCAGCCTCATAGGAATGTATGACGTGGTTGGGTTCAGGTCAGGAGACCGCTTCTTGGCCTATCGTTGTCCATTCTCGTACCGAGACACCTCTTTTAGCAACTTACCTCCTAAAGGAACAGGGAAATTAGTAGGTTCAAATAAAATCAATTTTTAAATCCAACTTTGGCCTCAGAGGGTAGTTTAGAAGCCTCCATGCACTTTAGTTGTATTCCTCTGAAACTGATACGTTCGGATAACTTTAAAAAAAAAAAAAAAAAAAAAAAAAATTTTATTGAAAGCCATGTAGCAAACAATACAGTATACAAAACATTATCAGAGCTTTATATTATAATTCCAGAGGTATATAATACAGAATGTTCCAGTACCATAGCAATTGCAAGGCACATTTAGTTGGTGTTGCAAGTATCAAAATATCAAAAAATTACGTAAGTATAAGCAGTTCCACAGTTATTAGAGTATCAGATTCAATAAAGGAAATTAAGTGTCCACGCCAATCATTTTATTATATTTGTTTTATTTTTATACAAAATTGAATCATATGGAATCATCCGATTGATCATTTCTTGGAACATTCCTTGGCTAGGTGGACTAGGAGTCAACCGTTCCATGGCTATAACTTTTCTGGGCAAGAATTTAATTTGTCATACAAAAATACTCTGGTACTGTGGCCAGACATCCATGTTGAGTAGGCCTAATAAAAAAAAGGCTGGCAATAAGACAATGGAGTTTCCAAAGTCAAAGATATTGAGTTGACTAATTCCCTCCAATGGTTCGTTACATAAGAGCTAGAATATGTCATGAGAACATAATCTTCCTCAGGGTCATAACATGTATGAAACTCTGATGAGGTTTTTCCATTCATTTGATGTAACTGAATAGGGGCTAAGTAGGATTGGTGAAGAATAAATTATTGGAAGAGCTTATTATTAGTTGCTGGTGGTATGTATTGGTGGGATTCTATAGCCTCCTGCTGCTCCTCCTTGGACAAGAAGGGATTAGTGGCCCTCCATTTGTCTTTTATTGGAAGAATTGTATATGTAACTGTTTCATTTTTCAAAATAGTGTACAAAAAACTAATGAGTCCTATGGAGTCTTATGATCACCAAACACCAATTAGGTGAAACTTGGAAATAGAAATAGATGTGGCGATCTCTGGAAACTGGAGAGTAAGTGTACCGTGGAGGCGTCATCAAGTACTGAGTGTCACGGCCCATGTTATGGTTGATTCATAATATTACGTCAGAACCCTAATCCAGTTGAAGGATCCTACCTAACCCTGGAAATGTTACAGTGTATTTTGGTTTCATAAACACGTACAGAGTGTTTAATAATATATAAAAGCATATTTTTTGTGAAGTGTTAAAAGTTATGAATCATTTAGAATTTAGGTTACTGACTATTGCCAACTATTTGTAATACATGGCCCCATATAGTCAAATGGTCATAATAATAATGTTCCCGTATATCTAGCCACTGTTCTCCATGGTAGAGGGGAGTTTATTGGTAATATTATATGCGCCCTTTACACGGCATAGGAGTACCACATGGGGTACCACAAGGCTCTATCCTGGCCCCAGTGTTCTTCAACATTTTTATAAACGATCTAGGTAAGGGAACTGAAAGTAAACTAATCAAATTTGCTGATGATGCAAAGCTAGGAGAGATAGCTAACACAAGAGAAGACAAAGGATTCAGAAGGATCTAGATAAGGTTGAACAATGGGCAGTGACTAATAGAATGGTATATAACAGAGAGAAATGCAATATTCTAAATCTGGGCAAGAAATACAAAAATTACATCTATAGAATGGGAGGATTTGAACAGCAAGTATGAAAAAGACTTGTGTATACTAATAGATCGCAGAATGCACATGAGTCAACAGTGTGATGCAGCAGCAAAAAAAGCAAACACAGTTCTAGGATGTATTAAGAGAAGAATAGACTCTAGATCACGTGAAGTAATTATACCCCACTACTCCTCCTTGGTCAGGCCTCATCTGGAATACTGTGTTCAGTTCTGGGCACCACATTTTAAGACATTGAAAAACTGGAGCAAGTTTAGAGAAGAGCTACCAGCATGGTAAGCGGACTGCAGAGTATGTCCTATGAGGAACGGTTAAATGATCTGAGAATGTTTAGCTTGCAAAATAGAAGGCTAAAAGAAGACTTAATAGCTGTCGACCAATATCTGAAGGGATGTCACAGTGTAGAGGGATCATCCTTATTCTCATTTGCACATGGAAACATGAGAAGCAATGGAATGAAACTAAGAGGGAGAAGATACAGATTAGATATTAGAAAAAAGGTTTTGACAATGAGGGCGATCAATGAGTGGAACAGGCTGCCACGAGAGGTGGTGGTTCTCCTTCAATGGAAGTCTTTAAACAGAGGCTGGACAGACATCTGCCTGAGATGGTTTAGTGAATCCTGCATTGAGCAGGGGGTTGGACGTGATGACCCTGGAGGTCCCTTCCAACTCTAACATGCTATGATTCTAAAGTATAGAGAATACTTTCATTATTATACTGTATGCATTTAATGGAACCTGATTAAAGATGGCGATAGCAATTAATAGAGCCTTTTTATAGATCCAATTTCCTAGGGTTCCCAACAGTAGAATCTCTTCTACTGCCCTGATGATGGCCCTGGCAATGGGTAATAAGAACAGACATAGCAACACCAACATCAAATTCTGTTGTAACCACTGTACTTGCTTGTAATGTGTATGTTTCAGATTAAATTATGAACTGTTCAGATAGTCTTCCTTTAAAACTGCTGTGCTGATATTATACTGTAATAATGTTTGCTCTACCTGCTGGTAAAAGTACTAAGTTTTGATTGCTGAAGAAAATGTTTTTATAGCTGTTCCTGTAAGGACAAAAATCGTTTTCAAGATAAATGATGCCGTTTATACACAGTTTACAGCACAGTCACAGTTTCATTTGTCGCCTACCATGTGTAATTAAGGCATCGTTCACATGGATGACTCTGCTGCTTGTTTCCTCAGCTTTAACAAATCTACTTTAGGAAAATGACAGGTAAAATGAGGATACGCTTGATGAGGTGGGGGGAGAGGAATGAGAAGACTGAAATCTTATCCAAGACAGTTTTATAGGTTAATGGTGATAACAGCCAGTATCAGAAGTAATGTTTAATTTAACCTGAGAATAAAAATGCAAATTTGATGGTAAAAGCCTTAAAAGATATTCTAAGGTGTAAGCAAATATCTTTAAATTTAGAGAGAGAATTTAGTTTTCTAACATTTAATGACAGACTAGATTTAGTTTTTTTGTCTCACAACTGTTACACTTTTATCAAAAAGAGGCAGAGAGTTTTACTAGCAGGGTAAATATAGTTTGAGAATAAAGAATCACTGTATTTATGCCTCCAGTCAAGTATGTTTGCCTCTCCTAAAAATGTATAAAGTGGCTGATCAAAAGGAGGTTTTCCACCATTGGGGAGATTTTTTTTTCAACCTAAATGCATGTACTTTAGATCAAAAATAATTTTTGCATTTGGGCTTCATGTAAAAATTTTCACCGATAAATCAGCTGAGAGGAGTTGAGAAAATGACAGATAAGAGTTACAAACTCTGCTTTCATGCTTTCAGAATAAGCTCACTAAC
Source organism: Ranitomeya variabilis (assembly GCF_051348905.1). Taxonomy (NCBI): domain Eukaryota; kingdom Metazoa; phylum Chordata; class Amphibia; order Anura; family Dendrobatidae; genus Ranitomeya; species Ranitomeya variabilis. The sequence goes on along the minus strand of NC_135238.1, from coordinate 140,659,978 downwards.
GGATTCTTAGTTAATGGAAATCTGTCCCCATGTTTTTGCTACCTCATCTGAGAACTGGCTGATGTAGGCAAAGAGAAGCTGAATTCAACAATGTATCACTTACTTTACTGGGAGCAGCAGTACTGACACAATCAGAGGTTTTAAATTTAACAATGCAGCAGAGCTGAGAAAGCTGACCCCGCCCACACTCTGTATTTACATAGTCTGTTGACAGTGAGCTGCTTATCACAAGAAGGGGCGGAGTTGGACTTGCATGCTATTGTAGCTGCTGTAGTCTGGGCAATGATAATCATCGGGTGATAAAACCTTCAGTGTAAGTAAACAACAGCACACAGCCTGTAACGTGACACATTGTTGAAATCGGTGTTTTAACCCCTACCTCATGCTGTCATCACATTACATAGCAAAAACTGCTGACAGATTCCCTTTAACTCATTTTGCAGCCAGTAATACACAGTGCAACCCATAGGCTATAGAAAAGAATTGCTGCAAAAATTTTGACAAAATACATTGCAAAACTTATTTTATTAGCCCTAATTACATGTATTGTGTAAATGTATTTAAGTAAAAAAATCTGTGTGAAAAGGCAGACAACCAATTTAAGTGTACCATAGCAAGTCAATGCAAAATCTGCATGTGTCGCCTTCAGATCTTGCAGTGAATTTGGCTCTGAATTTAGAAAGTGCATTCAGAAAAGGTGGAAATCTGCAAGAGTTAGGCAGGATCCGCACAATACACTCTAAGGGTAAGTTCACACATAGAGTTTTTGCTGCTTTTTTTGCTGCTTTTTTAATGCTAATTTTCAGCTGCTTTTTACAGTACCAGCAAAGCCTATGAGATTTCAGAAATTTCATGCACACACATTGGTTTTTTGTGTGATCAGTATTTTGTGCTTTGCTGCGTTTTTTAGACAGAGCATGTCACTTCTTTCAGTGTTTTTGCTGCGTTTTTTCAGTGTTTTTTACCCATTGACTTGAATGGGTGTTGAAAAAACGCAGCAAAACCGCAGGTATCATTATTTGCTGCATTTTTGCTGCTGAAAGTTCAAGGACATTGGCATGGACAAAGAGAAAAAAGCAGCAAAAAAAGCACCAAAAATGCACAAAATACGCAGCAAAAAACACACCAAAAATGCACCAAAACCTGCATTTGTGACGCAGTTTCTTTCCTGCCAAGAAGATCAGGTTTTGCTGCAGAAAAAAAAGCATTAAAAACACCTTGTGTGAACTTACCCTTACAACCAGGTTTTCTACCAAAAAAATTCCAGTCATGTTTATGTGGCCAAAAACAGGACATCACTTTGATGGCATGGCATTTGTGGTAGCATGGCATATTGTGGTTGCATGGCATATTGTGGTGGCAAGGCATTTGTGGTGGCATGGCATATTGTGGTGGCATGGCATATTGTGGTGGCAAGGCATTTGTAGTAGCATGGCATATTGTGGTGGCATGGCATTTGTGGTAACATGGCATTTGTAGTGGCATGGCATATTGTGGTGGCATGGCATATTGTGGTGGCATGGCATTTGTGGTGGCATGGCATATTGTGGTGGCATGGCATATTGTGGTTGCATGGCATATTGTGGTGGCAAGGCATTTGTGGTGGCATGGCATTTGTAGTAGCATGGCATATTGTGGCATGGCATTTGTGGTAGCATGACATTTGTAGTGGCATGGCATATTGTGGTGGCATGACATATTGTGGTGGCATGGCATTTGTAGTGACATGGCACATTGTGCTGGCATGGCATTTGTAGTGACATGGCACATTGTGGTGGCATGGCATTTGTTGTGGCATGGCATATTGTCATAGTATGTCGTTATTCATTTTCTCAGTTGTAGGAGTTGCAGATGCTTTGCTGTTCAGTATGAAATAGGAAATATCCAGAGAGTCCAGGGTATAGTGAAATGATTGTGGTTTTATTCTCCGCATGTTTCAAATTATCTGTAACTTTTTCTTTAAAAAAAAAATCATTTTTCTGTGGTTTCTCCTGATGAAGTTATAGATGCTTGCAAACGTACTGCGATTTTCTACGTTGGACCCCCCCAACCTGTGGAGCAGCAGCTGGATTTATGTCTTGAGCCCCTAATGTGCTTTCTCACAACCATGACAGGTGGGCACTGCTGAATCACCATATATTGCTGTTGCTTGGATAGCACCCTACTGCACTTGTTTGTCACCCCAGCTTTTTTTCATTTTTCTTTTTGTGCCATTATTTTTTTGTAATAATTTTTGAATCAGAATTTATTTTACTAAAGAACAAAGGTGATAGATTAAGATAGATGGAGAAGGTAGAGGGAAGAAGGAAGTAAGGCGAACGAGTCAGAGACCACAAGATGGAGGTACTGCGCTTGTGGTTTACGGGCCGTCCAGCAACGTTAGGCCTGTTTAGTTTTACAGGTATGTACCTGGTTAATATTACATTATTGTGTCCCACGTTAGTTGCTACCGGCTATAACCACTAATCAGAGACTAAGTTTCATTGTCTTCAGTGCAGTTTTGAAGTGAAAGCTTGACTTTTTGTTGGTCTGAGGCCTAGTACATGGAGGGAAACACAGAGCAGGAGCTGTAGGTGACATAATGGAAGAATATTGGCTAATACATATTTCACTCTGTTATAGAGAGTCCTACAGACCCCTAAAATTTACACAATGCTGTGCCCCTGAAAATGCTGACCTGTCCTCTCACCAATCACAAATGTCTTCCAGCAGCTCTTTCTCTCTCTTCCATTATGGCAGAAGTGGCTGATACTGTACATGAAGCTGCATCAGAACATTATCACATTTATTAATATTATTTAACTTTTAGGCTATGTTCACACACAGCTTTTTTGCCGCGGGTTTTTTTTTTGCCAAAACCTGCTCTTTTGGCAGTAAAAATGCTGCTTTCAGTGCAGACATTTTAACTTTATTTTTAGCATGAATTTTAGTGTTTTTAGGGTTGGATTACATGCGAGCTTTGTCTATCTTATGCTTAATAAAGCTAGTTTAATACACTTAGAAAAGCTTGAGAAAACGCTACGAAAAATACTGTTGCGCTTTTTTGCTGCTTTTTTCTTTAATTGTTTACTAAGGGTGAAAAAAAGGCTGCAAAAATGCTGAAAGAGTTGAAATGCTGCAGAATTAAAAAATGCCGCAGTTCTCAAAATCAGTCAGGACAAAAAACAAATGTGTGCTTAAGAGTTCATAGCTTTTACTGTAAAAAGCAGCCTTTAGTTGCATTAAAAAATGCAGAAAAAAACGCTGCATGTGAACGTAGCCTGAGATAGTTCCACCGTTGGCTTGGATTGTCTTACGATGCGTTCACATGACTGTAGTTTTGGTCTCAGTGCTTTCTGTGAGAAAGAAAACAGCAGCACTTGAAGCAATGTTATTGAATTGGGCCGTTCAACTGACAGTTTTTGCACATGAGTTTTTGCCTGAAAGAAATTGCAGAATGCAGCATTTTTTTCTGTATATTGGAGGAGACTTGCCTATTCAAGTCTATAACCAGATCCCATACAGGTCTACAGTATAGATTGCACATTTTGCGGATACATTGCATGTGATTTTTATCTGGATGAAAATCTGACCATTTTTTAAAAGCTTATGTAATCTTAACCATAACACGAGCCAAATTCATCACAGCAGCTTATACTGGTCGATAGATTTGGCGCATCTTTTGATTTACAATTTTAGGTTTACACTATCTATTGGGGGGCTTACTTTGTGCCAGAAAGTTTTGACAAAAATTTTCTGCATTTTTGGGGAAGATTTATAATATTAAATGCGTCAGAACTCATGGCATGCATCATAGTTATTAAGTGTTTTAGATACTCTATGAGCCCTGGCCAACAAAAGTGATTTCATATAAATGGGACATAATTTATTGTGCCCCAAAAATGTGCCTACACTTGTGAAGCAAAATAAGGCGACCAAGACATGGTCTCAACGTAAAGTAGACAGACGTAAAGATGTACCAGATTTATCAAACACTATGAGCCAATAAGTTTGCAATGCCTTAGGATTGATAAAAAAGCCCTAGTTCCGCATGTTGGAGGAGATGTCCGGTCTAAGAAGAAAAGTCTGGAGTGACTTTATGAGACTGGAGTCTGCTGTTTCTTGACAGGGTGCAATGCTCATGATTCCCCTGTATACTCCATGCAAGCGGGAAGTCATGTGCTCACAGATGGGATTGGCAGAAATGCAGTCACGTGCCAACTGACCTCATTTTGTTTCTCTTAATTATTTTTTATTTAAAGAAGTTAGGTGAAACCATGAATAACTCAGGACCGATAACTGTGAGCTGTACTATTACTTATTATTTATTGCTATATTTTACTGATTGATTATCTAATTTTTTCCAAGGATACAGAAGCCCCTGGTCCAGAATTCAGTCCTTGATTGATGAATATCTTTTGAACATAGCAAAAAATAAATAACACTGGCGCTCTCCACTCTGTGGGTCAGCTGTCACCAGGGAGGGATTATTGTGAAAAAGAGAAAAAAATATGTCCCCAGCTGCTGGAATCAGGAACAGAGTATGTGCCCACCCTGTAAATAAGTTAAATTGAATACCACAATGTATGATACCGCTCTTAGGGATAAGTAAGCTGAATAACCAAATTAAAAGATGAACCACCTAGGCTGGTAAATCCCTATTAAGAATGCGCTGGATATTCCTTTTGTGAAGGTGAAACTAAATGCAAGACAGACAATGTTGTAAAAGACACCCCTTGCTGTTTTCAATTTTTTAGATCTTAACATTTATGTAGAGAAGGGCCAGCTACACACACAATGCTATCACAAGGAAGTAGACTCCAACAGTTACATTCATATAATAAGTTTTCATCTATCCGTTTGGCTCACCAATATTCCGAAGGGCCAATTTACCAGAATTCGACGCAATTGCACTAATATAAATGACTTTGAGAGTGAATCAGAGCAATAACACAACAATTTCTTGAAAAAGGATACCCACGACCATTGTTGGAACAAGCTAAAAGTGAAGTAAGGGGGATGCCAAGGAGTACCCTAGTACATAGGACAAAAATGAACGTCGATAAGACCCCAAATATCCCAGAGCAAATTAACCAACTACCGATCATAACACAATTTCATGCAGGCTATAGGAAATTTCAGGGTATCATCCGCAGGCATTGCGCTATTTTGCAAAGGGACAAGTTGATAGGGGAACATCTACCGCTCCACCCCAAATTTGTGTTCAGAAAGGCCCAGACACTGGGCAATCTATTAGCCCCAACCACCAAATTGGCCTTGAGTAGACCAGAATCCATCCCCAAAGCATCATCTAATTCAAATATGGGATTCACACCATGTGGGGGATGCTTCTGCTGCATAAATACATCATTCAAGAAAACCAGTCAAATAAGTTTTAAAGACTCCAGTGATAAGAAGGAATTCACGATTAGGGACAGGATCTCCTGCTTATCTTCAGGAGTCATTTACCTTATCCGTTGTCCATGTAAGAAAATATACGTGGGCTGGACTAAAAGGAGGCTTATGGTTCGGATTAAAGAGCATCTTACCAATATTCATAAAGGATATATGGGACACCCTTTGTCACGCCACTTTAAAGAGAAGCACGGTGGAGCAATTAAAGGCGTATCTTTTTGTGGTATCCAGAAGGTCCAGCCAAACCCAAGGGGGGGACTTTCTAAAACAAATGTCCAAAATTGAATCACAATGGATATTCCTGTTGGACTGTTTAACCCCAAAAGGTTTAAACCATGAACTAGAATTATACCCTATAAATAGGACGGATTTGTTATAGTTAGTTTTACAGCATATAACCACAATATGTGCAAGGGAAGTTTTAAATTACAGTAATAATAAAATAATTTTTTATCCTTATCACTTTATGTTCTTCATTTTTTCTTGATCTGTTATGACCCAGAGTCTTCTATGATTGGCCCTTTGTATATAGAATTTTTAGATACCCCCTTTCCATTGTTTCCATAATCGTACGTACGGGACAATTGCAATGGGCATATATGTTTGGAGCGCCCCCACACCGCCGCAGGACCGAGGGGCACCCGGAGCCGGGCCTCTGAGTCTCTGCTCTGGGGGTTGTCACGGTGGCTAGACCCGGTCCGTGGCCCTGTCCGTCAGTGGGGGACGTCCGGTGAAATAGGTGGTAGTAATGGTAGCGATGTAACGGTGCGGTTGTGGGGTGTAAGTCGCGGTAAATAACGAGGACACCAGTTTGCAGTCTCTTTACCTCTTTACTGGAGATCTCTGAGTCCTCAGTCCAGAATACGGTTCACCAGGCTGCGCAAGTCCGGCTGGTCCAATGGCACCTCCAGAGCCCTCCTCTCAGGTGGAAATCTGTGCCTTCCTTCTAGCGCTATGTGTTGTAGTCCTTCCCTGCTGTGCTCACGGAAAGTGACCCCACAACGGTTGTGTCTGTTTCTTAAGTTCCCTCACAACTCGATTTGATGTTCCTCTGTAATCCACCCCTTCCCTGTATTCAGGTTGGAATGGCACCCGTTTGTCAGGTAGGCCTGGAGTTCTTCCGGGACCCTAGAGACGCCCCTCTCCCGCAATTGCCCCCCAAGACTTCATAGGTGATATGTGGTAGACAGCCCGCCTGAGACCGACTGTCCTGCCGCTGTTTGGAGTATGGCTTGAAGCTGTATTCTAATCCACTTCCTCGGCGTTCCGGCCACCGGTATTGCGCCTCAGCAAGGTGCTGCCTCTTTCAGCACAACCCCTGCTGGTATTCTCCTTCTGCTTGATCTCGTTTCTCACTCAGCACAATCTGTCTCGCTTCTAGTCCTTTCCTTGAGTCCCGCCGCTTCCAGGAGCCTGCGCGGACCCGTTACGTTCTTTCAATGCCAAGCCTCTGCCAGGATCCCACCCCTGGCAGAGACCCTACAGTCTCTCCCTTCACAACACCCCCTGCCACAGGGTGTTGCTCCGTTCAATCCCGTCAGCGTTCTCTCTAACTTTCTGCCTGACCCCCAGTTTACCCACTATGGTGGGGAGTGGCCTAATGAATAGCACCCTTAGCTCCCCCCGGAGGCCCAGCTGTGAAACATATTGGTGTCTGTGATACCTGATTGGAGGAACTCCTTCGGTGCCATCGAACGTACCATGGCTCCCCTTAGCGGCAGAGCCACAGTACTGCAACGACCAGAACTCTGGGGCGCTGCACTCCCCCCTGGTTAAACACAGTACTCCGGGACTGGGAAGAAAAACAACAATACAGATTAGCAAAAAGACATACAATTTTGTTGAGTGCAAAACGATAAGTATACTTGAACAGGCTTCCCTTTATGGGAGGTGAGGACACTTTTAACGTTACAAACATGGTCAACATTATAAATTACAGGCTATGCATAACTCCTGTTACCCAACCGGGTATTCTACTTAGTGCAAATTCTGGAACAATAAATTAACATTGCCTTTAGGAAACATACACTCTTAGTTTACCAAAGGCCTTCCTATAATCACATTACAGGGTAAGGTAACTTCACATTCTCCTACTTTGAACCTGCAGGACCGCCTGTCCCTATGGCACCAGACCTACTGCCTCTCCTTTCTTTTACAGGACCGCCCTGTTCATCCAGGGCCTACTGCCTTTCTCTACTATACATGGTATAGACATAACATTCCTTTCGTTTAAAGAACTCTGAGCCAGCTCTACTCGGCTCCTTTAAGGACTCACTCTCTAACCCCTACGGGTTCACTCTCTGTCCTTAGTAACAAAGTAACTTTCAATGGGGACGCGGGGTTTACCTTCTATCCTCACCTTCATTATTACTTTGCTTACTTTCAACTATGCAGACCTCTATCTCTACCCCTACGGGCTCTCTGCATCTTTTCTTTCTGCAAAACATTATTTAGACATTTCAACAAATTCAACACATATAACTTAGCATGTAAAACAGTTACATTTCTTTTCAAGGCATCATTATGGCATTACTGTTCTGCAACAGTATCTCTCTCAAATTCAGTTTCTCACATCCCCTTTAAGAGGAGACCAAGTCTTTCTAAGGTAGCTCGTCTTCTCAGCCTACCGGCCCATGCAAAGGTTCCGGCATGGTATCTTCGCAAAGTGTCTTTAACTAGAACCGGTAGGAAAGGTATCTTCACAAAGTGTCTTTGGCTCAAACAAATAGGGCAAATATCTTCGCAAAGTGTCTTTGGCTAAAACCAGTAGGGAGCACCTTTAAGAAGGTGCAAACTATTTACAAGGGAAGTTCGAATCATGCACAGTCCATGATTTCTGCAGTTCTTTAAACTTGTGCAAAAATTTTAGGAAAGGAAAACAAACAAAGAGGATCCCGGGTCAACAGAGGGATCCATTAACCCTGGGCGGGTTTAGCAGCAACTTAAAGGAATAAAAGACAAACAGTAACTATTTACATTTTCACAAAGTGACTCTTCTTTCAGAAGTTTCCATGAGGCGCCTCCTGGCGGGCGGACCCCTGCAATCCAGGTTTCAGGTCCACTCCCGCTGCCAGATACACCCCATGGGTTCGGGTCTGTTGCACGACCAGGTCGTGCGCGGCGATCAAGGTCTGTGTTCCCACTTCTCTCTGTGCTGGCACATCCGGAACATCGGTCACTCGAAGGGGCACCTCTTTAGGCACGACAGTGGTGGCGGCGATCGGGTGGCAGATCGCAAGTTCTGTGGTCAGGCAGGTGGGGCCGACCAGGGTGGTTACAGATCGGTCACACGGCGGCACCTTGGCCACAGGGGCTGGTTTCTCTTTCTTGTAGACGTTCAGAGCGAACCACCCCTTTTCCCCAAGGTGCCGGGTGTAGGTAACACTGTCTCCCGGATAGAGGTCTCGATCGGGGTGACCCTCTCTAAGGTGTGACTCGACATCCCGTCGGTTAACAAAGACCTCTGCGTATAGCCCCGGTTCTTTAATGAAGCCCCAGCCTCCTTGGAGTTTAAAGACGGTGATGATGCCCTGCCTGCGCGGGGCCTGGTGAGTGGTGGGGTCCTTACGGGCCCGGTCCTTGACCGCCAAATCTTTTTGATGATAGGCCTCCCGTTTAGCCTGATGTGTTTTCTCTTCCTCTCGCCACCGCTGTTCTAGCTGGATCTGGTATTCCTCCCAGCTTAGGGCCTGTACCATTTCTCCCTTCTGGGTCTCCACCCCGGGGAACCCCATGAGATTGGATCCAGGGTTCACCCAGCGGCACACCGTGCGCTCCGCGCTGACCTCACACGGCAAGGGAGTAGGGGTGATTGGGGCTCGCATACGGTGTTCCATGCCCGTGGCTTCCTCCCATGGTAACAGGCGCTGAAGTCTATGGGTCCCCGGGAGAGGTGGTGCTGCTACGGGACCCACTAACACACCCTCTGCTAGTGGGGTAGGATCGGCGGACTCACCCACTGGTACGATTCCACCTTCTGCGACAGGTCCCGCTGGTTCTTCCGATGTCCGGAAATCCACTGCCGGTCACACCTGATGCGGGGCCTGGACTCTTACATGCAGTTGGAGGAGCTGGTTATATAAATCCTCCATCTCGGCTCTCAGGAATTTGGTGTTATCCACGGAGGACAAGCTGCTGGGCTCAGCCGGGTAGTCAGGGGAGACTTCCACTTCAACCCCGCTGTCGGGTTCGGAGCTGCTGGCCATAGCGTCCTCCACGTGGGTCGCTTCCTGGTCTTTTTCCCGCTCTCTCCTGCGTGAGCAGTTTCATTTTCTCTGCCTCCGCCCCCCATTAAGGATTAGGAGGCGGATCTCTGCTGCTGACGGACACGTCCTCACTGCACAGAAATATTTAGACTGGGCGGCCATTACTGTTCGCGCTCTCCAGCTCGGCTACGCCCACTCCACGCCCCTCTTCTCTTCCTGCGCTCTCCTCAGTGCTGCAATGGCGGCGGATTTTGGCGGCAAATGGCACAGCACACAGTCTTGCAATAAAGTACAGTCCAAGCACAGTAAATCACAGTCTCTAGGCACACATGACCTGATTCTTCAGGCTTAAGTAGATCCTGTTCGTGACGCCAATTTGGAGCGCCCCCACACCGCCGCAGGGCCGAGGGGCACCCGGAGCCGGGCCTCTGAGTCTCTGCTCTGGGGGTTGTCACGGTGGCTAGACCCGGTCCGTGGCCCTGTCCGTCAATGGGGGACGTCCGGTGAAATAGGTGGTAGTAATGGTAGCGATGTAACGGTGCGGTTGTGGGGTGTAAGTCGCGGTAAATAACGAGGACACCAGTTTGCAGTCTCTTTACCTCTTTACTGGAGATCTCTGAGTCCTCAGTCCAGAATACGGTTCACCAGGCTGCGCAAGTCCGGCCGGTCCAATGGCACCTCCAGAGCCCTCCTCTCAGGTGGAAATCTGTGCCTTCCTTCTAGCGCTATGTGTTGTAGTCCTTCCCTGCTGTGCTCACGGAAAGTGACCCCACAACGGTTGTGTCTGTTTCTTAAGTTCCCTCACAACTCGATTTGATGTTCCTCTGTAATCCACCCCTTCCCTGTATTCAGGTTGGAATGGCACCCGTTTGTCAGGTAGGCCTGGAGTTCTTCCGGGACCCTAGAGACGCCCCTCTCCCGCAATTGCCCCCCAAGACTTCATAGGTGATATGTGGTAGACAGCCCGCCTGAGACCGACTGTCCTGCCGCTGTTTGGAGTATGGCTTGAAGCTGTATTCTAATCCACTCCCTCGGCGTTCCGGCCACCGGTATTGCGCCTCAGCAAGGTGCTGCCTCTTTCAGCACAACCCCTGCTGGTATTCTCCTTCTGCTTGATCTCGTTTCTCACTCAGCACAATCTGTCTCGCTTCTAGTCCTTTCCTTGAGTCCCGCCGCTTCCAGGAGCCTGCGCGGACCCGTTACGTTCTTTCAATGCCAAGCCTCTGCCAGGATCCCACCCCTGGCAGAGACCCTACAGTCTCTCCCTTCACAACACCCCCTGCCACAGGGTGTTGCTCCGTTCAATCCCGTCAGCGTTCTCTCTAACTTTCTGCCTGACCCCCAGTTTACCCACTATGGTGGGGAGTGGCCTAATGAATAGCACCCTTAGCTCCCCCCGGAGGCCCAGCTGTGAAACATATTGGTGTCTGTGATACCTGATTGGAGGAACTCCTTCGGTGCCATCGAACGTACCATGGCTCCCCTTAGCGGCAGAGCCACAGTACTGCAACGACCAGAACTCTGGGGCGCTGCATGTTTACTGTTTATTTTTTATAAAGAAAGTGTACATATACACATAAATCTTTTAAATTTGGAATTTTTTAATATTTAATAAAATTTTTGTTTTAGATCGTTTTTTGATATACAACAAATATGCACACGTGCAGGTTTAAACATAAATAGTAATTGCAAACATTTTCACCCCTAGAATGAGAATCTCATATCCAGTCAGCCCGATATGGTTGAGGGCTGTTAGTAATAACACTAAAATATAATAAAATAAAAAAACGCAAGTAGAATTATAATCAGGGCTGAACATAGCGATTTAGGGGCGGGACTAGTAGCGTTGCCATAAAGTATATATAAAGGTTACCTGATTACGTGCATTTATCCTGATGAAGAAGGTTGTTCACCTGCGAAATGCGTTGGTCATTTCTCCTTTTTGGCTCTAACACCGCTCCGTAGCTTTGTGAAGTCACATCCAGGCACACTCAAGCAGGTATTGGCAGCCATTTTTTCTTCAGCTGTAACCAGGGATGCCTTCGGCCGGGGCTCCCCTGGTAGTATGCAGCTGGAGCGCTCCCCGCTCCCTGTCACCAGCTAGCAGCAAACACATGCTCAACACACTGCACATCACACTGCACAGCCGGACGGAGATCCAGGATCCCGATCTACGGACGGACCTCCACTGAGTGTAGGGGTACCGTCACACAGTGCAATTTTGATCGCTACAACGGCACGATTCGTGACGTTCCAGCGATGCATTTACGATATCGCTGTGTCTGACACGCTACTGTGATCCGGATCCCCGCTGAGAATCGTACGTCGTAGCAGATCGTTTGAAACTTTCTTTCGTCGTCTAGTGTCCCGCTGTGGCGGCATGATTGCATTGTGTGACACAGGTTGTATACGATGTGCGCACAGTAACCAACGGCTTCTACATCGCAAATACGTCATGAAATTATCGCTCCAGCGCCGTGTATTGCAACGTGTGACCGCAGTATACGACGCTGGAGCGATACTTATACGACGCTGCAACGTCACGAATCGTGCCGTCGTAGCGATGAAAATGGCACTGTGTGGCGGTACCCTAGGGTAAGCGCTATACACCGTACACACCTGCCGAGTTGGTAGAACAGCAAGGGGTGTCTTTTACAACATTGTCTGTCTTGCATTTAGTTTTACCTTCACAAAAGGAATATCCAGCACATTGTTAATAGGGATTTACCAGCCTAGGTGGTTCATCTCTTAATTTGGTTATTCAGTTTACTTATCCCTAAGTGCGGTATCATACATTGTGGTATTCATCTTTTGAACATAGGCCATTATTAACATGATGAAGCTGGTGTATTTACTTTAAAATTCCATTTTAAAGGATGTAGAACTAATTATTCATTCTCCGGCCTAATAATAAAATGAAAATGTAATGATTCCAGCTTTAACTGGTCTCTTAAAATTTAATTTTTTCATCCAGGTAGTAATACACTTCAAAATCATTATACGGCCATTCTGACATGGGTTTTAAAAGCAAGTACACCAGCCTCATCATGTCTAAGAAATCTTTTTTAGAAACCTAAGTAGTTTCCATTTTTGAAATTGCTAGATATCTCTTCGTTAGCCACATTTCTCAAAATGATAACACAACATCATTAAAAATGGCATTTATTCATCATGTGTGAATACGCCATAGAGTTTTTCAGTATTTGCTTTTAAGTACATTAGTTTTCTCGCCCAGGACATGAGTAGTAAATCCCAACTGGATTCTAATTTACCTTTTATTACTCTAATATGTTTTACAGGGATTAGAGGAGCTTCTGAGCAATCTTCACTGGCTATAATACATCTTTTATTACCCTAATAAGGTTCACACTGTGTAGGATGGGTCACTACTGCTATTTGGAGGCTAAACCCTTCACCGGGCCTTTTTTCATTGCCTGTCATGCAGAGGATGCTTCATATACTCTGAGGTTATCTCAAGTGAGCACTAAATCAGCCAGTCTCTTTTATGCTTAGGTTGTCTGCAAAATCTTGTTCTTCCAGAAAGGTAGTTCACACCGTGTCCTCATTGAAGTGGTGTTTGTCCAATAATGTCCAAATGAGTTAATCGTAAACTAGCTGTCATCCCCTTGACAGGGCTGTAATTCATGTCAAATCATCCCATAAACCTTGTGTTTCTTCTCCCGCTGATAAAAATCACTGCACAGAAGAAAGAAAACATTGGCTTTGCGGAATTTCTAGTGATTACTGGCTTGACAAATAATACAATGGCAATGTTTTTAATTCGAGGAAAGCAATTTGCTTTCTGTACATCTGGGCAGTGAGGGGTTAACTCGTCTTCATAGACAAAAGTATATGGCATTTATCACCATGTCTTTATATGGTGAAGCTGTTATGGGTATGTATTAGGATCAGTCGGAGAATACAGGTTGTTCCAGAGAGATTGATTTAGTCTCCACTGGGTAAATTAGTTTCTAGTGTGAGATGTCTTCTCTCTAAACTTTTAACCAACAAGGCATGTAGAGACACAGTAGGTTACATGAACCGGGGTCAGATAAACTCAGGAGTTGCTTAGCAATACCTTGTACAGTGAACAAACCTGGAATACTAATCGCTTTGCTCTTCTCTGAGAACATTGATACCTACACCTGCCGAACATGCAACGTTTGACCTTTCACCCTAAAGAGAGATCATTTTCATCTGCCTCCGTTAATGAGAAGCCTCTACGGGAATGCTTCCACACCACTCTAAATCTGATAAACTAATCTTATTGCCTTTACTTGCAATTTGCCTGCGCCCCCCTGCCGTGTCATTTGAGTGATATTCTGCTTCAGAATTGACAACTGATTGCAAAATGCTCAAATCTCGAGCAGATACAACATTTGGCATGTGCTCGAACAGTACATTGTAAGACCCACTTGAACATCACGTAGTCAAAGACAAAGATTTCTAGCTAAAAATCCAATATATGTTTTCTGCATCCAAACTTTGATTCTGTAACAATGAAAACACATAGATTATCCCTGCAGTACAAGCCTTCCATCAGCTGAACTGGACATATTCAATTAACTGGGATTTTTAATTGGCCCCTCAATGTCAGAGGAAACTGAGCAAATCTGGTGCCCAGGTCAAATGGTGAGATTGATCGCAAAGATTGCTGGTATAGCTGAGGTGACTGAACAGAGTAATATATTCTAATTTGACCAACATGCAATATTATTCTCCGGCACTGGATGAACTGTTTAGTCTTGAAAGTTAAAAAAAAAATTGTTCACAGAATATGAATAGTGTTCAATAGCGGTTTGCACACAAATTGGCATGCTAAGGGCGGACTCTTAATATTTACTCCAAGGGCCCTCTGAGCAAATATTACATTACCCTCATTCGTAAATGTACCGTATTTTTTGGACTACAAGATGCACTTTTTCCCCCAAAAAAAGGGGGGAAAATGGGGGGTGCGTCTAATAGTCGAAATGCAGGCTTACCCGTGGCGGCAGAGGTGCGGTGGCAGAGGTGTGGCGGCAGACGTGCGAAGATGAGGAGGCGCAGTGAGCGGGGTCCCTTTCCCCGGTGAGGTGATGCAGCAGCCCGGTAAGCAGCAGAGCCGGGTGAATCCTGTTGTCATCGGTGGTGGCGGCCATCTTCCGGGGGCCGCGCGTGCGCAGATGAAGCGCTCTGCTTCCCGGGGCTTCAGGAAAATGGCCGCGGGATGCCGCACGTGCGCAGATGGGGATCGCGGCGGCCATTTTTCTGAAGTTCTTAGCTTCAGGAAAATGGCCGCCGCGATCTCCATTTGCGCACGAGCGGCCTCCCGCGGCCATTTTCCTGAAGCCCCGGGAAGCAGAGCGCTTCATCTGCGCACGCGTGGCCCCCGGAAGATGGCCGCCACCACCGATAACAACAGCATTCACCCGGCTCTGCTGCTTACCGGGCTGCTGCATCACCTCACCGGGGAAAGGGACCCTCTCACACCATACCTGTCACTGCGCCTCCTGATCCCAGCACCTCCTGATCCCAGCACCTCCTGATCCCAGCACCTCCTGATCCCAGCACCTCCTGATCCCTGCACCTCCTGATCCCAGCACCTCCTGATCGCAGCACCTCCTGATCCCTGCACCTCCTGATCCCTGCACCTCCTGATCCCTGCACCTCCTGATCCCAGCACCTCCTGATCCCAGCACCTCATGATCCCAGCATCTCCTGATCCCAGCACCTCCTCATCCCAGCACCTCCTCATCCCAGCACCTCTGCCAGTAACCAGTGCTGCAACCCTCCCATGGACACCAGGCCGTGGTGTCGCCCACCTAAGCAGGAAGGGACCCTGCTCAGGTGCACGCCGTACCGCATCACCCCACCTCTGCCGACACCATGCCTCCTGTGACCCTGCTCTGCCACCGCCAGCCTTCAGGTAAGATACTGTAAATTTGGACAATAAGACGGACCCCCATCTTATAAAAAATATTTTTTTCTGCAATTTTCACCCCAAATTTGGGGTGCGCCTTATGGTCCGGTGCGTCTTATAGTCCGAAAAATACGGTACCTATGCTTCTAAGTAAAGGTACCTTCACACTAAGCGACGCTGCAGCGATACAGATAACGATGCCGATCGCTGCAGCGTCGCTGTTTGGTTGCTGGAGAGCTGTCACACAGACAGCTCTCCAGCGACCAACGATGCCGAGGTCCCCGGGTAACCAGGGTAAACATCGGGTTACTAAGCGCAGGGCCGCGCTTAGTAACCCGATGTTTACCCTGGTTACCAGTGTTAAATGTAAAAAAACAAACAGTACATACTCACCTTCGCGTCCCCCGGCGTCCGCTTCCAGCACTGACTGTGAGTGTCGGCCCTAACAGCAGAGCGGTGACGTCACCGCTGTCCTGTGCTTTCACTTTACGGCCGGCGCTCACTCAGTGCAGGAAGCGGACGCCGGGGGACGCGAAGGTGAGTATGTACTGTTTGTTTTTTTACATTTTACACTGGTAACCAGGGTAAACATCGGGTTACTAAGCGCGGCCCTGCGCTTAGTAACCCGATATTTACCCTGGTTACCATTGTAAAACATCACTGGTATTGTTGCTTTTGCTGTCAAACACAACGATACATGGCGATCTGACGACCAAATAAAGTTCTGAACTTTAACCAACGACCAGCGATATCACAGCAGGATCCTGATCGCTGCTGCCTGTCAAACTCAACGATATCGCTATCCAGGACGCTGCAACGTCACGGATCGCTAGTGATATCGTTTAGTGTGAAGGTACCTTAACAATAAACTGGGTAGCTTGTTAAATGATTGATAAGATGCTGTTACTGTCTGTACATAGAGAATCAGATGTATTGTGACAACTACTGCTCACATGGGTTGGTAGGGGACCTACTCCTGCACGTGGGCACTCCACAGGATTCACCTGTTTCCTTGACAATGGCAAGAACCACTCAGCTAAGAAAAGAGAAATGGCAGCCCATTATTAATTTTTTTTTCAAATTGGATGTTTTTATTGAAAATGTTTTCATATAAACATTACAAAACACAAAGGTACCCCCACAAGTTCCTGATCCTTCAAATCTCAACAAAATGCAACAAGATATATTAAAGTGCAACAAAACCAGTAGACTCATGGTTCATTAAAGAATAGGAAGGCAAGAATGGCCGGTAATATGCTACTTGTCAGAATGTATAATGAATTTTGTCATTTGCTGATATAGTACAAATAGCATTGGTACCACTTGTATATCTTCAGGAATGCTATACTACATTATTTAGAAGCTTAAAATAGACACAGATGATATATTTGCACTTCTCGCGATGCATAATTGAATCAATCAATTCAAGAGGCCCATCGTTTTTCAACCTTAGTGATAGCATTTCTCTGTAAATAGATACCTCTTTCCAAATTCAGCAGCCAATTAGTCTTGTTTATGAATTCTGGGATTGTGGGGGTCTGGTTGGTTATCCAATATTGAGCTATTCATTTCCTAGTCTTTTACAACATTTGAGAATCAGCAGGTTTACTATATTTGTCAATAGCTAAATCTTCAATATATTCCAATATGCATACGAAAGGAGTGGCATCTATTAGTACTCAGTAAATTCTATGTATAATGTCTGGTATGCCCTTCCGAAAGGATTCAAAATTAGGACAAGACCAAAGCATATGTAGCAAATCTGCTGAGCTTGTCTTACATCTTGTACATAATGAATGTGGTCTAAGCCCAATATCATATAAGAATTTAGATGTTCTATAAACTTGATGCATCATATGTAGCTGGGAGAGTCTGTGAGATTCACTTAAGGATAATTGAGGGATCCTATCTAGTATGTCCTGCCAATGGTTAACTTCAATGGCACCTATTCTGCCCTCCCATATACTGTAGCTTTAGAACGCATAGGATATTTCACTAGGGAAAGAGGGCACTGTACAATACTGAGCTAGCATATAAAGATAGGTTGTCATTATTATATAATGGGAGTTAGACTGATTTGTTCCAGTTGATCTTTAAACTCAAATATTTCCTAAATCTTTGGATAACCTCCATTGTCACTGGTAAAGTATTAGAAGCCTCCTCCAAAAACAACCAAGTGTCGTCGGCATAGATGGACACTTTCTCTTCCATTACTCCTCTATGGAATCTTACTATGACCAGATGTTTCTTGATAATTGCAGAGAGAGCTTCAATGGTCAGTGGAAAGAGGAGGGGAGATAACGGGCATCCCTGTCTGGTACCCCTGCCGGCCCATCATTACTTTTAGACACGAAGGTCACTCTATCAGGACAATTGATAGAACTTTGATGGTATTATCAAGTGCAATCATAAAAACATCAATTGCTGCGATAAAACTCGTTCTCACGAAGACCACACCAGGAAAGGAAGACCAAGAATTGCTTCTATTGCAGATGATAGGTTCATCAGAGTTACCAGCCTCAAAAACTGCAAATTGACAAAACCTCACATAACAGCCCTCAAAAACTATGTATAGACATCAAATAGCAGACACATTGCAAGATCAACTGTCCAGAGGAGATTGCTATAAGGAGGCCTTTGTGGTTGATTAGCTGCAAAGAAGGAAATTGGTACTGTGGTCTGCTAAGTCAAAATGTGTTATTTTCTTACCAACTACCATGGTTTCTACATTTTTTACATTCTACATTCATATTTTGTACTTTATTTTTTTAATTTTATTTCTTTACCCAGAAAAAAAAAATCATACTCCACAGAGTCTGCATGTGAATTAGCTCAACGTTTTTTTTGCAATGAAGCTAATCCTTAACTTTCTTGCCTCGAGGATTTAGGGGGGAAAAAAGCCTTACTTTAATCCTGACATAAACCCTTAATGGGTAAATATGGCCTTACTTTACATTTTATGGTAATAAAAAATACAGGAGCATGACAATGGGGCAATACAACAATTATGTTTGACTTTCCTTCCAGGCTTATAATATTAAAACTTAATTATTGGTCTTCTTATATTTAGGAAATTATTTCAAAGATGGATGATTCAATTGGTTTAGTTTGAATCTTTGTGATTAATGTGTTTTGATATGAAATCATGGCTGGTTCAGTTGGGTACACAAGTTACACAATGAGAACGAAAGCATTGGGACGTTCTTCTAATTGAATTTTGATTTTTGATTCAGGTGTATAAAATCCAGCCCAGCACAGTGCAATCTGCCTTTATAAACATTTGTGAAAGACTAGACCATTCTAGAGAGCTCACTAAATGCAAGTGTGTAATAAAATGCCATCATTGCCACAAGAATTGTATTTCCTCCTAAATGATCAACAGTGGGTGGTATTAATGAAAACTGAAAGTGTTCAGTAACCACAGCTACTCGGTCATGAAGTGTCTGACCATGATAAGCTAGATGGGGTTTGTGAGAGCTGAAGCATATAATGCATAAAAGTCACCACTAACTTAGTTGTATCTTATTGCTCCAGCATATCAAGATATTTTTGACAATTTTATGCTTCTAATTTTGGAGGAACAGTTTGGAGAAGGCCCTTTTCTGTTCCAGCATGACTGTAAAAGTCTATGAAGGCAAGGTTAGGTCAATTTGATTTGGAAGAACCTGTCTGGCCTGCACAGGGCCCCAACATTAATCCCAACAGATTTGAGATTAACTAGAATGGAGTGTTGCACACCTTTCCTGAGTCCGGAGTTTGCTCCCTTCACCTTCGTCCCCTGCCCTCTGCTGTGATCCATGTTGGGTTTTTTAGGTTGTCTGGTGTGTGACATCATCTCTTTAGGCCTTTTAAAGCCTATTTGGACACACACCTGTGTCTTCAAATTCCTATTCAACACTCTAGTTTTGTGTACTCCACCTCCTCTGCACATCATGTTTAGCTTGTTTCCATTCCTGCATGCTTCACTTCATCCGTTCTGCTTCTTCCAAGATTCCTGTGCATGCACCTACGACGACTTGGGGTTTAGCGGGTCCACTTTATAAGGTGAGCCTTATGGCTCATTCACTGACTGGCTGCGGCTGTCTTGACCAAGCATGACTGCTTCATATATTTCTAAAGGGAGGTCACATTTGGGTCAGGAGATGTGCGGCAAGTCCGTGCATTGCTATCAAATATCGGATCGATTATCATGGACATATGAAATAGCCCTTACACTGAGATTTGAAGCCAGATCATCTCTTCTATAATGAATGTTTGACCTCATAAATGCTCTTCTGGATAAATTGCCTTACAGTGCTGGGGTCCTGGATTCAAATCCCACCAAGGACAACATCTGCAAGGATTTTGTATGTTCTCCCGAGTTTGCGTGGGTTTCCTCCGGGTTCTCCGGTTTCTTCCCACACTCCAAAGACATACTGATAGGGAATTTAGATTGTGAGTCCCATTGGGGACAGTGATGATAATGTATGTAAAGTGCTGCGGAATTAATGGCTCTATATAAGAGACTAATATAGATAAATAAAATAAATAAATGAGCAATAATTCCCAAAGACACCCTCTTCTTGATAATTGAGCAATAATTCCCAAGCTGTGGCAAATCATGCCCATCAAATTCAAAATTGACACCACAGAAGTAACATGAATTATGCCAGAAATGCTGGCTGAAATATGTTTCTGGCCGACCTCTTTGTTATTTTGGCGCATTCTATTCTAATGCACCTTTCATTAAGACTGTTGCCCAAAGTGCTATTCTTAATGACTAGTAAAGGAAGCATTTTCTTATAAAGCAGATACCACTGCACCCAAGTGTTGATGGTGTCATCAATCATTGCAAACAGAGATTTTAGTGGGGCCATTTTTTTTAATTTCCCTCATTCATGGCATAAGATGACAGCCTTATTTAAAGTGTCAACTATTTCATGTTAGTATTACTTTCTCTTGGTGAATTTAATGCATACAATTATATTTCTTAACAAACATCTGATAATTTCGTATTTTTCTTAGTGCTCCAAATAGGGCTTTGTAGGTGCTCCATTAAGATGTGTTCATGTACTTTGAACATATGTTTTGCATAACGTTTTCTGTATGTACGGAGAGGGAGAATAAATCACTGTCTGCTGACCATGGTGTGTGATAGGTCTAATTTGTCTGCACTCCAAACAGAAAAGGAAAATATGGTTTGATTTACTTTATTTTCCCATTCCAAAAACATTACACACTTATGTGCAGAGAGAAAAAAGGGCATGCAGGATCCTAATGGGCAAATAATTCCACATTCAGGATGCTTGGTTTCAATACATTGTCCTTCAGAAAAACCTCAGACGTTATTCTTGGATCGTATATAGAAACCAAATTTTCAGTTACGAGCATTCCTATGCTGTAGTGCAATGGGAGAACCAACATGTTTGTGCAACATGAGAACATTTCTAGTTCAACATCTTTCAGTTGATGAAATGAAAACCTCCAAACGTACCATTATAGAAATGATTGTATGAAAAATAGAGCACATTTCACATATTTCTTTCATTGTATATTAATAGAATTACCAAACTTCACATGGGTCTGTCTCATCTGTGCATGTGGTTAAAACTATGTATGCTATTAGCTACTTAACGACCAGAGGTATTTTTGCGTTTTCTTTTTTTGCTCCCATTCTTCCCAGAGCCATAACTTTTTTATTTTTCCATAAATATGGCCATGTGAGGGCTTGATTTCTGCGGGACAAGTTGTACCTTTGAACGACATCATTGGTTTTAACATATTGTGTATTGGAAAACAGGAAATATATTCCAAGTGCGATGAAATTGCAAAAAAAGAGTGCAATTCCACGGTTGTTGTTTTTTTTTAAACACCATGTTACTAAATGTTAAGACTGACCTGCCATTATAATTCTCCAGGTCATTATGAGTTCGCAGACACTAAGCATGTATTGGTTCTTTTTTATTTAAGTGGTGAAATTTTTTTCCAAAGTTTGTTGAAAAAATGCACCATTTTCCAACACCCGTAGCATCTTAATTTTTCGTGATTTTGGGTTGGGTGAGGGCTTATTTTTTGCGCACCAAGTTGATGCTTTTAATGATGCCATTTTGGTGCAGATACGTTCTTTTGATTGCTCGTTATTGCATTTTAATGCAATGTTGCGGCGAACAAAAACATAATTCTAGCATTTTAACTTTTTTCTCATTACACCGATTAGCGATCGGTTTAATTCTTTTTTTAATGATAGATCGGGTGATTCTGAAAGCGGTGATACCAAATATGAGAATATTAAATTTTCATTATAGTTTTACTTTGAAAAGGGGGTGATATATATATATATATATATATATATATATATATATATATTGTAGCATGGCTAAAGGGTGTCTAATCGACGGGAGGTATGTATCACAGAGAAGGCTTGTCGCTGTGATGTAACCCGGAGTGTTTCCTGTTTGCACATAAAGCAATAAGGAGTTGCTTAGTATATTTGGGTCTGGGTTACGGGTAGCTATGAGAGATGGGAGGGTCTGGCTACCCATATACCTTACCCCTGGGTAAGGGGCATAACCATGCCTGTCTGTTTGTTGCAGGACCTGTGGTGAGGTCACAACCACATGTCTGGTCATGTGATGGGTTCTGGGTGTGGTTAGACCTATTAAAGAAAGCGTAATGCTAGCCTCCAGAGTGAGTGTGGGGATCTGTCATGGTGGACAGAGATCCCTGTGTCCAGGCGGGACACTACAGACAGGAGTCTGTGTGTGTGGAGGAGAAAGCCTCCACAGGACTGAGCCTGAAGGACTGGACATTTGCATTTTCCTTTCCTGAGCTAAAGGCTATTTCTTTTATGTTTTGCTGTATGGTTTATGGTGCAAATAAACCTGTGAACTTTTAAAGAGAACGTGCCACCTGTTTCCTCCAACGCACCTGAGCGAGTGAATCCTTACAATTGGTGTTTGGAATGCGGGCAAAGATCCAGGAGCACATGTTGCAGCACTGTCTGGGCTGAGCCAAGAAGAGTGGACGGTCTTGACAACCCTTGCTGTGGCTCGGTGAGGTCACGAAATTTGCTGTGGCTCGGTGGGGTCACGAAGGTGACAAGTGGCTTGCTGTGGATTGGCGGGTCCACAAAGGGGACAAGCGGCTTGCTGTGGATCGGCGGGTCCAAGAAGTCTGCGGTAGAGCCTTGTGGAGTGTGGCCGCGGTTGCTTTGGGAGGTTCCGCAGCGGCTGGAGCTGCAGTGGCAGCAGCGGCGGCTTGTGGTCGGCAGCCGGAGGTGCCAGTTGTGTGTGACTGCAGCGGGAGCTGTGGCGGTACCAGCAGGAGCTGGTGAAGTGACATATTAAAAAAAAAAAAAAAAAAAAGACATTGCTGGTTTAATGTGTGCAGACTCTTAAAGGGCCAAAGTCACATTGGTGTGCTGGGCGAACTGGGGCCTGAGAGTACTGTGGGAAGTCCACAGGGTGTACCCCAGAGTGGGGTGGTGTCCCTAAAAGTGGGGTGGAGTCCAAAAACGGAGCGGTGACCCCAAATAATTATGGTTGGCCAAAAAGGAGCTGCATCTCAAAAGGGGGTAGTTGCCCAAAAGGGGGTGGAGTCCCTAAAAGGGGTGTTGACCCTAAAGGAGAAAATGGTCCACAAGGGGGCGGTAACCCAAAAGGGGGTGGAGTCCAAAAAAGGGGCGGCGGCGAATGCGCTGTTGAACTGTTGCCGGGTTCAATGTAAGAACAGCGCATGTTCAGAATGTTGTACTGACTTTTCGTCTGACATGATGTCACAGAGTTGTTCTGTAGAAGTCAATGGAGTGTGCGTGACTGGACTTCTGGACTCAGGGAGCCTGGTGACGCTGGTGAGCGCCACACTCCCTGTCTATCTGATTCCCGGAAGGAAGATGGAAGTCCACTGCGTTCATGGGGTCGCTGGGGATTATCCGGTATCCAGGGTAATCATTGAGATGCCCACTATTATTGCCAGCCATGATGTACCTGTAGTCTCAGACTTGCCATTCCCTGTTGTTATAGGCCAGGACTTTGAAAGGTTTTGGGACTTGTGGGAGGAAAGTGGAGTGTCTGATTGCTCAGAACAGAGTCTGAGTGACCCTAAGGGAGCCTCACCACAACAGGAGGCTGTAGTGATTCCGAGTGGTGTGATGTGTAAAGAGAAAGTAGCGCCACCTAATGTCAATAGTCCAGAGTTACGGGTGACTGGAAGAAAGTGTGGGTCTGACACCTGTTTAAGTGGGGACTTGCTGTTCCAGGATGACAGGGTGAGAGGGGGTGACTCCTGTCCAGACTGTGACTCGAGCGCAAAGGGAAAAGAGTGCAGTAAGGAGGAGCCCAGTAAAAATCACAAATCTTCATCTCGTCGCGGGGGACGCAAAAAGACGGGACAGGTTACGCCCTCTGAGAAGAGAGATGATGAGGAAGAGACAGGGTCAGTTACAGATCAGGTTACTGTCTTTGATAAGGAGGTCACTTTACCTCTGACAAATCCCAACACAGAGGTAGGGCTGGAATTAAAACAGACCTGTGGTAGTCCCATATCTGCAATGCCTGGAAAGAGTGAAGTGGCTAAGTATGATGAAGTACCTGATGCTGAAGAAATGGAGAACTCTGAGGTTACCAAGAGTCCAGAGGTACCAAAGAGTAAACAGACAGAGAGCCCAGGAGAGACCATAGAGCTGGATGCAGAAACAGCTGGAACTCTGAAGAGGCAGAGTCTGGGTGGACAAGAGAGCCCTTCTGAAAATCTACATGTGCTGGCCAAAAGAGAGCAGAACCATAACATAGAGCTGCTTAGAGAAACAGTCGAACGAGAAAGGGTCCTGAGGCAAGCAATTGAGCACAAAGTGGGTGACCTAGAGAAGGAGGTCGTTGAACTCAGAGGTCACCTATCAGCGTGTCAGGCCATGAATACGGCCATATTGAAAGATATGGATGTGCTCAGAATGGCTCAAGAAAAGCATCAGCAGGAGCTTCTCCAGAGAGAGGAGGAAAGTCGCTGCCTGGCAGAGGAGTTGCCAATGCCCATCTTGGCGAAGGCTCAAGCGGAAGAAAAGATTGAGGAGGAGTTCGTGCTAAAAGCGGAACAAGAGAGTCACCCGGTCGTGACAGACGTCTTGGTGGAAAGGTCAGAGGCAAAAAGGGAGCCATCTGTCTTTGAAGAGAGTGAGACCCTGCTCTTCAAGACCGTGATTTATGTACCTGAAGAGGTGCAAGAAGCCTGTTCCGGTGAAGGTGTGCATGAGGCATTTAGAAAGGCAGTAGAGGCATGTAGTGTGCATTGGGCGCCTGAGACTCATCAACTGGTCATACTTAAATCTAGAGAAGTCACAGTGAAGCGGGTGGCTGTCCTGAGAGAGATGCATCTACAATGCCTCCGCACAAAACAAATGATCACGTTGACGAATGAGAAAGCCGCTCGACGTCTGGAGCTAGCGAGAGAAGCTCAAAATCGGCTTGGATTGGTGGAAGACATAATTCTGGTACCCAGAAATTTGGTGGGAAAAGTCATCGGGAGGCTTGGCCGAGTGATGCAGGAGATGGTGAATAGGTCCGGTGTGAAGAGACTGAGAGTTCTGGGTGATGACGAGGCCCAGGTTGTGGGTGAAGATAAGATGGTTCCGTTCCTTGTTGTCGGATCCATGGAGAGTCTTGAAAATATCCGGATGCTCCTGGGGTATCGCATGAGTTACCTAGTAGAAGTTGAGCAGCTAAGACGTGAGAGGGAGCAGGTCAATATAGAGCTGCGGGAATTGGCAAACAGATTGCCACCACCTTCAACTTGCGGTGTAGAGAGACGAAGAGGTTCGCTAAAGATTCGAAGTCCCCAAGCTAACAGAGGATATAGAGATACAGGGAAGAACTGCTCTTCAGGCAATAAAGACCATGGGAGAAGGTGGCCAGATGAAACAGGTAGAAGCAGTGGTGCCTCAGTTAGCTCAGGGTTAAGTGACCTCAGCAGGAGATCCTGTAGCAGACGAGATGACAAGGGTTCAATAACAGGCCCTGACTTAGACAGATGGTTTGACTGTCAGGGACGACTGAGAGGGGTCTCTAGTCTGTTAAGGACAAGTGCCAAGCCCCACGGCTTTAGGCAGAGGGGAGGTATGTAGCATGGCTAAAGGGTGTCTAATCGACGGGAGGTATGTATCACAGAGAAGGCTTGTCTCTGTGATGTAACTCGGACTGTTTCCTGTTTGCACATAAAGCAATAAGGAGTTGCTTAGTATATTTGGGTCCGGGTTACGGGTAGCTATGAGAGATGGGAGGGTCTGGCTACCCATATACCTCACCCCTGGGTAAGGGGCATAACCATGCCTGTCTCTTTGTTGCAGGACCTGTGGTGAGGTCACAACCACATGTCTGGTCATGTGATGGGTTCTGGGTGTGGTTAGACCTATTAAAGAAAGCCTAATGCTAGCCTCCAGAGAGAGTGTGGGGATCTGTCATGGTGGACAGAGATCCCTGTGTCCAGGCGGGACACTACAGACAGGATTCTGTGTGTGTGGAGGAGAAAGCCTCCACAGGACTGAGCCTGAAGGACTGGACATTTGCATTTTCCTTTCCTGAGCTAAAGGCTATTTCTTTTCTGTTTTGCTGTATGGTTTATGGTGCAAATAAACCTGTGAACTTTTAAAGAGAACGTGCCACCTGTTTCCTCCAACGCACCTGAGCGAGTGAATCCTTACAATATAAATATGTTTAAAAACTTTTTTTTTTACTTTTTGCATGCTTCAATAGTCTCCATTAGAGACTAGAGGCTGCAGTTGTCTGATTGCCACTGATACACACTGTCTTTGATCAGATCGCGTATGTGTAGCAGAAATACTCAATGCTATGAGCACCGACCACTTGGTTGCTTCCTGTAAACGTGCATTAAATGCCACTGTCAGAGATTGACAGCAGCATTTAACTAGTTATCGTGACCCACCCCTGACTGTTGCAGGCACATGTCAGCTTTATATATCAGCTGACATGTGCCTGGAAAGGTATGGGTTCAGCGCCGGAGTCCAGTATTGGCGTACTATTATACCCAATATCAGAGAGGAGTTAATATGAAGCCAACATATCTGAGTTGTTCTGCATAAAAATTTGATCTGGTCAATTGTTATGTGCAGAAATTTAACATCTCTATAGTCGACGCCCAAAGAGACCTAAAGAGTTTTTCTACGATTTTTACATTGATGACCTATCCTCAGGATAGGTAATCAATGTCTGATTGGTTGGTGTCCAACACCCGGCACCCCCACTGATCAGCTGATGCAGCCTGCAACAGGAAGTACTCACTTGTCGAGCTGCTTGCATTGGCCGTGTCTTGGTATTGCATATCCACCGCTTGTTCAAATCAATAGGAAGCGCAGTACCCTTTGATGGTCAGATGTTTGGTCATGAATTAATATTAACTTTTTTTTTGTTTATGTTGAGAACAGTAGATTCTAGAGAGGTGAAACCAAGAGTAAAACCATGCAAATAGCCTGGCTTAGCTAAATGCCAAATTGGAGGCAGATTGGTCCATTTTTTTGGACATAAATTAACCTTTGCTTTTGTAATTTGTTTCTTAATTTGTTTATTTGCCAAATTTTGAGAACAGTGAGACCTAAAGAGCTGGGAACCCGATCGAAAACTTTCTAAAACCCTTGATTTACCCTCATTAGAAATTTGGGGCAGATTGGGTACAGTTGTTTGACCTTGAATTAATATTGTCCTTTATATTCTTTTTCTTTTGTTAAATATATTGAGAACAGAAAGTCCTAGAGAGCTGAATCCTGGTCTAAACCTTCCGGCGTTCCTGATTTACTTATGTTCCAAATTTGGAACAGATTGGTCCAGTCGTTTGGCTCTGCATAAAGAACACTATAAATTAATTTACATATAGATAAATGAATATAAAGATATTGCAATCAGTATCAACCTGAGTTATAGAATCTGCTGTTCTCTGAATACTTTCTGACTCCAAGTAATCTATCATTTAATACATAAATAAGCACTTTATTTGCACAAAGCTAAACGTGAAGACTCTAGCATAATGATAAGTGCTAAGCGTACAATCATACTGTACCTGGCATCCTATTCCAAAGGGGGCCGCAGGGGCAAATGTTCCTCCATGATTCAGGGGTGCTATAAATGAGCAGTCCACAGATTGATGAATGTCAGGTTAGGCATCCCTAGAATCTAGGAGCCTAAAGCTGCACTACTGTATAATTAACAGGTCTGTTCAGGTCAATTTTATTGCACATTAAATCTTAGAAATACAAGATATATGGCTTTAGTTTCTGTGAACTGGAAAACAGCGATCTGTAGACGGGAAGATTTACTTACCGTACATTCAGCCTTCCTGTTTTTTTCTGGCCATGGCCCGAACCTGAAAATTACTACTGTAGGAAGAATGGCACCCTCAGAACAACCCCATTAAATGGAGTATGACATTATAAAAAAGGACCTATTGTTCATATTAGCTTTTATGATGAATACATTTTTTATTTTACTGTAGATATTTGTTCCTTACTTTTCAACTTCTCTATACATATCCCATTCCGTTTTCTTGGTTTATAGCATTGTCACGACTCAGCTGTCAGGTCACCCAGGACCAGGGACTCCTTCCCTGTCCCCACCACTAGGGGGCGCCCTAGCTCGCCTTATTCCAAGGGATACTTCTGAAGGTGAAGATGCCAGGGCCACCACCCTTGCATTATCTCCTGAGTTAGCCCACCATCTGTTCTCTTCACCCACCCAGGGAAAAGAGACGCTACTGAGCACCTCAGTACACTAACCCAACAAACAAGTCAGCACAAACAAGAGTTCACAGAAAGCTCCAGGCATACAAAATATTCACTCGTATGTAACAGAGGAATGCACCAAGGAGTGGAGCACAGGGGAAAAATCCAAAGTAAGAGGAGGGAAGGGACTTACCACATTTACAAACCACGCAACAGTCACAGATAACACCGCCAAAACTCCTCCTCATATGAACACCACTCCTCCTGCGCCATGCAGCAGAAACTAGCTCTGATGTGGGTTTGAATCAGGACTGAGATTATAAAGCGGATGGGAGTGGCTAACTGAGCTCAGCTGAGAGCTCAGAGTTTCCAACATGGCCGATTAACCCCTGATCTGCCAAAAGAAATAAACACCATTAAAAAGAAAGAGAAGTGCTTCTTTTCAGCACAGGAGTAGGGGCAATCAGATGCTGTGGTGTTCTGGCTCCTCTCTGTTGCGGTAACCCCATGACAAGCATGTTAGAACACAGATATGAATCAGAGTCATTATTGATCCCCAATGCAACTGCCCTAGGTTTTTTAATACCTTGACTTTAGAAATAAATTAGAAGTATTGCAAAAATGCATGCTGTTGTTGACCTTTCCAGAAAATATATAACCGATATTAAATGGTACAGGACGTTATGTTTACAAAATGAAATGCATTTGCCAGAGCAATTTGACTTTAATGAAAAATATATAACAGGAACCCCCAATTTTCATGTGCTGCTCCTATAGACTAAAGGGATTTTTTTCTCCAGGGCCCAGGTGTGACTTCATCTGCTGCACCTACTCTAGTTAACCCCTTCACGCCGCAGTACATTTTTGTTTTTGCGTTTCTGTTTTTCACTTCCCTTCTTCCCAGAGCCATAACTTGTTTATTTTTCCATCAATATGGCCATGTGAGGTCTTGTTTTTTAAGGGACAAGTTGTACTTTTGAACGACATCATTTGTACTCAAAAACAGGAAAAAAAATCCAAGTGTGGTGAAATTGCAAAAAAGTGCACTTCCACAAAGTTTTTAAAAATTTTATTTTACCATGTTCACTGAATGCTAAAACTGACCTGCCATTCTGATTCTTCATGGCATTACGAGTTAATAGACACCAAGCATGTTTAGGCTTTTTTTTATTTAAGTGGTGAAAGAAAATTCCAAACTTTGTTAAAAGAAAAAAAAACTGTGTCATTTTCCGAGACCCGGGTTGATTGACAGCTTATTTCTTGCGTGCCGAGATGACGTTTTTAATGGTACCATTTTAGTGCATATGAGCTTTTGATCGCCCCTTATTGCATTTAAAAAAAAGGTGTAATTCTTGTGTTTTGACTTTTTTTCTTGTTACGCTGTTTAACGATAGGGTTAATTTTTTTTTTTAGATTGATAGATCGGGCGATTCTGAACGTGGCAATGCCAAATATGTGTATGTTTGAGGGTTTTTTTATTGTTTTATTTTGAATGGGACGAAAGGGGGTGAGTTGAACTTTTATATATACTTAAAGCTGCCATAACTCAATCGGCGCTGCTACATACATGCGGTGATCAGATCACCTGTATGTAGCAGAATACCTCACTTGCTATGAGCACCAACCACCGGGCGATGCTCATAGCAATCCGGCATTGACAACCATAGAGGTCTGCGGGAGACCTCTGGTTGTCATGTCAACCCATCGGTGATCACGTGACGGGGTTACCAATGGGCAGATTTCCGGGGCAATTGCCAGAATAGCATAATAAATGACGCGGTCAGAGTTTGACAAGCTGCATTTAACTGGCTAATAGCCGTGGGTGGATCGCAATTCTACCCACGGCTGTTCCTGGTTTTTCAGCTGTTCAAAACAGCTGACATGCGCTGGGAAAAATGTGGGCTCAGCGCTGGAGCCCACATCAAAGGGAGGGAGTTCGACATCCGCAGTACATGCATGGCACATGTCATGAAGGGGTTTTAAGCTGATCGTACTCATTGGATATCGCTCCCAACATCCCCATACACACAAATGCTTAGCTCAGCTGAGTGCTCCTGTTTTCTTTATGAGAGAGCTGCTGCCTGACTCATGATAGGTCAAAAGGAGTGGCCATTACAATTCCAAGAACTGGTTCCTTCTGTCACCTAATATCATCTGTCATCTGTCGTGGGATAATTAAGTGATCCCTCCAAAATTGGGTTAGTATGACTATTAACTAATTACATGGCGGTCTTAAGAGTGTCAAGACTGCCACCATTGATCAGCTATTTGCTATGTTTTAGCTGATGACACCCCTCAGACACAGGTTTCTTATTCCAATTAGCAGCTGCTGATTGGCTGCAGGACTCCCATTATGCCCCCTCTGGATGTTGATGTCCAGAGACCAACAGGGGGACACAGCATTGAATGTGGAGGAGCAACAACAGTTTGTTAGGCGAGTATAGAATTTTTTTCTTATCCTACCACGGCCCATTGAGAATAACTTTTAAAGTAGGGAATACCCATTTAATTCTATGACTGTCAGGACAATTATTTCTTTAAAGGGAACCTGTCAGCTAATGCATGCTGTCAAAACCATGAGCAGCATGTATCAGCCATTGGCTGTACAACCACAGCCTTGTATATTTGACTCTGAAACTCTGCGTACAGGCAGAGACTTGCCACTGTCAGCGGGCTGGGAGAAGCTGCCGGGGACCCGCCTGTATGACTAGTGCACAGTGCATCTCAGTCCCTGGCAGCTATTAAAATTATACATGGCTGTGATCGTACAGTCCGTGGCTGATACATGCTGTCCACAGTTTGGGCAGCATACATCACCTGTCATGTTCCCTTTAATGACTACTACTGACCAGTTATTTGAGCTATATATATGGCTATGACATAATGATAATATATTCTCTTGTAGGAGTATCATTTCTTTATTCCTAATCATATTTATTAATAATGTCTAGTAGAGTATTATCGTAGTGTAATATTTTTAAATATGGAATTAGTCATATCGTGTGCCATGTTTCTTTGGGCCCCCATGTCACCAATTGCCAGCTCTCACAATCGGAGACCGGTTACAAGATGACGACATTTCCACAGCTGCTGGCTTGTAGAATCACAAAAAAATAGAAAGCCAAACAGTAAAAATCACACACTGCCTATAAATGTTTCAGAGGCTTTTTATTGAACATGAAGCATAGCTTCTCAGCGAAGCTTGGTAAGAGCTACGACACTTTATAATCTATATTACAATATAAATTATACATTATTTCAGTGTTTTATAATAAGACAATGGCAGAACAGCTTCTTTTTTTGGTGCTTTCATATCAGTATCAGCATCATATAATGCAATGGACTGTAGAAAGAAGTGAAACGTATTGAAATGGGCTGAAAGGTTCTGATAACAGCTCAGAAATGGAAGGGGTTTAGAAATGGTGCTTTATTCGCCTAATGTATTTACTGCTAATGAAACACTCCGCTTTTATAGCCCCATTTCTGGAGACACTGATTAGCATTTAATTTGGGTGGAGGCAATATCACATATACTAAATAACAGTCATCATCTTATTCATTTTTTAAAGAGAAAAATCTTTGTGTAAATGTGATTACAGGTGGTTGGATAACTTCCTGAGGTTCATCATCTTCACTGTTTTCAGCAGAAGGTTAATGCACTGTAAGTAGGCCCGAAAATAGACATTTATTGATCACTGCATAAATGTGTTGTCTATAGTCAGATATTGTAAGTGCAGCCAGCTCTATTTTGGTCCATCCGGCATTCCGCTGAGTATAGACAAAATGTTCCTCATGGTAATCAAAAGATTAACACTGTTTTGTGCTCTGAACAAATGGCTTCACATTTCCTTGCATAATATATGTGCACGATGTAAACTAATATTTGGTGTTGGCTCTTCAATAGGCTGCATGGTCCATTTTTTGTCTGTAATAATTACATGCAGTGTCAAAGTTTTAGTCGAATGTAAAAGCTGCTGCGTAATTGGAATGCTTTAAAAAAATAGACGTGTTAATAGTTTATTTTTATCAATTAACAAAATACAAAATGAATAAACAAAAGAGAAATCTAAGTCATGTCAATATTTGGTGTGACCACTATTTGTTTTTTGAATGGCATTCAAGCATCAGTTCTTCTAGGCACACTTGTCATTTGCACATTGGTTTTGAAGAAACTCAGCAGGGACGTTGTTCCAAAAATCTTCAAAAAGTAACCATGGATCTTCTGTGGATGTAGACTTTCACAGATCCTTCTTTCTCTTCATGTAATCAAAGACAGACTCAGTGACATTGACATCAGCACTCTGGGAGAAGCTATACACAAAACGCGCGTTGGGGTACTGGACAGTGTTGTTTTTGTTGTGCATAATGACACATGGTGGTTATGGATACCTGATGATGTGATCTTTACTGTGTGGACGGAAATACAGGGGGTCTATTGACTTTCTATGGTGTTAACTTTAAGTGATTTATATAATTATTGGCTGTTCACATAGGTTTATATATGACTAAATGTTATATCCATACCCATGCCATTAATTTTGGTCCTATTCGACTATTTATGGTTAGTCTTGCTGTTTTCCATCTTACCACGCTGCTTTTTTTTCGTGTTTTTATGGGGCTTTTAATTTTTTTGTCTTCTATAAATTGTAGATTTTGTATATGTTAATAAAGTTATATCATTTTGGCATTTAAACTTGTGTAATTTACTATATAGTACTATGAGCCTAAATTGTTATAAAGTAAACAAATATCAACTCGTCATAAATAAACAAAGTTTATGCACCTACTATCCTCACTTTTACACCCTGTGTTACCTCCAAGGCATGCCTTTATTCAAACCTAGTCTATCATCATTACATTTGGTACACTCTTTATAGTCTGACCATACAAAGCGCAATATTTTATCTCACCTAGCAACGAGGCAGAGAACGCATATTATAGGAAATATCAGGAGTTCTGATGACCAGGGCGAAAAGAAATATATTATGATAACTCTAGGTATATGTGAGACATCTATCTGTGTATAGATTATGTGTTTATGCTGTATGTGAAGGTAGATGATCCAGCAGGCACATGTGTTATTGGCACCTCATATGTCATGTTGAGTGCTGGGCTGCAGTGCCTATATAAATAAAGGGCAAATGGCATAATTCCATGCCAGCACATGCCCTTGGACCATATGTTATACTCACATTTAAACGCTAGGGAAATCTTTGACATGGAAAAGTGAAATGTTTTTTCCTAAACTTGAGATGCTCAATCAGTACCAAATCTGCCAAGTCAACATCTTTTTCATGTTCATCAATCTTTCCCGTTACAATTTTTATATTGTTGGAGGACACATTATCCTGCTGAAGGCATGCACTTAGTCCGCAAAAATGTTTACGTTGGGGTACATGTCAATTAACATCCACACACTTATCATGACCTCAGTTTCCCAGCAGAACATTGTATAGAGCTGCATTGCACTCTTCCCATAGTA
Source organism: Ranitomeya variabilis (assembly GCF_051348905.1). Taxonomy (NCBI): domain Eukaryota; kingdom Metazoa; phylum Chordata; class Amphibia; order Anura; family Dendrobatidae; genus Ranitomeya; species Ranitomeya variabilis. The sequence continues at coordinate 140,626,301 of NC_135238.1, read as the reverse complement.
GGTCCAGGTGCCCTATCTTCCCGATGTAAGTGAAACACACACCATCAACATTGCCACCTTCTTCTATTGGTCCATGTGTCAGTTCTGAAACTCATGTGCACATTGTAGCCACTTTTGGAGGTCAGCATTGGTACTCTAATAGCCAGAAGAAATCTTCAGCGCACTACGAGCAGCAGTGCTTCAATAAGGAAATTTTATTTCTCAAATGCAGATGTATTTTATTACGACGTTTCGGCCTTGTAGGGCTTTTTTCAAGTATTATCTGCATGTTGAGTGTCTAGTAAAATACTGGTATAGCAGAACTCATTGCACTTGGGTAGATGGTAGGTTACTTGAAAAAGGCAAAAACTTCATAATAGACTAAATCTGCGTTTGAGAAATACTATTTTTGTACTGATGCATTACTGCTCTTAGTGTGCCGAAGATTTCCTATGATTAAGCTAAGGTAATTTTTTGCTGGGCACCTACTTTGTTAGCAGAGACCTAGCTTATCTATTTACTAGCGTTGGTACTCTAACCAGTATATGGATATGCTGCCCATACATAGTAACTGGGTGCTATGAAACCTCTCTATCACTGTCAGCAATAACTTGTTTAGCAATATGTGCTATAGTAGTCCTGCTGTAGGATTGACCTAGATGGCTAGCCTTTGCTTCAGCATCAGTTTACCAGCTGTCCTCCATTGGACCACTTTTGGTAGGTACTAACTACTGCATACCAGTATCCTTCTTTCCTCCACAATACGTTCTGCTTTGCAAATACTACCAGTTTCTATCCATCCTACATCAAACTCACTTTGTATCCTTACACCTACCCATTTTTCCTGTTTTCAACATATCAACTTCAACTACTAATTGTTCTCTTGTTGCCTGATACCCAGTGATAAAGGCCATTGTAAGGAGATAATCAATGTTATTCACTTGACTTGTCTGCGGCTTTAATGTTTTGGCTGATCATTGTACACGCTCACTAAATTTTGATACAGTTTATCATGCTGCCCGGTGAAGCATTTCAATTTCTAACCAAGGCAAAGAGTGCCATTAAATTCAATCTTAAGAAAGTAGTTCTGGTCTCAGACCTGCCTGGAGAGCATTTTATGAGTTCCGTTAACTTGAAATTTTGTTTATTTTAAAAGCCTTTTAATCAAATTGCTGCTCTCAATATTTAAGTGCAAAGTGGAAATATTTCGGTATGGACTTGGCGGGTATGAAAGCTTCAGTATTCATTTACCCAAACAACAGATTTCACTGAGAACACAAAGTAAATTACCACTTTAGCGAACCAAATCTCTGGGGAAATATCCTCACCATGTACTACTCATGGATTTCTTTAATTTTTGTTAGCAAAAGTAAATGAAAAAAAGAAAGACAAATTATTTAGTTATAACTCTATTTGCCGTAGGTTTCAATTCATCACTTTCCTCTTAGTTAGCTTTTAGTTTTCTGTATGTTAAATGAATATTAAAAAATATGTTTTTGAAAATACATAATTTTAAATAACAGAAATTCAGATGAACACTCTAGTCCCCATTAAAAAAATAAGAAATTATTTAGAAATTAAAACATATTTTGAAACGCCTCATTTGTAAACATTTGGTCTATAAAATTAATAAAAAAATTGGTAAACATAATAGAAAGAAAATAAATCCATATGCCAGAATAGCTGTTTTGGCCACTATACATCCTTAACCCTTTCATGACCCAGCCTATTTTGACCTTAACCCCTTAATGACAGCCAATACGTCTTTTAACTGACCTGAGATATATGAGAATAGCCTCCCCATACAGGTGACAATCTAGCAGCTGTCGGCTGTACACTATAGCTGACAACTTGCTGCATCAGCCACGATCAGTGTTTGCACCTTGCATATCTGTTTAACCCCTTAGATGCTGCTGTCAATAGTGACTACATCATTATAAATGGTTAACAGAGTGTGGGGGCTTCCTCTTTATCCCAATTGGTGCCCTCAGATCATGATCGTGTGGTCCTGATGTTTGCGATGGCTATTCATGACCAATTTGCGGCCTTAGAGTCTAACGGCTGTAGTAATCTGTTCAGAAGTTAGAGGCTTTAAGGTGGTAAAAATACACATTTTCATTCCTGTCATGCCACCTTGCATTAATTCCTGTAAAGCACCTGAAGAGTTAATAAACTACCTGACAGCAGTTTTCAATACGTCAGGGGGTGCGGTTTTTAAATTGGTATCACGTTTGGGGGTTTCCCAATATATAGGACCCCTAAAGTCACTTCAAACATGGATAAGTTCCTAAAAAAATAAATTTTGTAAATTTCCTTGAAAAAATGAAAAATTGCTGCTACATTTTAAATCCTCCTAAAATGCTAACAAACTAAAATAACATTTTATAAATGGTGCTGATGTAAAGCCGACATGTGGGAAATGTTATTTATTAATGTTTTGCTGTGGTATGACTTTCTGGATTAAAGGGATAATCATTCAAAGTTTGAAAATTGCTAATTTTTTTACATTTTTCTCAAATTCCTGATATTTTTTATAAATAAAAACAAAAGATATTGACTTAAATTTACCATTATCATAAAGTATAACGTGTCACGAAAAAACAATATCAAAATCACTGGGATTTGTTGAAGCGTTCCAGAGTTATTACCACATATAGTGACACTGGTCAGATTTCAAAAATTTGGCTCCGTCACTAAGGGGTTAATGACCTGGCCATTTTTTGCAATTCTGACCAGTGTCCCTTTATGAGGTAATAACTCAGGAACGCTTCAACGGATCCTAGCGATTCTGAGAAAGTTTTTTGTGTGACATATTGTGCTTCATGATGGTGGTAAATTTAGGTCGATAATTTTTACGTTTAATTTTGCTAAAATTTTGCAACTTTCGCCATTTTCAAATTTTGAATTTTTATTCTGTTAAACCAGAGAGTTATGTGACACAAAATAGTTAATAAATAACATTTCCCACATGTCTACTTTACATCAGCATAATTTTGGAAACAAATTTTTTTTTTTGCTAGGAAGTTATAAGGGTTAAAATTTGACCAGTGATTTCTCATTTTTACAACAACATTTACAAAACCATTTTTTTAGGGACCACCTCACATTTGAAGTCAGTTTGAAGGGTCTATATGGCTGAAAATACCAAAAAGTTACACCATTTTAAAAATTGCACCCCTCAAGGTGCTCAAAACCACATTCAAGAACTTTATTAACTCTTCAGGTGTTTCACAGTAGCAGAAGCAACATGGAAGGAAAAAATGAACATTTAAATTTTTAGTCACAAAAATGATCTTTTAGCAACAATTTTATTTTTCCAAGGGTAAAAGGAGAAACTGGACCCCGAAAGTTGTTGTCCAATTTGTCCTGAGTACGCTGATACCCCATATGGGGGGGGAACCACTGTTTGGGCGCACGACAGGGCTCGGAAGGAAAGGAGCGCCATTTGACTTTTTGAATAAAAAATTGGCTTCAATCTTTAGTGGACACCATGTCACGTTTGGAGAGCCCCTGTGTGCCTAAACATTGGAGCTCCCCCACAAATGACTCCATTTTGGAAACTAGACCCCCCAAGGAACTTATCTGGATGCATAGTGAGCACTTTAAACCCTCAGGTGCTTCACAAATTGATCCGTAAAAATGAAAAAGTACTTTTTTTTCACAAAAAAAATTTTTCAGCCTCAATTTTTTTTCATTTTCACATGGGCAACAGGATAAAATGGATCTTAAAATTTGTTGTGCAATTTCTCCTGAGTACACCGATACCTCACATGTGGGGGTAAACCACTGTTTGGGCACACGGTAAGGCTCGGAAGGGAAGGAGCGCCATTTGACTTTTTGAATGGAAAATTAGCTCCAATCGTTAGCGGACACCATGTCGCGTTTGGAGAGCCCCTGTGTGCCTAAACATTGAAGCTCCCCAAAAGTGATCCCATTTTGGAAACTAGACCCCCCCAAGGAATTAATCTAGATGTGTGGTGAGCACTTTGAACCCCAAGTGCTTCACAGAAGTTTATAACGCAGAGCCATGAAAATAAAAAATATTTTTTCTTTCCTCAAAAATATTTTTTTAGCCCAGAATTTTTTATTTTCCCAAGGGTAACAGGAGAAATTTGACCCCAATAGTTGTTGTCCAGTTTCTCCTGAGTATGCTGATACCCCATATGTGGGGGTAAACCACTGTTTGGGCACACGTCAGGGCTCGGAAGGGAAGTAGTGACGTTTTGAAATGCAGACTTTGATGGAATGCTCTGCGGGCGTCACGTTGTATTTGCAGAGCCCCTTATGTGCCTAAACAGTAGAAACCCCCCACAAGTGACTACATTTTGGAAACTAGACCCCCAAAGGAACTTATCTAGATGTGTGGTGAGCACATTGAACCCCCAAGTGCTTCACAGAAGTTTATAACGCAGAGCCGTGAAAATAAAAAATCATTTTTCTTTCCTCAAAAATAATTTTTTTTGCCCGCAATTTTTTATTTTCCCAAGGGTTACAGGAGAAAATGGACCCCAATGTTTGTTGTCCAGTTTGTCCTGAGTATGCTGGTACCCCATATGTGGGGGTAACCTACTGTTTGGGCACACGTCGGGGCTCGGAAAGTAGAGAGCACCATTTGAATTTTTCAACGCAAGATTGGCTGGAATCAATGGTGGCGCCATATCGCGTTTGGAGACCCCCTGATGTGCCTAAACAGTGGAAACCCATCAATTCTAACTCCAACACTAACCCCAACACACCCCTAATCCAAACTCTAACCATGACCCTAATTACAACCCTAACCCCAACACACCCCTAACCCTAATCCCAACCCTAACCATAACCCTAACCACAAGCCTAACCCTAATCTTAACCCTAATTCCAACCCTAACCCCAACACACCCCTAATCCCAACCCTAACCACAACATACCCCTAACCCTAATCCCAACCATTACCCTAACCACATGCCTAACCCTAACACCAACACACCCCTAACCCTAATCTTAACCCTAATTCCAACCCTAACTCTAATTCCAACCCTAATCCTAAGGCTATGCGCCCACGTTGCGGATTTGTGTGCCGATTTTTCCGCACCGGTTTTGAAAAATCCGCAGGTAAAACGCACTGCGCTTAACCTGCGGATTTACCACGGATTTCCAGTGTTTTTTGTGCGGATTTCACCTGCAGATTCCTATTATTGAGCAGGTGTAAAACGCTGCGGAATCCGCACAAAGAATTGACATGCTGCGGAAAATACAACGCAGCGTTTTCGCGCTGTATTTTCTGCACCATGGGCACTGAGGATTTGGTTTTCCATAGGTTTACATGGTACTGTAAACATGATGGAAAACTGCTACAAATCTGCAGCGACCAATACACTGTGGATCCCCAGCCAAATCCACAACGTGTGCACGTAGCCTAATTGTAACCCTAACCCTAATTGTAACCCTAACCCTAATTGTAACCCTAACCCTAATTGTAACCCTAACCCTAATTCTAACCCTAACCCTAATTGCAACCCTAACCCTAAGTGAAACCCTAATGCTAATTAACCCTAATTGCAACCCCAACCCTAATTGCAACCCTAACCCTAATTGCAACCCTAACCCTAATTGCAACTCTAACCCTAATTCTAACCCTAACCCTAAGTGCAACCCTAACCCTAAGTGTAACCCTAAGTGCAACCCTAACCATAAGTGCAACCCTAACCCTAAGTGCAACCCTAACCCTAAGTGCAACCCTAGCCCTATCCCTAGTGGAAAAATAAAAATAAAAATATTTTCTTTATTTTTTTATGTTCTCTACCTATGGGGGTGATATAGGGGGAGGTTTATTTACTTTTTTTCTATTTTGATCGCTGTGATAGAACCTATCACAACGATCAAAATGTACCTGGAAAGAATCTGCCGGCCGGCAGATTCGGCGGGTGCACTGTGCATGCGCCCGCTATTTTGGAAGATGGCGGTGCCCATGGAGAAGACGGACGGACACCGGGAGGGACATCAAAGCTCGGTAAGTATGGGGGGGTGGGATCAGAGCACGGGGGGGGATCGGAGCACGGGGGAAGTGGACAGAAGGACGGGGGAGCGGACAGGCGGGCGAAGGGGAGCAGGGGATATGACAGGACAGAGAGGAGGAGATCAGTGGTGGTGGGGGGGCAGATCGGGGTCTCCAGCCATGGCAGATGCTATTGCAGCATCGGCCATGGCTGGATTGTAATATTTCACCAATTTTCATAGATGAAATATTACAGATTGCTCTGATTGGCTGTTTCACTTTCAACAGCCAATCAGAGCGATCGTAGCCACGGGGGGTGAAGCCACCCCCCCTGGGCTGAAGCACCACTCCCCTTGTCCCTGCAGGTCGGGTGAAATTGGAGTTAACCCTTTCACCCGATCTGCAGGGACGCGATCCCTCCATGATGCCACATAGGTGTCACAGGTCGGATTGGCACCAACTTTCATGACGCCTACGTGGCGTCAAAGGTCGGGAAGGGGTTAAAAAAATTCAATAAAAACCAATGAAAAGGTCCTGAAATGGCATAAATAAAATCATTCTCTTGCCATTCAAAAAAACAACTGTTAGGCTGGTATAATGATGGTCAAATAAAAAATAACAGGTCCCTGAAAATGGCAAGTAAAACAATTCGTCTGAGAAGATCAGCATTTTGCTGAACACTTCTGCTCCTTTCTTATCGTAGTAGGCAGGGTCTCAGCAGATCCTGCACTGATCCAAATGTGTCACATGTTAAATGCTTTCTACAGTGGCAAGTAAATGTTACAGGGGTAGTTCAGATAGATGATAAGTTGTTGATCGGTGGGTACCTGACTGCTGGGACCCGCACCAATCAGCAGAGCGGTGAAGTCTTAACCCTGTTGGAATAGAATGGCAGCATGTATGCTCTAGTCATTTCCCATGTGGCTACTGTGTGTTATGCTTGGCTTTTTCTGGCAGGCCCATAGAGAATGAATGGAGCAAGGGTTGGACGTCCAACTTGTCATGTCATTTTGTAATGTTCCTTGATCTGGTCTGCCAATCAGGGCTGTCGTACCCCACTGATTAGTAAGTTATCACCTATCTTTAAGACAAGAGATAATTTGTTTTACCGGACAGCCCCTTTAAGTTACAGTAAAAATAAATATTGAACCTAAAAATTGCTAAATAGGATTCAAATTATATCTACAATATTCATGTTGAAAATGAGCTGTCTCCTGCTTTCCCTACTTTTTGCATGCACATTTTAGGAGTCGAGTTCCCGCCGCTGCACAGGGGGAATCTCGAACCATGTCTGCTGTGGTCTCCCATTCTGCATCGGCCGCAGTGGAGCATGCTCAGCGGAGGCGTCGGTCCCAGCGTCTCACTGAATCTGATACTGTGCAAAGGGTTACTGCTGCCTCTCCAGGCTCTGCTATTGTACCCTGCACTGGTCTGCAGCGAGCAGGCTTTTCTGGGACTAAGTCCTGCTTTGTACACACTGAGCATGCCTAGGGTAAGATCTCTCAGTGGAGATCAAGGGTCACATGCTCAGGTACTGCAGCAACTTCAATTGGTCCTTCAGGAAGGTCCTGTACCTGATCAAGTTCTGTGGCAGCCTTCCATTGGTCCTTCTTGGAAGGTCCTGTAGGTGCTGCAGCTGTATAAGGTTCTCATGACCGCATGGCCATGCGCTAGTGTCAAATATGTACGAGCTCAGCGCCAGTGTGGTCGTGTGTGTGGTCAGGGACCAGGCTGAAATAAGCCCATAGAATGCTGGCAACTCCGGCGAGGAGTTTTGTGTATGCAGTCAGGAACCCGGCTGAAATTAGCCCCTAGAATGCTGGCACCTCTGGCGAGGACTTTTGTGTATGCAGTCAGGGACCCGGCTGAAATAAGCCCCTAGAATGCTGGCACCTCCGGCGAGGACTTTTGTGTATGCAGTCAGGGACCCGGCTGAAATAAGCCCCTAGAATGCTGGCACCTCCGGTGAGGAGTTTCTTTGAGTGAATTCAGGGCTGGCTAATAGCCATTAGAATTCCAGCTCCACTGGAGAGCAGCTGCATGTTGGTTGGACTGCATGACCACTGTCAGCTGAACTCAGTAGCTGTGTCCCCTGTGAGCGAAACAGTGCACAGCGTTCTCTTTACTACGGGCTCTGTGAAGTAACAGAGTTCGTTTATACTAATTTACTTCACCGCCTTGCTTAGCAGCAGGTTCTTTCCTGCACGGTGGATCCAGTGTTGTGAACGCACCTATCTCACCTAATAAATATATTCGGTGCGTTCCGCCAACCCTAACACCACAAGCTTTCGTCAGAGACTGAACTGGAGTCACAGCGCCCTTGTTCGCTTCATGACAGACAGTAATGACACATCCTACTCATATGCTTCAAATATATTTTATTGCAATACCATTTAATTTCAGATAGTAAATGCTTGAGTAGTAAAATCACTATATTCTGCATTGTTGCAATATACCAGACAACACTTTCTTCGTATTTATGCACATATACGAATGAATACACATGGCCTCAGATAGTGGGTTTTTTGTTTAGAGAATACTTAAAGTAATCATTTTGTGTAATCTCATAACACAGATCAATACTCAGGTAATCCCTATGAATTCCCTCTAAAAGTATAATTAACATTAAGGAGTTACTCATTAACTATCACTTATCTGAATCTCATAAGCTGTCTGGAGACATAAAGTCCTGATCAAACGTTGTGGTCAGACAAGTAATAGTGTGCTTGGTATAGAGAGGTTTCCAAATGGTGTGTAATGTCAGCACTGAGGAAACAAAAAAAACTTACAATTGAGCTGGCAATACTTTTCATAGGACAGTTGTAAGTCTTCACATTTTAGTAAAAATCTGTCTCAATACAGTTTCTTAAGTTTTCCAACCCTGTGTTCACTGGTGTTAAAGCTTTCACTTTATTTTAGGCCTAATTCAGACGCTTGTGTTTTATGCATACAATGTGTACCCATTATAATCTATGGGACCGTTCACATATCAATTTTTGGTCTGATTTACAGATCAAAATTTCCCATTCAAGTAAAAGGGTTTATCAGAAAAATGGATATCAGTTTGATCTATGAATGTTGTCCATTTTAACTGTTTAATAGGTAGGTGAAGTTTGGAAATTTTTATTTTTGCATTCGGGAAAAATGGATACTATGCTTATTAGAAAATTGGACACATGGACTAAATGAAAATGGGATTGAACACCCTGATGAAAAATGGTCTGTTTATCCTGTTACAAAAAAAGGTGTGGGAATGAGGCAATTACACTGTGCAATTATCAAGAACGAGTTTTCCACTCCTGATGATCCTGCAGCATGTACAGAATGACCATCACCCAATGAATGAACAAAACACTTGTTCATTTCTTTTTTGGTTTGTACAAAAGATTATCATTGTCAGCAGTGCATGGTCCTGTACTGCCAGAACAATGTCAGCTTACACACACAATGATCTATTACTGATTACGGTTGGGCTGTTAAACGAGTATCGGCCAGAAAAAATGCAAGTAAGGGTACTGTCACACAGTGGCACTTTGGTCGCTACGACGGCACGATCCGTGACGTTCCAGCGATATAGTTACGATCTCGCTGTGTCTGACACGCTACTGCGATCAGGGACCCCGCTGAGAATCGTACGTCGTAGCAGATCGTTTGAAACTTTCTTTCGTCGTCTAGTGTCCCGCTGTGGCGGCATGATCGCATCGTGTAACAAAGGTTGTATACGATGTGTGCACAGTAACCAACGGCTTCTACATCGCAAATACGTCATGAAATTATCGCTCCAGCGCTGTGCATTGCAACGTGTGACCGCAGTATACGACGCTGGAGCGATAATGGAGTGACGCTGGAGCGTCACGGATCGTGCCGTCATAGCGACCAAAGTGCCACTGTGAGACAGTACCCTAAGTGGTGGTTTAATTTAATACCACGCATCATGTAAACGCAACCGTATATAGATAGCAAAAACTGGTTCTAGATAAAAGGCAGATAAACCTGTGCTCTACTAGGGACATTGACACTGCAAGATAACCATGCACGAGCATTGTTAGAAACCATTGTCTCGCCATGTAAACAGGCCACCGATCACCCAATGAATGAGTAAAATACTCGTCCATCGGGTCTTATGTAGCAGAAAAGATCATCGCTCACAGTGGTGCCTCGTTCTGTGTACACAGGACTTACAGTGCTGAGAACAATGGCAGCCTGTGTTCACTGAGCGATCTAGTATGGATCACTGTGCACATCGCTTACTTTAGTCTGCTTGTGTTTACAGGCATTAAAATGATCACCGATTGGTAAAAGTTTATCAGTAAGTCTTTGAAAACGGACCCTAAACACATTTATACATTGATTATGTGAATGCTATATTTCATCACTACTATATGTACAAAGGCACAGTGACTCTATCAGATTGGACCTTACTTAACTCTCCTGCTGCAGGCTTTCAATTTATGGTGGTAAATTCCACCATACACGTCATATGGCTGTCGGATCAATGGGCCAATTGTTCAACAGGCAGCCATGTTAGCCATTTCTCTCACAAACAGGAGAGCTCACTTGGCCGAGCGAACCTGTGTTCTCTATAAGCGAGTCACTGCCAGGCATCTCTGTTGCCAGCTTATCACATGGAGAACATAAGGGCTAGTAGTCTGAAATCGGACATGTGGGATCCTTAAAGGGAATCTGTCAGCAGATTTCTGCTACCTCATCTGAGAGCAGCCTGATGTAGGCAAAGAGAAGCGGAATTCAATGATGTGTCACTTAGATTACTGGGTGTAGCTGTTCTCACACAATCCAAGCTTTTAAATTTAGAATGCAGCAGAGCTGAGAAAGCTAACGCTGCCCACACCAGGCTCTGTATATACAATGTCCATAGACAGTGAGCTGCTTAGATGCTTGACTACTCCAACACTAATAATCTCTTAGTAATAAATCCTTAGTTAGTGAATAACAGCACGGACTTTGGCAAGTGATACATCCCAGAATTCTATGTTTCAACTTGCTGATAGATTCCCTTTAATTCCCTCTATAATTATAATAATAATAGCAATTTTATTTCTTTAGTGCCAACATTTTCCACAGCACTTTACGTAATCAGTTGTCCAGAGCTCCCATACACATTAGGTAACGTTCACATTTGCATTGTTGGGCGCAGTGTCATCGACGGATACCGACGCATGCGTCATGCGCCCCTATCTTTAACATGGGGGGCGCATGGACATGCGCCGGTATGCGTTGTAATGCATTTTACGACGCATGCGTCATATTGACGCACAAGCAGGGCGCAGAGGACGCTACTTGTAGCGTTTTCCCTGCGCCGAAACTCCTGATCTTTACTATCTTATGACAACGCATGCATCACAAAACGCTGCGTTGTGTACATGCGTTGTTGGTTGCGTCACCGACGCTGCGCTCAACAACGCAAATGTGAATGTAGCCTAAGATTGTCAGTCAAACCCCTTGTTATCGGGTTTAAACGATAGTAGACATTTGTTTGGGGGGCTTCAGAGTCTGCTGTTAATGGGATTAACGGGCTTGTCCCAAAAGCAACATATAATATCTATCTATCCATTCATTAAGTGATAAATGTATGATTGCATGCGAAGTGAGAGGACGGAGAGGCAGAGTGTTGGGGCCCCCACTGTTAAAGAGAACAGATGTCCTAAACTACCCCCATGGGAAAGGAACGACAGTGATCATGTGTGACCACTACTTCTTTTACTGTTTTTAGGAGAAGTTGCCACACATGATCATTACCACTCTGTTCATTCATAGGACATTGGCTCTCCATCTTTGGAAATGTTGAGGGTCTCAGCAACAGGACCCTAGCGACACATCCATTGATCATTCATAGTGTGGATAGGTGATAAATGCTGTTATTGGACAGCCCCTTTAAGGATTTTTTTATAACATAGTTATATAATTAGTAAGGTTTGTTTTTGCCCTTCAATACATAAATCCTGCTTGATGGTACATTAAAGAGCATAAACTTATTTGACAGTTTTGTTCTAATGTTCGAGGGAAGAAAGACTTTTTCCTGGCACAAAATATATAAATTTCTAGATGAACTCTCCATGTCTAGCAACCTACCACATATGGGGCCTCTTCATAAGACTGATGTTGCACATGGAAGCCTTAACTAAGGGCAAGCTGGAGTTTAATGAGACAAATGACTGGAGTAACATGTCTGACATAGAATGCTGCCACTTTCCTGGAATTTGATGGGCGGTTGTAGTAATGCGCCTTCTTGCTCCACCTCCTCCTTAGCTCCACCCATTTTAGCGGAGCTGCTTCAAGCTGATATGAAATCTACAAAATTGGCAATAGTTGTACGCAACTTTTCAAATCATTTTGTGCTGTTTTCTTCACGTAAAAGCTTTCATGAATTGAACCCATAATTTGTGTTTATTTAAAAAAACATGTAATTAAAAGCATCATTAACAGGTAGCCTCTGTGTAATAGTTATGTATTTTGTGCCAAATGTGGAATTGCACGAAGTTAAAGGAAAGGAGGGAAGAATGTTGTAATCATGGGATTAGTAATATTGTATTGTCCTTGTTTAGCCAAATACTGATCATTCATCCAATCAGGATGTGCACCGCCTGCATGCGGGTCCATAGTATGTCCTGGACACCTGGGTATACAAAATATAACAGAATGATGGCTACACACCCAGTTTTCATCCTGTATTCTAATAATGTGTTACAGAAAATGAACAAAACCTTAAATAGCAACTTCAGTTTTTTTTACTGGCAGCCTATATTTTCTTATGTGGTTGAGGAGACAGAAAATGTATGACCTAAAGCAAAACAAAGACATAGAAATATGTAGGTTAGCGTGATCACAATAATCATTGTATAATATAATTATCTTAGCAAAGTAGCCAGATGCTTTCTGAAATGTCCCAGATTAGTTTTTTTATATTTCTGGAAATAAAGAGCTTTAGTCAGTGTTATCCAACTGAGTTTGAAAGTTTAAGCTAATCCCAAAAGAGAATAGTATGCCTAATTCACCACAAGGCAAGCCGGAGATAAGGCAACTTAAGTTACTAGGTCGGATGCATGCTCAAGACTCATGTAATATATTTAACATTCTGCCGCCAGTCCTATCCCATCAAAATCATTCTTTTATCTGTGCAACTCTCTGAAAGACACCAGTCATTATAATGAAAATGTGATTTTGTTTGAAAATTGTCCATTCATGTGATTTGATTTCCTCGCAGTCCTGATAAGAAATTTGACTTGATTAGTGCCCTACTTTCTTGCTTTTTAAACCATTGTTATCTAAGCAGGATATCCATAGGACAGAAGAACACGGGCAACAACTGAGATGTAAAATGGTTTAGTAGAAGAAAAATATCTGTACATGGAAAGTTTTCCGCAGGGCTTTTTATTATTTTTAATTGTTATAAGGAATAGAACAGGAATTACTTAGTAAGTGTCCATTTGTAATCTTGAAATGATATGGAGGTCAGTACAAATAGTTTATTTACTCGCTATTTACTTTTTTTGCGTTTGTTTGGTTGGTTGTTTTATTCCCATATTTGAACATGGCTGCTATTTGCGAGTACAACTTGGCTATCCTGTCTGCAGGGAGTCTGAGGAGCTAAAATATCAATCTCATTTTTTTATTGGTTCAAACTAGTGCTTTCTCACTTTTCTACTCTTATATTACCTGGATAGGTCTAGATCATGCGCTACCACAGTAAGGCTGGTTTCACATTTGTGTTCAGGAGGGCAGTGGATGGCTGTGTACTTCTTCCCTTCTTCCTCCCTGAAGCTCCGCCTATGCTCCGCCTACTTTGCATGCGTCCTGCGTACCTACCTTTAACATTGACAAAAAAAAAGGGAGAAGCCAGCACTGCTTAAGGTCAGGACACAATAAGGTGCATATGCACATTCTGAATTCTATCTGTATTTCAAATATGAGACATTTAGCAAACAATTGATCAATTCTTTGAGCTACCCCGCCACCTCCAGGTACAGTTTGCATTTTTTGGCAATGTTATTTAATGTGGTCTTTCCTTTTTTTTTTCTCACTCTTTATACATTTAGGAGGCCGTAATGGCACAATGTAAATAAAATACGTAGAGTAGGACTGCCCCATTATGAGAATGCCGTGAAGTGGCGGGGTAGCTCAAAGAATTGATCAATTGTTTGCTAAATGTCTCATATTTGAAATACAGATAGAATTCAGTATGTGCATATGCACCTTATGTATTGTGTCCTGACCTTAAGCAGTGCTGGCTTCTCCCTTTTTTTTGTCTTTACCTGTAACATTGGGTACGCAGGGACATGCGTTGTATGCGGATGCGTTCACATGCGGTGATTTGACGTGTGAGACGACCGCTCGGAAACGCGAAATTTTCCGCTTCCGTGCAGTTGCTTCACACGTCAAAAATCGCCGCATGTGGACACATCCACATACAACGCATGTCCCTGCGTACCCAATGTTAAATGTAGGTACGCAGGGAAACGCAGGATGCATACAGAAGTAGGGAGGAAGAAGGGAGGAAGTACACAGCCATCCACTGCCCTCCTGAAGGCAAATGTGAAACCAGCCTAACATATGCATTTTTAACAGAGTGCTTAATTTTCTAGAAACTGAGGAATTAGCAGAGGTGAAGTAAAACAGCAAGGGGCGCAGACAGGGTGAGTGCATAGATCTAAATTAGGACAGAAGAAAGAAAGTGGGACCCTGAACCAAACAACATTTGTTGGGTCGGATAGTGTTGCTTGCCCATCCGACACAATGCTGTAGAAGAGTGCAGCAGTACAATACTGACAGTCGAGCGCTGCAGAAGCTGCCCAGAATTTTTTTTGTTGGGGTGCTTTCACGCTGCTTTCTGGTACCCATTCAGTGGCCCCGTAGAGGTTTACGTCTGAATCACCCACAAAATGGTATTCGGGCGTATGCTCCAAGGGGGTTATAGACTATAATGATGTTGACAGAGCAAACGTGCACTTTGAACGCAATGTGAAAGAACCTTTAGCTGCATTCAGGGGCCTAATGTTAGGCTCACATGGTGAGGTAGATTTCCTAAGCCTCAGGTCCGGGTGGGCACACAGACCCAGTGTGTTGATGCAGCAAGCAAGAAGCTACATAGGAAGTGAGCACTTAACACACACAGGAATCTCTGTAGAAGCTGGGTGGATTAATTGGAACCCAGCAGAGATAAAATAAAAGCACAAACATAAAAGTACAGATGGTGGAGCACTCCAAACATAGGACTAGAGTATCAATCCCAAGAAACAGGTGTTAGTCTTAACAGACATTAAATAGGTCTAGGGAGATGATGTCACTGATCCACGCTGGCCAACTTGTAAAACATGAGGTGGGGCACAACAGAAGGCAGTGGACCCAGGGGAAAGAAGCAGAGCCCAAAATATTTGAGACAAATGTGTAACATCTGATTCATCTGGCAAAGGCACTCTCTCAGCCAAATGCCTTCTGTAGTAATTGGCACTTGCTTCAGCAATCTCCCAACATACTGAGGGCGTCTATCAGTTGATATAAATATCTGTTTGCTGCCGACAGAGGCAAGCTCCTTATTAAATTGACTAGGCAGGCTAATTAAGGTGCTACTGGGTGTCATGGGTGAGCTGTTCATGATCACCTAGTAGCTCTAAAGATGGATACCATGAATAGGTATTGCACTATCTACTCCATTTTCCTGATCCCAGGGGTTGCCCTGGTCTTCACTCTTTAACCAATTAAAAAGGGTCTGGACTTACACAAGGACCCCTAGGCTGGGGTCAAGGAATTAGCTGCTGTTCAGTCATGCAAGCTAGCAAGAAAAATAGTCAGGTAGCTGAATCAGAACCAGGAGGTATAGGAGTTACAAAATCATCAGCCAGGAGAAGCATTAGTAAACAAGCCGAAGTCAAAATCCAGACTATACGTTAAGACACAGGATCTATGTTACACACAAGACCAGAGCTAGTTAAGTTATAACTGGCAGTGGGAACTGATTCTTGGATGTTTAAATAGCAAGTTTCCCCATCTAGGATTGACAACAAGAATAAAGAGACAATAACAAAGATTCAACACCAAAGTTTCTGAACTGGCCAGAGCCACAAACTCCAAGAGAAAAATAAGGTTTCTGAATAGTCAACTTGTGTGGACCAACAATAGCAGCTGGAATACAAAAAGGTCCTCAATGACCTTTTGCCTGGCCCCAGGGCAGATTCCCGGGGACCACAGTGCTTGGGCCAGAAGCTGTATTTTGACCACAGCCAACCCTTTAAAGGTACCGTCACACTAAGCGACGCTGCAGCGATAGCGACAGCAATGCCGATCGCTGCAGCGTCGCTGTGTGGTCGCTGGAGAGCTGTCACACAGACCGCTCTCCAGCGACCAGCGATGCCGAGGTCCCCGGGTAACCAGGGTAAACATCGGGTTGCTAAGCGCAGGGCCGCGCTTAGTAACCCGATGTTTACCCTGGTTACCAGCGTAAAAGTTAAAAAAACAAACAGTACATGCTCACCTGCGCGTCCCCCAGCCTCTGCATCCTGACGCTGACTGAGCTCCGGCCCTAACAGCAGAGCGGTGACGTCACCGCTGTTGCTTTCACTTTCACTTTAGGGCCGGCGCTTTAGTGTCAGGAAGCAGAGGCTGGGGGACGCGCAGGTGAGCATGTACTGTTTGTTTTTTTAACTTTTACGCTGGTAACCAGGGTAAACATCGGGTTACTAAGCGCGGCCCTGCGCTTAGTAACCCGATGTTTACCCTGGTTACCAGTGTAAAATATCGCTGGTATCGTCGCTTTTGCTGTCAAACACGGCGATACACGGCGACCTAGCGACCAAATAATGTGCAGACCTTCTAGCAGCGACCAGCAATTTCACAGCGGGATCCAGATCGCTGCTGCGTGTCAAATACAGCGATATCGCCATCCAGGTCGCTGCAACGTCACGGATTGCTGGCGATATCGCCTAGTGTGACGGTACCTTAACTTCTTCTTGCTCTGTTAAGCACGCTCAAGCAGTGTTCACAATCACTACTGAATGTTGAGGCACGTGCAATGAAGGATTATGTCCTGACACCAGTGCCAGCATCAGGACAAACTTACTGGGCTGAGTTAGAACATGATTTCTATGGCCCCTGAAGGATGGTATAAATATCCAAATGGCCTCTGGCAGAAACAAGTTTCCCCACCCCTAAGTTAGAGTAAAGCACCTGGGAGCAGCTTCTGGTTGTTGAAAACCTGCCAAGCAGCATGTGGTGTAGTTTGCAATCAGATTGCAGCTGATTTATTATTGCAGCTAAAACTGGAAATTTGTGAGGCCATTTAAGAATAAACTATTAAGGGTTGCACAAATCAATAGGGGGCGGATGTATAGTACCTGGCTTTGACCACTATGCAGTCATCATAGCTGAGCAGCTCTGCAACTCAGCAGAACTGGCTGGTGGCCGCAACATGAACAGGGGATTGGAGGTGCTGGGAGTCGCACCCCCACCAATCAGATAATGATTACTTATCCTCAATTTATGAACCTTCATTTTAATTCATTTCCGTAAGCTTTAAAAAAAATGTTTTACTTTTTTTTTGGAGTAGTAAAATCTAGATTGTATGTTTTTAATGTTTTTTTCTGTTTTCACATGGCCTAAACTTATACATAGTGCTGCTGTGCTTTTTTCTATATAATGCAGTCTGGCAGCTTGCACATTTTCACACTTAGGAGGTGCTGGTGAGTCTTTTTGTATATTTACTTATCCTCCTGATAGGCCAGCAATATAAAGGTCCCGGACCATTACTTTAATGAAAAGTTACAGAACATTTCCATGGAGGTAAAATGGACAAATCATAATATAAAAGAAATGGGTGTGCCACATTACCATTGGCCAGCATGCTAATTGCTAAAGGCCCCCTATTCTTTTATGCATTTTTTTTCTTATTTGGAAATTCATAGAAATCCCTGAAAAACCGTTTTCATGGAGCAATGAAACAGACCAAATTCAAGCGGACTCCTTTTATACTTTTTGAGTTTTAATAAACTATTACAACACCCTGTGTCTTTATTTCAATAAAATACTTTTTTCCTAATGTGTGTGTGTTTTATTAACCATTTACTACTATTGGATTAATAATGGATAGATGTCTTATTGATGCCTCTCCATTATTAACCTGGCTTTATGTCACCTTACAATAGCAAGGTGACATTAACCCTTTATTACCCCATGTCCCACCACTACAGGGGAGTGGGAAGAGAGAGGCTAAAGGCCCCGTCTCACATAGCGATTTACCAACGATCACGACCAGCGATACGAGCTGGCCGTGATCGTTGGTAAGTCGTTGTGTGGTCGCTGGGGAGCTGTCACACAGACAGCTCTCTCCAGCGACCAACGATCAGGGGAACGACTTCGGCATCGTTGAAACTGTCTTCAACGATCCCGAAGTCCCCCTGCAGCACCCGGGTAACCAGGGTAAACATCGGGTTACTAAGCGCAGGGCCGCGCTTAGTAACCCGATGTTTACCCTGGTTACCAAAAAAAACAAACAGTACATACTCGCCTTTCGGTGTCCGTCAGGTCCCTTGCTGTCTGCTTCCTGCTCTGACTGAGCCTCCGTACAGTGAGAGCAGAGCGCAGCGGTGGTCACTGCTGTGCTGCGCTCTCACTGTACGGCGGCACTCAGAGCAGGAAGCAGACGGCAAGGGACCTGACGGACACCGAAAGGCGAGTATGTACTGTTTGCTTTTTTTGGTAACCAGGGTAAACATCGGGTTACTAAGCGCGGCCCTGCGCTTAGTAACCCGATGTTTACCCTGGTTACCAGTGAAGACATCGCTGGATCGGTGTCACACACACCGATTCAGCGATGTCAGCGGGACCTCAACGACCAAAAAAAGGTCCAGGCCATTCCGACACGACCAGCGATCTCGCAGCAGGGGCCTGATCGCTGGTACGTGTCACACATAGCGAGATCGCTACTGAGGTCGCTGCTGCGTCACAAAACTAGTGACTCAGCAGCGATCTCGCTATGTGAGACGGGGCCTTAAGTGCCAGAATAGGTGCATCCTACAGATGTGCCTTTTCTGGGGTGGCTGGGGGCAGATGTTTTTAGCCGGGGGGGGGGCAATAACCATGGACCCTCTCTAGGCTATTAATATCTGCCCTCAGCCACTGGCTTTACCACTCTGGCAGAGAAAATTGTGCGGAAGCCCAAGCCAATTTTTTCCGTCATTTAACCCTTTATTTTAACAGCTAGAGCCACCAAATTTTACACAAATACACTTCTTACATTAGTAGTCAGGAATATGTAATAAAATAAGGGATATGAAATGGTTTACTGTATGTAATCCATGTCTCATATCCTGTCGGGTTTGTGAAGGAGATAGCAAAAGCCGGCAATTGAATTACCGGCTTTTCTGCTATCTAGCGCTGCATTAAATACAAATATATATATATATAGGTGTCTCAGTGACTAATATATATGTATATATACCTATTCTATGTGTATATATCTATTCTATCTTTTCTATTCTCTTCTGTCAGTGTGATGTTACTGTACACAGCACTGATTTGCTGGCTTTTCAAAGGACACCGGTGCGTAAAAATCGGACAGCAATTCGGATGTCATACGGATGTTGCGATAAAAAAGACGCATTAAAATCGCATGACACTCGCATGGCAATCACATGTTTTACCTCCGTTTTATCGGTCCGTAAATCGGACCGTGTTTTTTCTCTCAAGTGGAAAAGAGCCCTAATAGTACTAAACTAATACTACTGCAAAATAAGACAATAATAACAGCTGCTTTATTTATTATATGTGTGACTTTTTCTATGTGAACTGTGACATGAGGTCAGTCTGGAAGCAGATCTTATTGAGCTTAGCAGGATAAGAAGCAAAGTACATTGTACAGCTCAGATCTCTGATAACCTATTAATGAAGCAGTGACAAACCTCAGTACTGAATGATTTGCTGTATGAAAGGTCACCAGTAATGACTGAACAGAAATAATGCTGTTTCTGAATCCAGGAACATTTTGTTTTCTGTAGAAGTTCTTTTTTTTACCTGCTCTTTATTCTATGTCCAGCCGCACTAACTTTCCTGCACTCATATACAATTTACTAGCTAATTTATAAGAAAAACGCTATTTTCTTTGTTTATTTAGTTCTTGAGGGCTGTTACTGTGAATTAAAGCTGTACAGTCTGCAATAAAAAACATGCATTCTGCACTAATGAGTAAAAGTTATTACAGAACAGTTCAGTCTATTAGTTTTTCTGGAGAATTGTTTTATTGTTTGTGTAGAAGACTTCACTAAATATTTCAGGTACCATCCTGCCTTTTTTCAGAAGTTTCCATTACAGATCTAAATAAAATGTGCTTATTAGATATTAAGTATTTTTGTTGTATTTTTTACACTAGTCTGATGTATGCCTTTCTTCATTTCTTTAACCCCTTTCTGCCAGCTGATGGAATAGTACGTCAGCTGGCAGATCCCCCGCTTTGAGGTGGGCTCCGGCGGTGAACCCACCTCAAAGCCGCGACATGTCAGCTGTTTTGTACAGCTGACATGTGCGCGCAATGAGCGCGAGCGGAATCGCGATCCGCCCGCGCCCATTAACTAGTTAAATGCCGCCGTCAAGTGCTGACAGCGGCATTTAACTAGCTCTCCCGGCCGCGCGGCCGGAAGTGCTCGCACCGCTGACCCCCGTCACATGATCGGGGGTCAGCGGTGCATTGCCATAACAACCAGAGGTCTCCTTGAGACCTTTATGGTTGTTGATGGCCGATTGCTTTGAGCGTCACCCTGTGGTCGGCATTCAAAGTACACCTGCCTTTCTGCTACATAGAGGTGATCTGTACTTCACCTCTATGTAGCAGAGGTGATCGTGTAGTGCATGCTTCTAGCCTCCTATGGAGGCTATTGAAGCATGCCAAAAATTTTTAAAAAAGTGTTTAAAAATATAAAAAAAATAAAAAAAATATTAAAGTTCAAATCACCCCCCTTTCGCCCCAATCAAAATAAAACAATAAAAAAAATCAAACCTACACATATTTGGTATTGCCACGTTCAGAATCGCCCGATCTATCAATAAAAACAAAGGATTAACCTGATCACTAAATGGCGTAGCGAGAAAAAAAATCAAAACGCCAAAATTACATTTTTTATTACATTAAAATGTAATAACGGGCGATCAAAAAAAGTATCTGCACCAAAATGGTATCAATAAAATGCCAGCTTGGCACGCAAAAAATAAGCCCTCAACCGACCCCAGATCACGAATATTGGAGACGCTACGGGTATCGGAAAATCGCACAATTTTTTTTTTTTTAGCAAAGTTTGGAATTTTTTTTCACCACTTAGATAAAAAATAACCTAGACATGTTAGGTGTCTATGAACTCGTAATGACCTGGAGAATCATAATGAGAGGTTAGTTTTGGCATTTGGTGAACCTAGCAAAAAAGCCAAACAAAAAACCAGTGTGAGATTGCACTTTTTTTGCAATTTCATCACACTTGGAATT
The DNA here is from genome assembly GCF_051348905.1 of Ranitomeya variabilis. NCBI lineage: Eukaryota > Metazoa > Chordata > Amphibia > Anura > Dendrobatidae > Ranitomeya > Ranitomeya variabilis. The sequence goes on along the minus strand of NC_135238.1, from coordinate 140,604,870 downwards.
TTTTTCCCGTTTTCTGTTAAATGGCATGGTAAAACCAATAGTATCGTTCAAAAGTACATCTCGTCCCGCAAAAAATAAGCCCTCACATGGCGATATTGACGGAAAAATAAAAAAGTTATTGCTCTGGGAATGAGGGGAGCAAAAACCGAAAACGAAAAAACGGAAAAAACTCCGGGGGTGAAGGGGTTAAGCATTGTGCACCACTAAGTAAATTTCAGAAAGCATGCCAAATCCTATAGGTGTGCAATGTACGAACTGTTGGGCTTTGTCTCTGCTTGCCAGTTTCAGCTGTCTCCATTCGACCACAAGTATGCAAAATGCATACTGGCGGTCAGTTGCCAAGAGTAGAGTCTTAGTCAATTCACTCAATAGAACATTGAGTGAAATGGCTGAGACGTCTAGATGTTACGCGACTGCAAGTGTAGAAATCACAAACTTATGGTCTCGTGGAAACTGCTGGAACTGTTAAGTGAAGCCAAATTCTAACGGTGTGTACATGACACACCTTTAGGACTCTACAAACTTCATTGTTTACCAAAAATGTACTCAGATGTGGAGAACCCCATTGCAGAAATTAAGAATTGGCATGCATCATACTAGTGATTTTTGAAAATTTACTCATGGGTAGTGTTGAGTGATACCGTCGGTATCGGAAAGTATCGGCCGATACCGGCAAAGTATCGGATCTAATCCGATACCGATACCCGATACCAATACAAGTCAATGGGACTCAAGTATCGGACGGTATCCCTGATGGTTCCCAGGGTCTGAAGGGAAACTCTCCTTCAGGCCCTGGGATCCATATTAATGTGTAAAATAAAGAATTAAAATAAAAAATATTGCTATACTCACCTCTCCGACGCAGCCTGGACCTCACCGAGGGAACCGGCAGCGTTCTTTGCTTAAAATGCGCGCGTTTACTTCCTTCCGTGACGTCACGGCTTGTGATTGGTCGCGTGCCGCCCATGTGGCCGCGACGCGACCAATCACAGCAAGCCGTGACATAATTTTCAGGTCCTCAATGCCTAATTCTAGGCATTCAAGATTTTAAAATTACGTTCCGGCTTGTGATTGGTCGCGTCGCGGTCTAATTCTGCATTCAGGACCTGAAATTACGTTTTGAAATTCTGCGGTCTAATTCTGCATTCAGGACCTGAAATTACGTCACGGCTTGCTGTGATTGGTGGCGTCGCGGTCACATGGGCGGCACGCAACCAATCACAAGCCGTGACGTAATTTTAAAATGCGCGCGTTTCCTGCCTCCCGTGATGTCACGGCTTGTGATTGGTCGCGTCGCCCATGTGACCGCGACGCGACCAATCACAAGCCGGATCGTAATTTTAAAATCCTGAATGCCTAGAATTAGGCATTGAGGACCTGAAAATTACGTCACGGCTTGCTGTGATTGGTCACGTCGCGGCCACATGGGCGGCACACGACCAATCACAAGCCGTGACGTCACGGAAGGAAGTAAACGCGCGCATTTTAAGCAAAGAACGCTGCCGGTTCCCTCGGTGAGGTCCAGGCTGCGTCGGAGAGGTGATTATAGCAATATTTTTTATTTTAATTCTTTATTTTACACATTAATGTTGTTTCGATACCGATACCCGATACCACAAAAGTATCGGATCTCGGTATCGGAATTCCGATACCCGCAAGTATCGGCCGATACCCGATACTTGCGGTATCGGAATGCTCAACACTACTCATGGGTGATCAACCCCTTTAGAAATCTGTGTGTCTCTATCATTAACACATTTAATTTAAAATATATGAACACACTTTATGATGTAATAAGGATTATCTATGTCAGTTAACAGTAGCTTTTAGTTCTTCAAATCAAAGTAATATTTAGACTCATGTGAAACTTTAGACATATAAGTAAAGCTTTAAATCCTGTAGTAAAAAAGAAAAAAAGAAAAAAAAAAGAAAAAAAAAAAAAAAAAAAAAAGAAAAAAAGACAAGCGCACAATCAGCACCGTTCACCTGTATTGCCACCTCCACATACTGGCTGAAATCCTTATACCACAACTAATGGGGTGCTCGTGAAAAAAATAGGACAGTCTTTGAAATAGAAAATATGTAAGAAGCGAGCACTCACCATCAGTGTACGAAATGTCTTTATTGTGGCTTCATTCGTAAAAAACAGCAAGGCAGTACAAGAAGAACCTTAGGTTCCTGGCCGACGACGATCGTTTCGCTCCTCTGAGCTTCAACGGGTCTACAGGTGACGCCTAGAGGATAGGTATATATAGTGTTTCCGTATTTGCGGTCCACCTGTTCCTATTGACGTCACCTGATTAAGGAAACCTGTTAGTTAAAACATACTTTAAAATAAGTGGAACAAACCAAGTAGCACAAGATGGAATCGGTAATAACAAACCAAAGTAAAGTAGAAAACACGCTATAAATATATCTATATAACAAATACAATCATAATTACAAAAATACTGATAGATCTAAGCGGTCATTCAATCCAAGCGGACCCGTTGCGTTTAATCTCAAAATCCACCTTTCCTCTTTTCTAAGTAACAGCTTGTGCAAATTCCCCCCCCGTTCTGGCAATTTAACTTGTTCCAGACCTGCGAACCGCAAGCAAGTGGCATCACCTTCATGCTCAGTACGTATGTGATTTATCAGTTTTGGGACTCCCTTCCCCGTATCAATAGATTTAAAGTGTTCTCTGAATCTCACATATAATGGACGTATGGTTTTACCTATATAAAAGAAGCCGCAAGGGCATAACAGCACATATACAACGAACTTAGTTCTGCACGATATCAAGTCTTTCACTACATGTTGCACTGGACCAATTTGAATTAATTTGCCTGTTAAGTGAAAGGAGCAGAAATTGCAATGGCCACATTTAACATTACCTTGTGGCATACTAGCTGTTAACCAGTCGGTTGGTTTTGACGACCTTACACTATTATGTACCAGAATGTCTTTTAGGTTTTTACTACGGCGACACGCAAATAATGGTCCCCGGCTTATAGGTCCGACTAAGCTGGAATCTTTTTCCAAAATGTGCCAATTGCGCCTTATAGCTATTCTAATATCATGGTCCATTGGGCCATATAGGAAACTAAAGACAAATCTTTTGTCCGTTGCTGCTTTTTTTACAGGTTTTTTGCTATTATTCATGGTACTAGCTTTTGTTAATGCCGTGTCTAATAATTTTGGGGGGTACCCTCTGTTCCTAAATCTGGTATACAGTTCCTGTGATTGTTTGAAAAAACCTTTTTCCTCGCTATTTAGTCTCAGAACTCTGAGAAACTGACTATAAGGCAATGATTTTTTTATATATTCTGGATGGGCGCTTTGATAATGTGAAATGGAGTTTGTCGCTGTCGGTTTACGAAACACCTCAGTTTTTATGATACGGGGAAGGGAGTCCCAAAACTGATAAATCACATACGTACTGAGCATGAAGGTGATGCCACTTGCTTGCGGTTCGCAGGTCTGGAACAAGTTAAATTGCCAGAACGGGGGGGGAATTTGCACAAGCTGTTACTTAGAAAAGAGGAAAGGTGGATTTTGAGATTAAACGCAACGGGTCCGCTTGGATTGAATGACCGCTTAGATCTATCAGTATTTTTGTAATTATGATTGTATTTGTTATATAGATATATTTATAGCGTGTTTTCTACTTTACTTTGGTTTGTTATTACCGATTCCATCTTGTGCTACTTGGTTTGTTCCACTTATTTTAAAGTATGTTTTAACTAACAGGTTTCCTTAATCAGGTGACGTCAATAGGAACAGGTGGACCGCAAATACGGAAACACTATATATACCTATCCTCTAGGCGTCACCTGTAGACCCGTTGAAGCTCAGAGGAGCGAAACGATCGTCGTCGGCCAGGAACCTAAGGTTCTTTTTGTACTGCCTTGCTGTTTTTTACGAATGAAGCCACAATAAAGACATTTCGTACACTGATGGTGAGTGCTCGCTTCTTACATATTTTCTATTTCAAAGCTTTAAATCCTATCTCCTCCTTCTCTGAAATGTATCATATTCTGCTCTAAAGTAATCAAAATGTCACTTTAAAGATAAACTTTTTTTTCTAATCTTGAGAACAACTTTCAAGACTGTAAATAGCACAAAGCAATTATTAGCAAATGGAGATTAAGCCCTGCATTTAGATTGTATAAACCTGACAAATCAAGAAGTGCTCCAGTTGTATATGTTTGTAATTACTAAACTCCTGATGCCAATATATAGCACATACTGTATATGTGTCAAGTTTCAACACATGGAAGTGTGACGAGAAGGGTGTGCAGTGAACAATAGGCTTTTCACATAGGATAATTGTTGTGTAATGCTTATTCTCTCTTTGCATGCACATTCAGCTTGCTAAGCATGGATACTGTGAGGAGCTGGCCATGGACTAAAGACTAGAGATGAGCCACCTCCCTAGTGTTCGGGTTCGGTTCGTCGAACAGGGACGTGTTCGATGAACTGTTAGTCGAACTTTCGACGAACACCGTCGGACCCCATTGAAACCAATGGCAGGCAAACACAAACACATACAAACACATGGAAAACACATAGAAAACACCTTAAAAGGTGTCCAAAAGCTGACAAACTGCTCAGAAGACACAACAAACACATGGAAAAGTCACAACTACATATAGTCATGCGAAAAGAAAAGAGGTGGAGGAGTAAAAGGAGGAGGAGACACAGATATAGGCATGGCATGCCCTTGGAAAATCAAGAAAGGCTGGAGTAAAAATCTAAACTCACTCTACCAACACCCAGACGTCTTGACAAAAAAAATAAAAAAATAAATATCTTTAGGTAAAATGGCAGCAGGTCCATTCAGAACACTTTCCTTAGAAGACATAGTGGTACCCCCATTGGGAGTTGTGCCAAAAAATGAACCCAATACATTCAGACTAATCCACCAACCTCTAAACCTCTCTAACTCACCTCTTCCACTCTCTGACCACAACCTTCTCACATTCTCATCTCTCTCCACTCCATGTCTACAATCCCCACCCCACAAACTTTCACACCCTCGCAGAAATCTTAAACATCTTGACCTACATTCATTCTCTGAATCCCTCCTCCCTCTCACAGACATAAGTTCCTTACACAATGCAGATGACGCTGCCGCTCTATTTAACACCACAATAGCTGTAGCTTTGGAATATGCTGCCCCACTTACCCATACCAAAGCTCGCAAAATCAACAGACAGCCCTGGCACACCAGCCTGACCAAAGAATTGAGGCGAGCTTCCAGGGCTGCTGAGCTCAGATGGAAAAGATCCCACTCCAACGAGCACTTCATTGTATTCGAACAGTCCCTCACTACTTTCAAGACCACACTCGCCACAGCTAAACAAACCTTCTTCTCATCTCTCATATCCTCCCTGTCTCACAACCCTAAACAGTTATTCAACACCTTCAATTCTCTCCTCTGTCCCCCAGCACCTCCTCCCTCCCCACTTATCTCCGCTGAAGACTTTGCCTCATTTTTCAAGCAGAAGATTGATACTATCAATCTTCTGCTTGAAAAATGAGGCAAAGTCTTCAGCGGAGATAAGTGGGGAGGGAGGAGGTGCTGGGGGACAGAGGAGAGAATTGAAGGTGTTGAATAACTGTTTAGGGTTGTGAGACAAATCTCAATTTGATAGCATCAGAGACAGTTTTGGTCAACAACCCCCAGAGCCCTTCCTCCCGACTTCCCAGCCCTCCACCTCCAAAACCAACTTCTCCACCATTACAGAAGATCAACTCTCCACTCTACTCTCAAGATCGCATCTCACCACCTGTGCGCTTGACCCGCTCCCATCCCACCTCATCCCAAACCTCACCACAGTCTTCATCCCAACCCTAACCTATCTCTTCAACCTATCACTAACAACTGGTGTTTTCCCCTCAAGCTTTAAACATGCCTCCATCACACCTATCCTCAAAAAGCCCTCTCTTGTCCCTCTGTATCTAGCTATCGCCCTATATCACTTCTCCCTTATGCCTCCAAACTACTGGAACAACACGTTTACCTTGAACTGTCCTCCCATCTCTCTTCTTGCTCCCTCTTTGACCGCTTACAGTCTGTCTTCCGGTCACACCATTCCACTGAAACTGCCCTAACTAAGGTCACCAACGACCTCTTAACCGCCAAGAGCAAGCGACACTACTCTGTCCTCCTCCTCCTCGACCTGTCGGCTGCTTTTGACACAGTGGACCATTCCCTATTATTACAGACCCTCTCATCCTTTGGCATCACAGACTTGGCCCTATCCTGGATCTCATCATACCTAACAGACCGGACATTCAGCGTCTCCCACTCACACACCACCTCCTCACCTCGCCCCCTATCTGTCGGAGTCCCACAAGGTTCAGTCCTTGGGCCCCTGCTCTTCTCCATTTACACCTTTGGCCTGGGACAGCTCATAGAATCTCATGGCTTTCAGTATCACCTCTATGCTGATGACACACAGATCTACATCTCTGGGCCAGATATCACCTCCCTACTAACCAGAATCCCTCAATGTTTGTCCACTATTTCATCCTTCTTCTCCTCTAGATTTCTGAAACTTAACATGGACAAAACAGAATTCATCATCTTTCCCCCATCTCATGCGACCCCCCCAACGAACCTAGCTGTAATAATTATAAGGGATAATTCAGGAGACTCTTTGCATGGAACAAGACAACAGGACACAGTTTTATAAGTGGTAAAGTTTATATTATCACACAGTGATTCAAACAGGTGCAGAGAGAAACTCAAGTCCACAACACTTGGTGCAAATAATAAATGCAGCTTAGCAGACAATAGGAAACTTCAGAGGTAGATGCAAACAAACAGAAAGTCTATGAAGCACAGTTATTCTTGAGGAAACTTGACACGAATAGATACTTGACTTAAGCCCCCGTCACACTAAGCGAGGTCGCTAGCGAGATCGCTGCTGAGTCACAAGTTTTGTGACGCAACAGCGACCTCAGTAGGGATCTCGCTATGTTTGACACGTAGCAGCGACCAGGCCCCTGCTGTGAGATCGCTGGTCATGTCGGAATGGCCTGGACCTTTTTTGATCGTTGAGGTCCCGCTGGGTAGCACACATCACTGTGTTTGACACCTTACCAACAACCTCGTTGACGACTCAGACACCGACACATAGGCGTGCATTTGCGTTGCCTTTTCCGCACCCCTCCGCTCCGATTGGTGGTCGCTACTGCGTTCTGATTGGCGGTCATGCCTTCAACAGAAGGTGACATGTGTCGCCTCATAAGGCAAGGCCGCCACCAATCAGAACGCAGTAGCGACCACCAATCGGAACTGAATGGGCGCGGAAAAGGCAACACAAATGCACGCCTGTGTGACTACAACGTCACACAGGACGTCCCTCATTGAGGTCTGAATCGTCATAATAGCTGCCATGTGACAGGGTCACAGCGACCAACAACATCGTTGTACAGGTCGCTACAGGTCGCCGCATTGCTGCTGCGTCGTTGGGAAGATCTCACTGTTTGACATCTCACCAGCGACCACATAGCGACGCAGCAACGATCCCTGACAGGTCGTATCGTTGTCGGGATCACTTTAGCGTCGCTAAGTGTGACGGGGCCTTAAGTCCAGACACAGATAGATATGCTTTAAGGCAGTTCAAATCATATCTTAGCTCAACCAGGGAGGCCTGGTTAATAGTCTCAGGTTTTGCAGAGCAGCAAACAGCTTACATGTCCAACAAATGCAGATGGAAGTAACACGAGTAGCAGATGAAGGAGGACTACTGAACACTGGTGTATGCAGCAGGAACTCAGAGCAGAGTGGCAGGATCTCCAACACAGGTTCACAGGAGCAGGTGCAGGTGCAAGGCCAGGGAGCAATCAGGAGCTGGATGCAAAGCAGAATAATCTAGCACAGACTGAAGGCTGGGGTGGAGTTTTATAGCAGGAAGACAAGTGCACATGAGACCAAAGACGCCATGTTGGAAAAGGGCAGTAATGCACAAAAGGTAAAAAATGTTCAGAGTCCTGACACTAACCATTACAGTAAATGGCTGCCCACTCTCCCCAGTCCCACAAGCTCGCTGCCTCGGGGTAATCCTTGACGCTGATCTCTCCTTCAAACCACATATCCAAGCCCTTTCCACTTCCTGCCAACTTCAACTCAAAAATACTTCACAAATCTGTTCATTCCTCAACCAAGAATCTGCAAAAACCCTAGTCCATGCCCTCATCATCTCTCGCCTTGACTACTGCAACCTCCTGCTCTGTGGCCTCCCCTCGAACACTCTCGCACCCCTCCAATCTATTCTAAACTCTGCTGCCTGACTAATCCACCTGTCCCCCTCTATTCCCCGGCCTCTCCCCTCTGTCAATCCCTTCACTGGCTCCCCATTGCCCAGAGACTCCAGTACAAAACCCTAACCGTGACGTACAAAGCCATCCACAACCTGTCTCCTCCATACATCTGTGACCTCGACTCCCGGTACTTACCTACACGCAACCTCTGATCCTCACAAGATCTCCTTCTCTACTCCCCTCTTATCTCCTCTTCCCACAATCATATACAAGATTTCTCTCGCGTATCACCCCTACTCTGGAACCCTCTACCACAACACATCAGACTCTCGCCTACCATCGAAATCTTCAAAAAGAACCTGAAGACCCACCTCTTCCGACAAGCCTACAACCTGCAGTAACCACCGATCGACCAAACCGCTGCATGACCAGCTCTATCCTCACCTACTGTATTCTCACCCATCCCTTGTAGATGGTGTTTAGTTGCTTCCTCGAATGTGTCGTCATGGACGTTTGTAAGGTGGCACATATTATCCATTACCTCGACGACTTCTTATGCCTGGGCCCAAAAGATTCGCCACAGTGTGAAAACACATGGTAGTCCACCTGTGAGAAAGAGAGAGCTGGAGGGAGAGTGGACACCCCAGAGCCGAGGGGTTAGACTGAGAAAGAAAGAAGGCGGTGTAGCTTGCTTCATGGGTGGGGTACTCTGCTGAGTAGCAGAAATTGCTACTAGACCCAAAAGGATTTCCTGGGCCAGATGCTGTTACAAAATAGTAGTTAGGTAAACAGGTGGTGTAGCTTGCTTCATGGGTGGGGTACGCTGCTGAGTAGCACCAAATTCTACTAGGCCCAAAAGGATTTCTTGGGCTAGATGCTGTTACAAAATAGTAGTTAGGTAAACAGGCGGTTTAGCTTGCTTCATGGGTGGGGTACGCTGCTGAGTAGCACCAAATTCTACTAGGCCCAAAAGGATTTCCTGGGCTAGATGCCGTAAAAAAATAGTACTTAGGTAAACAGGCGGTGTAGCTTGCTTCTTGGGTGGAGTACGCTGCTGAGTAGCACCAAATTCTACTAGGCCCAAAAGGATTTCCTGGGCCAGATGCCATTAAAAATTAGTACTTAGGTAAACAGGCGGTGTAGCTTGCTTCATGGGTGGGGTATGCTGCTGAGTAGCACCAAATTCTACTAGGCCCACAAGGATTTCCTGGGCTAGATGCCATTAGAAAATATTAGTTAGGTAAACAGGCGGTGTTGCTTGCTTCATGGGTGGGGTAAGCTGCTGAGTAGCACCAAATTCTACTAGGCCCACAAGGATTTCCTGGGCCAGATGCCATTAAAAATTAGTACTTAGGTAAACAGGTGGTGTAGCTTGCTTCATGGGTGGGGTACGCTGCTGAGTAGCACCAAATTCTACTAGGCCCACAAGGATTTCCTGGGCTAGATGCCATTAGAAAATATTAGTTAGGTAAACAGGCGGTGTTGCTTGCTTCATGGGTGGGGTAAGCTGCTGAGTAGCACCAAATTCTACTAGGCCCAAAAGGATTTCCTGGGCCAGATGCCATTAAAAATTAGTACTTAGGTAAACAGGTGGTGTAGCTTGCTTCATGGGTGGGGTACGCTGCTGAGTAGCACCAAATTCTACTAGGCCCACAAGGATTTCCTGGGCTAGATGCCATTAGAAAATATTAGTTAGGTAAACAGGCGGTGTTGCTTGCTTCATGGGTGGGGTAAGCTGCTGAGTAGCACCAAATTCTACTAGGCCCACAAGGATTTCCTGGGCCAGATGCAATTAAAATATAGTAGTTAGGTAAACAGGCGGTGTAGCTTGCTTCATGGGTGGGGTACGCTGCTGAGTAGCACAAAATGCTATTAGGTACAAAACAATTTCCTGGGCTAGATGCAGTTAAAAATAAGTAATTAGATCAACAGGCGGTGTAGCTTGCTTCATGGGTGGGGTACCCTGCTGAGTAGCACCAAATTCTACTAGGCCCTAAAGGATTTCCTGGGCTAGATGCCGTTAAAAAATAGTACTTAGGTAAACAAGCAGTGTAGCTTGCTTCATGGGTGGGTTACGCTGCTGAGTAGCACCAAATTCTAGGCACACAAGGATTTCCTGAGCCAGATGCAGTTAAAAAATAGTAGTTAGGTAAACAGGCGGTGTAGCTTGCTTCATGGGTGGGGTACGCTGCTGAGTAGCACCAAATTCTACTAGGCCCAAAAGGATTTCCTGGGCTAGATGCCATTACAAAATAGCAGTTAGGTAAACAGGCGGTGTTGCTTGCTTCATGGGTGAGGTACGCTGCTGAGTAACACTAAATTCTACTAGGCCCAAAAGGATTTCCTGAGCCAGATGCCGTTTAAAAATAGTAGTTAGGTAAACAGGCGGTGTAGCTTGCTTCATGGGTGGGGTACTGTGCTGATTAGCACAAAATGCTATTAGGTACAAAACGATTTCCTGGGCTAGATGCAGTTAAAAATTAGAAATTAGATCAACAGGCGGTGTAGCTTGCTTCATGGGTGGGGTACGCTGCTGAGTAGCACTAACTTCTACTAGGCCCAAAAGGATTTCCCGGGCTAGATGCCATTACAAAATATTAGTTAGGTAAACAGGCGGTGTAGCTTGCTTCATGGGTGGGGTACGCTGCTGAGTAGCACTAAATTATACTAGGCCCAAAAGGATTTCCCGGGCTAGATGCCATTACAAAATAGTAGTTAGGTAAACAGGCGGTGTAGCTTGCTTCATGGGTGGGGTACGCTGCTGAGTAGCACTAAATTCTACTAGGCCCAAAAGGATTTCCTGGGCCAGATGCTGTTAAAAATAGTACTTAGGTAAACAGGCTATTCTGCTGACTAGCAGACACTGAAGCTTTGGAGCAGACCTCTGAATCCCAGGCCATAGTATGAGTAAACAACTCTGCAGACGACCCCACCCACCTGGAATTGACGATGGCAATGTCATGTAAAACTCAGCAAGGGGACTAAATAAAAGAGTCTCCATTTTTTCAAAAAATTCGGCCACAGACACCACTTAAGTGGCATCAATTTCGCCAGAGTTTTTTAAAACGGTTGGTGAGGTGATTTTCAAAAATCATCAAGCTTTTAGTCTCCCCAAGATGACACAGGGGTAGAAAAGTCCTTGCAGATCCAGGATTTGTTCATCTTGATGAACGTTAGTCTGTCTACATTGTCACTGGACAGCCGCGTGCGCTTATCTGTCAGCACACCACCAGCAGCGCTGAACACACGTTCAGAGAGAATGCTGGCTGCGGGTCACGACAAGATCTCCAAGGCGTGAGTGGCGAGCTCAGGCCATTTTTCAAGATTGGAAGCCCAAAATGAGCAAGGGTCCAGTTCCACAGTCATGGAATCGATGTTAACTTGGAGATACTTTTGTACCATCCTCTCTAGGCGTTGGCTGTGTGTCAGACTTCTTGTCTCCTGTGGCCTTGCAAATGATGGTCTAAAAAAATCTTGAAACGATTGGAAAAAATTGCTGTTACCACCAGATACGATGTTACTGTTATGGTTAGAGTGATGACTCGATAGTCCCATGGTTGGCAAGTTAGAACTCAGAGATTGACTACTTGCACCACTGGTGTTTTGTGGAAAAGCAGATGTTAGATTATGTAACAGTCTCTGCTGATACTCCTGCATGCGTGAATCCCTTTCTATGGTAGGAATTATTTCACCAAATTTGCTTTTGTACTGGGGATCTAAGAGTCTGGCAACCCAGTAGTCGGCATTACTTCGGATTCTGACAATCCAAGGGTCATGTTGCAGGTAGTGCAGCAAGAAGGCACTCATGTGTCTTGGGCATCCAGGAGGACCAAGTCCTTGTTGTCTTGGTGGTGGTGAGGTGAGAATCATGCTTCCTTCGTCTGCCCTCTCCCCCCAACCTCGCACAACAGAAATTTGATCAAGGCCTCCCTCATCTGATGAGTCTTCCATGCCCAGCGCCAGTTCGTCCTCCAATTCTTCCTCGCCTCCTGCACCTTCCTCAACAGTTTGGCTGCTACCATGTGCCCTCGGTAATCCCTCTCCCCCAGCCTCCAATGCCAGCTGCCTTGGTGCTGCCAACCTTCTTGACCTTGGAAATATGGTCCCTTCCGCATACAACTCCTTCTGTTCCTCCTCCTCCTCCTCTTGTTCCACCACCTGACTCCAGACACTGTGTAAGGTGTGCTCCAGCATGAAAATCACCGGAATGGTCATGCTGATAATGGCATCGTCAGCACTAAACATCTTTGTTGCTATTTCAAAACTGTGCAGAAGGGTGCATAGGTCCCTGATCTGAGACCACTCCTGCAGCATGATTTGCCCCACCTTTTGATCTCGTTAGCCCAGGCTTTATGTCATAATGTATTGCACCAGGGCTCGTCGGTGCTGCCACAGTCACTGCAACATGTGCAGAGTTGAATTCCACTGTGTGGGCACATCGTATTTCAGCCGGTGAACTGGCAGGCCCAACAACTTCTGTAGAGATGCAAGTTGTCGAGCTGTGGGATGCGAATGGCGGAAGTGAGCACACAGCGACCGTGCCCTCTGCAGAAGCCCATCTAGTCCGGGATAGTGGGATAAAAATTGCTGGACAACCAGGTTCAAAATGTGAGCCATACAAGGCACATGTGTGACATTGCCCCGGCGAAGGGCCGCACCCAGGTTTGCAGCATGGTCACACACAGCGTTCCCTGGCTGCAGGTTGAGTGGAGACAACCATTGATGGAACTTGGTCTCCAGAGCTGACCACAACTCCTCTGATGTGTGACTCACATTTCCCAGACATTTCAATGTAAACACTGACTGATGCCATTGAGCCCTGGTGACAGCATAGTGAGGAGGTGTGCAGGACTCCTTCTGCGCAGTTACAATGCTGGTGGCATTACCAGACAGGCTTTGGGTGCAGGTGGAGGACTGAGAGGAGGTTGAGGAGGCAGAAGCAGTGGAGGAACTTCTAGATGCAGAGGATCGATGAGCAACTTGTGGGGATGGCAAGACTTGGACAGCAGCCCCTTCTCATGATGTCCCTGTAGTTACCCAGTGCCCAGTCACCGACATGTAATGCCCCTGTCCATGTCTACTCATCCAAGTGTCTGTGGTGAAATGCACCCTGTCACACACAGAGTTTCTCAAGGAAGCGGTGATGTTGTGGGCGACATGCTGGTGTAGCGCAGGCACAGCTTTCTTTGAGAAGTAGTGGCTACTGGGCATCTGGTACTGGGGCACTGAAACGGACATAAGGTCTTGAAAATCCTCTGTGTCCACCAGGCGGAAAGGCAGCATTTCTGTAGCCAACAGCTTGAAGATGGAGAATATCAACCTCTTAGCTTTGTCATGGCTAGGACAAAATGGTCTTTTACTTGTCCACATCTGAGGGACTGAGGGCTGGCTGCCGTGCTTAGACGGAGTTGAGTAGGGTGTCCCCAGCAAACTGCTGGTCTGTGAGGAAGGTGCAGGTGGAGATGTTATGTTGCCTTGATCAAAATGTGGTGTCGATGTCGGAGAGCGCTCAACACCAAACGGTGTTTCCACTTGCAAATGTCCTGATGACCTGCCAATCACACTGGCTGTTGCAGGTAAAGAGGTGGAAGGTCTGCATCTAAAACCAAGTGCGACTGCTGTCCCCACAGTCACAGAGGATGAAGAGGACGTGGATGCACTTGATGGGGCAGATGGTGGTTGACCCGGCCCACTAGGCTGCATTGTAGCACAGTGAGCTTCCATGTGATGGTTCATGCATGAAGTACTTAAGCTAGTGTTTTTTTGGCCTCTACTGAGATTTTGTTGACAAATCTTACAGACAACATGAGTTGGGTCATCCTTTGCGATGTCAAAAAATTGCCCAGGCTATGCAAGGCTTAGAGCCTGTGCGACCTGAAGAGCCACCATGACTTCTGGTCTGAGGCGCAGTTGGGGTTGAGGATGCAGTTGTTGATGTGCTTCCAGTACTCCGTGTCTGTCCAGGAAGGCGCACCGTTACCTCGTCATCAGACTCGTCACTAGCATCCTCCTCCACCTCCTCTGCTGACCTCATGGACTGGCGGACTGGGGGTTAACAGTAAGTGGGGTCTACAACCTCTTCATCATCATTCTGTGTGTTCTCACACCTGTTGTCCTCAGAGCCAACCTCTTCCTGCCCCGGCCGAAAAGTCAAGTTTTCGTTCCAATCAGTTATCTCAGTCTCATCATCATCTTCCTCATTGTCTCCACCAACAGGAGTTACAGTTTGGGAATGAGGGTCTACATTATGCTCAGAACCTTCTTCATCTGGGCCTGTATCCGGCTCACAAAGATTCTGGGCATCAGTGCAGATCATTTCCTCATCTGGATTCACAGAAGCTCTGGAGCAGACCTCTGATTCCCAGGCTATAGTATGCGTAAACAGCTCTACAGACTCAACCATGTGTGTTACCCCATGCTCAGACGGGCAGCTGGAGACTTGGGAGCTGTGAGGAAGCAAGTGCGATTGGGGTGACAACTCTGAGGACTGGAGTAGTTGTGATGTTGATGTTGACATGGAGGAGAGCCCACTTGAACGAGCACTTGATATCCGTTCAAGCACCTGCTGTTTTTGTGCCTCATCTGGAATTTTTGGCGATGCTTGTAGCGATGGTCGTAAGAAAGGGATCATATCAGATTGTCCACGAAAAGAAGTAGACATCTTACTTTGGCTGGAAGATGGTCTTTCTTCTGCAGATGTTACTGTTGCTTTACCACCTACCCCACGGACACAACCTTTTTTTCCCTTTCCAACATGCCTATTCCCCATTCCACCAGCAGCAGGCCTTTTGCCACTCATTTTAGTGCTTAACTAATTGGGAACTCTGTATCGGTAGTTGTTGGCACAACAACCGATGGATGAAAACCGAGCAGAACTGAGTGGCCAAACTGTGGTACTAGGCTCAAAACTATTAACTGGATTAGATGCAATGAAAATTGAGATACACAGGCGGTGTAGTTAGTTTCACAGGCGGGCTACTCTGCTGACGTGCAGACACTGCTCCTAGGCCCAAAACTATTAACTGGATTAGATGCAGTGAAAATTGAGATACACAGGCGGTGTAGTTAGTTTCACAGGCGGTCTACTCTGCTAACGTGCAGACACTGCTCCTAGGCCCAAAACTATTAACTGGATTAGATGCAGTGAAAATAGAGATACACAGGTGGTGTAGTTAGTTTCACAGGCGGGCTACTCTGCTGACGTGCAGACACTGCTCCTAGGCCCAAAACTATTAACTGGATTAGATGCAGTGAAAATAGAGATACACAGGCGGTGTAGTTAGTTTCACAGGCGGGCTACTCTGCTGACATGCAGACACTGCTCCTAGGCCCAAAACTATTAACTGGATTAGATGCAGTGAAAATAGAGATACACAGGCGGTGTAGTTAGTTTCACAGGCGGGCTACTCTGCTGACGTGCAGACACTGCTACTAAGCCCAAAACCCCAAAACGATTTACTGGGTTAGATGCAGTAAAAATTGAGATACACAGGCGGTGTAGCTAGCTTCACAGGCGGGCTACTCTGCTGATATGCAGACACTGCTACTAAGCCCAAAACCCCAAAATGATTTACTGGGTTAGATGCAGTAAAAATTGAGATACACAGGCGGTGTAGCTAGCTTCACAGGCGGGCTACTCTGCTGATGTGCAGACACTGCTACTAAGCCCAAAACCCAAAACGATTTACTGGGTTAGATGCAGTAAAAATTGAGACACACAGGTGGTGTAGCTAGCATCACAGGCGGGCTACTCAGATGACTATCAGACAATGCTACTAGCCCAAAAGGGCTAGTAACCTACCCTGAAAAGGGCTGATATTACAACTAGTCCTGACTCCTCCCGACTCCCTAAACCTATCTCTCTGACAATTCGCTCCCAAAAAACACTCTTAGTCTGTATAGTGCCCACAGCAGCAGCGGTGCCGTCTAACACTAAGCTGCAGCAGTGAGGAAATGGTGGCGATGGGGCAAATGGCTGGTTCTTATAGGGCAAGGACATGTGACATACAAAGCCAATGACACATGCCCTTGCTTGTGTGCATCACATGCACATTGCTGTGTGTGTGTGCACTGCTGATAGGCTGAGAGACTGCACAGCCCCTCTGTAAATGCGGGAAAGAAAAAAAAATGGAGATCGGCGTTATTTCAGCACAGATCTATTCCCCTTCCCCCCCTGCCCACTATACACTGAAGCAGTCCATTAACAATGCTAAAAAGTTTTAATGTGCAAAACAAGCTAGGCTTTTGGTGAACGAACAGTTATCGAACAGAAACTTGAACAGCCGAATTTTAAGCAAATTGTTCGGGTTCGTCGAACGACTCGAACACCGCCCAAAACAGCTCGAATTTGAAATTAGCGAACAGTTCGACTCGAACACCGCTCATCTCTACTAAAGACTATTGGACCAATGCCCATAGAAAGGAGTCCACCACTTTAAGGGTTGACGACTTTTTCCAGCACAGAGCACCAGTTGTGCCGATATTGTTGTGTTTTATTAGAGATTTGCTTGCTCATCAGTTCATTCTCAGGAATCAATGTTTCCATTCAGTGACAGCAAAGGTGTGAAGGCCGGATCTTATGTAAACCTAATGCCACACAGGAGATTGGTAAAAGTAAAGCAATCATTCTATTAATCTCATCTGTATATCAAAATCTCATGCCGTTGTGCTCCCAAGAACTAGACCCAATGTGTGGATGGGGATTGTAGACCAAGGGGTGCCATCACTACAGGGGGTCTCAAATGCAGTCCCAGGTGGTGGGCTGCTGGAATATTTTTCATTCTGTGAGCTAAAAGCAAATGTTTAAAGGGTAGAGAGAAAAAGAAACCTATGGTTAGTCAGGCAGTTGGGAGACTAACTTCAAAGAAATAGGATATGGACTTTGGAGATCGGTTATTGGCTGGAGGGGTATCCATGAGCTACGGTCATGATATTCATCATCTGTAGTGACTGCACACTATATCGTCTGGAGATAACAAAAGCTGTGGGCCAACCAAAAGTTGGAAGACAGTGGGTATCGCCTGGTATGGAGACAGTGGAATTACCAATCCCATGTTTCAAACTTATGGACTGTGGACATTGTATTTTGGTCATCTACCTGAATTTGTTGCACAACCATTGACATAAAAAATAAAAAATTGTTGCATTGTTAACTAGTGTAGGTGATTATTACAAACAACAACCTCAGATTTTCACAGATACTTATCTGCCTAAGAATAAAAGTGGAGAAACAAAGCATAATAACCTCACAATCCCTTGCCTCCCTTGATGAGATTCTTTGACAGACAGGCAGTCTATCCAAATACTCATTAACAAGGTTCATGTGAAAATTGGTGGATGAGAAAAAATAAAATAAAGTAGAACAATCAAGGATAAAGTAATAATCAAATTTACACATGGGAAACCCCACTGGCAAAAAAGTGAAACTTAGTACCAAACTTCTGGAGGTGATGAACAAACTTTCAAGTACTTAGGGTGCTGACATAGGAATTGTAATTAAACTTTGCAAGTACTACTAATAATAAGCCTTGTCCATCCTGTCCTACAAATCCTCTATAATCTATTCAATTGGCACTTTCATACTTGTAGGTTCTGAGCACTAGTATGAAAATATACTCCAGTAGAAAGTTATAATTTACTCTACTTTTGTAGCATAAATGATGATGAATTTGTTAGTCATGCTTGGCAAAGCCCCCTCCTCTTTGCTCTTCACTTACTTTTGAAAGAGTTGTTGGAAGTGACATCGAACTCCAAAAGTCACAATTTGCATTATTTCACCAGAATTCTGTTTCAAACTAATTGATGAATTCAGACATGCATCTTTTTACAAGATGTATGTGCGTATTTATGTATGAATGTGTGTATATTCACTTATACTGTAGGGTAATTTGTTATGTAACAGCTTTTTAGTAGTGATGAGCATTGTACATTCGACACTATTTGTTACTCGGTGAGTAGTTAGGTATTCGCCTTGGTATATTAGAGGACCCACCCAGCATGTTTGGCGCTTTATTTATTATTATTATTATTATTATTATATATTTTTTATAGCACCATTTATTCCATGGTGCTTTACATGTGAAAAGGGGGCAAATATAGACAAATACAATAAGCATGAGCAAAATTCAAGACACTTACAGGTACAGAAGGCCAACGAACATGGTTGGCTGGCTTGCTAACCACAGTAATGCCGGCACCATCTTTGGTGTGGCATTACTGTGATTGGCTGGTAGTGTTGAGCATTCCGATGCTGCAAGTATCGGGTATCGGCCGATACTTGCTGTATCGGAATTTCCGATACCGAGATCCGATATTTTTGTAATATCGGATATCGGTATCGAAACAACATTAATGTAAAAAGGTGTAAAAGAAAGAATTAAAATAAAAAAAATCGCTATACTCACCTGTCCGACGCAGCCGGGACCTCGGCGATTGTAAGCGGCAGCGTTGTTTGTTTAAAATTCGCGCTTTTACTTGCTTACGTGAATTCCCGGCTTCTGATTGGTCAGGGCGGCCATGTTGCCGGGACGCGGACCAATCACAGCAAGCCGTGACGAAATTACGTCACGGCTTGCTGTGATTGGTCCGCGTCACGGCAACATGGCCGCCATTAACCAATCACAAGCCGTGACGTCACGGGAGGCTGGACACGCGCTTATTTTGAAAAGCGCGCGTGTCCAGCCTCCCGTGACGTCACGGCTTGTGATTGGTCACGGCGCCATATTGCCGGGATGCGGACCAATCACAGCAAGCCGTGACGAAATTACGTCACGGCTTGCTGTGATTGGTCCGCGTCCCAGGAACATGGCCGCCATTAACCAATCACAAGCCGTGACGTCACGGGAGGCTGGACACGCGCTTATTTTGAAAAGCGCGCGTGTCCAGCCTCCCGTGACGTCACGGCTTGTGATTGGTCACGGCGCCATATTGCCGGGACGCGGACCAATCACAGCAAGCCGTGACGTAATTTCGTCACGGCTTGCTGTGATTGGTCCGAGTCCCGGCAACATGGCCGCCCTGACCAATCAGAAGCCGGGAATTCACGTAAGCAAGTAAAAGCGCGAATTTTAAAGAAACAACGCTGCCGCTTACAATCGCCGAGGTCCCGGCTGCGTCGGACAGGTGAGTATAGCGATATTTTTTATTTTAATTCTTTATTTTACACATTTATATGGTTCCCAGGGCCTGAAGGAGAGTTTCCTCTCCTTCAGACCCTGGGAACCATCAGGAATACCGTCCGATACCTGAGTCCCATTGACTTGTATTGGTATCGGGTATCGGTATCGGATTGGATCCGATATTTTGCCGGTATCGGCCGATACTTTCCGATACCGATACTTTCAAGTATCGGACGGTATCGCTCAACACTATTGGCTGGCCTTCCAGCATCTTAGGGACTATTTAAAGGCTGCTGGTGCCATCTTGCCCACATTGCAGCCGGAAACAGCGTAGGAAGAGGGTAGTTTGAGTGTAGGGAGAGTGATAGGAGCTTATAGTGAGCATTATTCATTGCAAAATACTCTTTAAAGAGCTGAAAATTGTGAGGATTAGTTGTTTGTTAGGTGGGGATAATGTTGGGAGAGATTTAGTAGGAGGGAATAGTGAAAGACAAGCATCTGGGTGTTTTTATCATCATTGCATGTACATGCTGCAGATCACTGCTATTTTCCACTGTGTTGTATAGTAGTTAGCATTAGGGTCCCTTTCCACTTGCGAGAGAAAAAATGGTCCGTAATCTGGACCGAAAAAACGGATGTAACGTATGCGATTGTCATGCGAGTGCAATGCGATTTTTAATTGCATCATCCGTATGACATCCGTATTACTGTCCGATTTGTACGCACCGGTGTCCTTTGAAAAGCCGGCAAATCAGTGCTGTGTACAGTAATATCACACTGACAGGTTAGAATAGAGTAGATACATACACATAGAATAGGTATATATACATATATATATATATATATGTCAGTGAGACACCTATATATGTATATTTATATTTAATGCAGCTCTAGATAGCATAAAAGCCGCTAATTCAATTGTCGGCTTATCATTTCTCCTTCCCATACCCGACATGATATGAGACATGGTTTACATACAGTAAACCATCTCATATCCCCCTTTTTTTTGCATATTCCACACTACTAATGTTAGTAGTGTGTATGTGCAAAATTTTGGCGCTGTAGCTATTAAATTTAAGGGTTAAATCGCGGAAAAAATTGGCGTGGGCTCCCGCGCAATTTTCTCCGCCAGAGTAGTAAAGCCAGTGACTGAGGGCAGATATTAATAGCCAGGAGAGGGTCCATGGTTATTGGCCCCCCCCCGTGGCTAAAAACATCTGCCCCAGCCACCCCAGAAAAGGCACATCTGGAAGATGTGCCAATTCTGGCACTTGGCCACTCTCTTCCCACTCCCGTGTAGCGGTGGGATATGGGGTAATGAAGGGTTAATGCCACCTTGCTATTGTAAGGTGACATTAAGCCAGATTAATAATAGAGAGGCGTCAATTATGACACCTATCCATTATTAATCCAATTGTATGAAAGGGTTAAAGAAACACACACACATTATTAAAAAGTATTTTAATGAAATAAACACACAGGTTGTGTTAATATTTTATTGCTCTCTCAATCCATGTGAAGACCCTCGCTTGGAAAAATAATAAACCAACAATATACATACCTTCAGATGACCTGTCACGTCCCACGAGGTAATCCATCTGAAGGGGTTAAAATATTTTACAAGCAGGAGCCCTGCTAAAGCAGCTGTGCTCGTGCTTGTAAGCCCCGGGGAATGAAGGAAATGTAGGTCAATGACCTATAGTTACCTTCAGTCGCGGTGATGTGCCCCCTGGTGGCTGTCCTCATGAACAGCAGGGGGCACATCACCGCGACTGAAGGTAACTATAGGTCATTGACCTACATTTCCTTCATTCCCCGGGGCTTACAAGCACGAGCACAGCTGCTTTAGCAGGGCTCCTGCTTGTAAAATATTTTAACCCCTTCAGATGGATTACCTCGTGGGACGTGACAGGTCATCTGAAGGTATGTATATTGTTGGTTTATTATTTTTCCAAGCGAGGGTCTTCACATGGATTGAGAGAGCAATAAAATATTAAAACAACCTGTGTGTTTATTTCATTAAAATACTTTTTAATAATGTGTGTGTGTTTCTTTAACCCTTTCATACAATTGGATTAATAATGGATAGGTGTCATAATTGACGCCTCTCCATTATTAATCTGGCTTAATGTCACCTTACAATAGCAAGGTGGCATTAACCCTTCATTACCCCTAGTTGTGAACTCTATTTTTGGGCTCCCTCTAGTGGTCACAAGCGGTACTGTGTAGTGTTGTCTTTCTGCAGGTTGGCAGCATCAGCTGGTTCGTTATCCTTGGTTGGTTTCCTATTTAGCTCACCTGGATACTCAGTTCCTTGCCTGCTCTCAATGTATTCAGTGCTCTTCAGATTCCTTGTGACTACCTTGCTCCCAGTCTCTCCAAGACAAGCTAAGTTTTTGTTTGTTTATTTTTTGATTATCAGCATTCATCATGTTTCTTGTCCAGCTTGCTAAAATGTGATTTCCTCGCTTGCTGGTTGCTCTAGGGGACTGAGTTTCTCCCCCCACACCGTTAGTTGGTGCGGGGGTTCTTGAAATCTCAGTGTGGATATTTTGTAAGGGTTTTTTACTGACCGCACAGACCCCTTTTCTACTTTCTGCTATCTAGTATTAGTGGGCCTCATTTGCTGAATCTGCTTTCACCCCTGTGTATGTGCCTTCCTCTTACCTCACCGTTATTATTTGTTGGGGGCTTCTATATCTTTGGGGATTATTTCTCTGGAGGCAAGTGAGATCTTTCTTTCTCTCTAGGGGTAGTTAGTTCCTCAGGCTGGCTCGAGACATCTAGGATTTTAGTCACGTTCACCGGCTACCTCTAGTGTGTTGGATAGGTTCAGATTTGCGGTCAGTCCAGTTTACCACCTCCCTAAAGCTTGTCCTATGTTTTGTTACTTAGCTGGAGTATTTTGTGATCCTCAACCACTAAGGATCATAACACCCCATATCCCACCGCTACACGGGAGTGGGAAGAGAGTGGCCAAGTGCCAGAATTGGCGCATCTTCCAGATGTGCCTTTTCTGGGGTGGCTGGGGCAGATGTTTTTAGCCACGGGGGGGCCAATAACCAAGGACCCTCTCCTGGCTATTAATATCTGCCCTCAGTCACTGGCTTTACTACTCTGGCGGAGAAAATTGCGCGGGAGCCCACGCCAATTTTTTCCGCGATTTAACCCTTAAATTTAATAGCTACAGCGCCGAAATTTTGCACATACACACTACTAACATTAGTAGTGTGGAATATGCAAAAAAAAGGGGGATATGAGATGGTTTACTGTATGTAAACCATGTCTCATATCATGTCAGGTTGGGGAAGGAGAAATGAAAAGCCGGCAATTGAATTAGCGGCTTTAATGCTATCTTGCGCTGCATTAAATATAAATATACATATATAGGTGTCTCACTGACATATATATATGTATATATACCTATTCTATGTGTATATATCTACTCTATTCTAACCTGTCAGTGTGATTTTACTGTACACCGCGCTGAATTACCTGCTTTTCAATGGACACCGGTGCGTAAAAATCGAACAGAACTCGCATGGTGCGAGTGCTGTGCGATTTTTTTCTCGCACCCATTGACTTGCATTGGCGAGTCTCGTCCGAGAATCGCAGCAATACGCAGCATGCTGCGATTTTTTTCTCAGCCGATCCAGATTTTTCTCAGTCCGATTTCAGCTGAGAAAGAAATCGCAAATGAAAAGACACCTATTGAATAACATTGGTCCGAGTGCAATCCGATTTTTTATCGGATTGCACTTGTCCGTTTTCCTCGCCAGTGGAAATGAGCCCTTAGGAACAGACTGTGGGAATAGGGTGAAATAGGGAGGGTTTCATCCACTACCAAAATAGAAAAATCAGCTATTTGTAGAGGCAAATAATATTCTGTAGTACCAGCACATACAAAACAATTTTTCTGGGAGCTACATAATATTCTAGTGTAGCAGCCTATAATTTTTTTTTTTTTTTACCGCACAATAATATTTCTCAGTGCTAGCATATAGTAACATCGATTTTAAAATCTAAATAATATTCCTCGTCTATTGTAGAAATCTGTATACCGTATTTTTTGCTTTGTAAGACGCTCTGGATTATAAGACGCACCCCAAATTTTGAGGAGAAAAATAGGAAAAAAACTTTTTTTAATAAATTGGTGGGGCTTCTTATAATCCATGCATCTTATTGCTTACCAGGGGTTGTGGCTGCGGTGGATCAGGGTCCCAGGGTCGTTGCTGGAGGCAGGAGTGGAGCATTGCTGCAGGCTGGGATGAGGGGGTCTGCAGGGGGGCTCCTGTGCTGAAGGGGGGCTCCTGTGCTGCTGGCTGGGATGGGCTCTGCCGACATTTTTTGAAAGGCCAGAGCCCCCGGCAGTTCATCCATGCTTTCCTGTGCAGTGGACTTCGGGAAAATGGCCACCGGGAGGCAGCGCATGCACAGATGGAGATCTTGGGACCAAGATCTCGAGAGATGAGATCTCAGTGCTGAAATCTCATCTCCCGAGATTCTGGCGGACATTTTCCCAGAGTCCATCACACAGGAAAGCATGGACGAACTGCCGGGGGACTCTGGCCTTTCACAAGATGTCGCCAGAGCCCCCCGCAGCACTGGAGCCTCCAGCATCACCCTGGGCAGCAGCGGACAACTACGGCAGCGGTAGCAGGTGGCAGCAGTGGCGGACAACCGCGACGGTGGACACCCTCTCATCCCAGCCTGTAACGGTAAGCGGTATATACGCTTTGTAAGATGCACCCCCATTTCCCCCCCAAATTTTGGGGAAATAGAGTGCGTCTTACAAAGCGAAAAATACGGTATATAATTGTCTAAGGTCCACTTCCATCTGTTTGTCTGTAACTTCCATCTGTCTGTAACAGAAATCCCGTGTCGCTGATTGGTCTCGCCCGGCTGGCCGCGACCATTCAGCAATATTGGGGCGAGATTTAAACATCGCTTCACTTTTTACTATTGATGCTGCCTATGCAGCATCAATAGTAAAAAGATATAATGTTAAAAATAATAATAAAAAAAAAAACATTTTATTCTCCCCTTCCAGCATTTGCTCCAGCCTTTCCCGCTCCTCACGAAGCTCCGGTCCCAAGAATGCATTGCGGCAATGACCCCAGATCACGTAGCGGTCTTGCAAGACCGCTATATCATCACTGATTGCCGCAAGGCATTACTGGGAACGGAGCGTCTCCTGTGTCGCTGATTGGTCGCGCCTGGCCGGCCGCGACCGATCAGCGACATTGGCTCCTGTGCCAATTTAACTTTAAGCAAGGCATTACTGGGAACGGAGCGTTGCGAGGAGCATTGCTAAAGGCCTAGGCTGGATCCGGGGACCACCGGAAGGTGAGTATACAGTGGCATGTAAAAGTTTGGGCACTCCTGGTTAAAATTACTGTTATTGTGAACAGTTAAGCAAGTTGTAGATGAAATCATTTCCAAAAGGCCTAAAGATAAAGAGGACACATTTCCTTTGTATTTTAGGAAAAAAATATATATATTTTCTAATTTTTTACATTTTAAAAATTACCAAAAGGAAATTGGGCTTTTGCAAATGTTTGGGCACCCTTGGAGATGTGTATGCTCAGAGATAACTTTGACCAATGTTTCAGACCTCACTTAGCCTGTTAGAGTTATGGCTTGTTCACTATCACCGTTAGGAAAGGCCAGGTAAAACAAATTTCCCAGCTTTATAAAAACTCAGCCTTCTCTAACCTTGTGCCAAAAAAACAGCAGCCATGGGTTCTTCTGAGCATCTGCCTAGCAGTCTGAAAATGAAAATGGTGGAGGCCAGCAAAGCAGGAGAAGGCTATAAGCAGATAGCACAGCGTTTTCAAGTTGCCCTTTCCTAAGTTCAAAATGTAATTAAGAAATGTCAGTTTACAGGAACAGTGGAGGTCAAGATAAGGTCTGGAAGATTAAGCAAAATTTCAGTGAGACCTGCTCGTAGTATTGCTAGAAAGGAAAATCGTAACCACTGCTTGACTGCAAGAGACCTTCAGAAAGTTTTAGCAGGCTCTGGAGTTCTGGCACATTGTTCTACTGTTCAGAGACAGCTGCACAAATACAACCTTCATGAGAGTCTTCAGAAGAAAACCTCTCCTGCATTCTCACCGTAAAATTTAGAGTCAAAAGTATGCAAAAAAAACCAAAACATTCATTGTGGAAACAAGTTCTGTGGACCAATGAAGTTAAAATAGAACTCTTTGGCCACAATGATTAAAGGAATGTGTGGAGAAAAAAGGACACAGTATTTCAGAAAAAGAACATCTCGCCAACCATTAAGCATGCGAGTGGATCAATCATGTTTTGGAGTTGTCTTGAAGCCAATGGGATGGGAAATATTTCACAGGTAGAGGGAAGAATGACTTCAATGAAATTTCAACAAATTATTGATGCAAATATGTAAAAAAGCTGAATTTGAAAAGAGCATGGCTTCTACAAATGGATGATGATCTTAAACACATGTCAAAATCCACAATAGACTACTTCAAAAGGCGCAAGCTGAAGGTTTTACAATGGCCCTCACAGTCCCCTGATCTGAACATCACTGAAAATCTGTCACTAGACCTCAAAATAGCAGTGCATGCAAGACGACCCAGGAATCACACAGAACTGCAAGAATTTTTCAAGGAAGAATGGAAAAAAATGTCTCAAACAAGAATTGAAAGACCCTTGTATGGCTACAAAAAGCATTTGCAAGCTATAATAGTTTTAAAAGGGGGGAAACTAGGTACTAACCATGCAGGATGCCTAAACTTTTGCATGAGCCCATTTTCCTTTTTGTAATTTTTAAAATGTAAAGATGAAATAAATATATATATATATTTATACAAAAATACAAAGAAAATGTGTCATCTTAAACGTTAGGCCTTTTAGAGATAATTTAATCTTCAACATGCTTAACTGTTCACAATAACAGTAATTTTGACCAGGGGTGCCCAAACTTTTGCATGCCACTGTATACATAATTTTTATTTTAATTATTTTTTTCACAGGGATATGGTGCCCACATTGCTATATACTACGTGGGCTGTGTTATATACTACGTGGGCTGTGTTATATACTACGTGGGCTTTGTTATATACTGCATGGCCTGTGTTATATACTGAGTGGGCTGTGTTATATATTACCTCGCTGTGCTATATACTACATGGGCTGTGCTATATACTACGTGGGCTGTGCTATATACTACATGGCTGTGCAATATACTACATGGCTGTGCTATATACTACGTGGGCTGTGCAATATATTACGTGGCTGTGATATATACTACGTGGGCTGTGCTCTATACTATGTGGGCTGTGTTATATACTGCATGGGCTGTGTTATATACTGCATGGGATGTGCTGTATACTATGTTGGCTGTGCTATATATTACGTGGGCTGTGCTATATACTACGTGGCTGTGCAATATACTACGTGGATGTTTTATATACTACGTGGCTCTGTTATATACTACGTGGCCTGTGTTATACACTGCGTGGGCTGTGCTATATACTACATGGGCTGTGCTCTATACTATGTGGGCTGTGCTCTATACTACATGGGCTGTGCTCTATACTATGTGGGCAGTGTTATATACTGTGTGGGCTGTGTTATATACTGTGTGTGCTGTGCTATATACTATGTAGCTGTGCTATGTACTACATGGCTGTGCTATATACTACATGGGCTGTGTTATATGCTACATGGGCTGTCAGACTCTTTCACCCGGGGCCCTCAAAAACCTGGAGCTGGCCCTGCATTCACTAATTGTTCACACTCGGCCACCCATGAACAATCAGCAACAGACACAGTCCGGCAGCGAATTTGCATGGGATTTGAACCACACTTCGCTAATTGGTCGCGCCCGGCCTCCCTTATCCTGTGTATTCATTGCATTATTCTGAAATCTTCATAAATAAACTACATACATATTCTAGAATATCCGATGCACTAGAATCGGGCCACCATCTAGTACCTAATATTTGTCTTGCAGTTGTACGACTGGCGCCAAACCTCTTGAGCTATGGAAACGTCACTATTTTCTATTAATTTCCCTGAGTCTGCTGTTGGCGTATCTCATAAAGGCGATGTAAAAAATCCCCCCAAAATTATATTTGTAAAAAAATAGCATATCTTTAACTAGCAGTTGTGCAGCTTGCTGCAATCCGGACAAAAATAATCAAACATCACAATTTAGCAGTGGAAACAATTTTCATTAGCCCACTATTGGAGTGTGTCAGCAAGGCGAATAAAAAAAAATCATAACTCAGAAAATGAGTCCAAAAATCACAATTAAGATGCTAGACACTCCAAAATATAGAACCCACACTTTCCAAAATAACGGTATTTTACCATCTAAGGATATAAAGCGATTTCAGCATCAATATAAAATTCATAATTTATTAAGGTGTAATTAAAAACATAAAGAAAAACTAAGGTACAGAGTAAAAAACAGGGAGTGAACAAACCTCCAAAAGGGGGATATGCACAAAAATAAGGTTGGGACAACCATATAGTTCAAAATCTTATGACACAGGAGTGTAATGCAAAACACAATTATCAGATATGCCGTTGCATTCAGTTCAGTCTGATTTTAGTAGTAGGAATATATGAAAAAGTTCCAAGAAAGTGCTCAGTGCAAGAAAGAAACTTAATAAGTGTTATGCCGCCTTCTCATACTTACCTGTCCGGCCGGCACGCTCCCGATGCTCCTTCCAGCTCTCCGTCTTCCTGCTTCTCCGGTGCTCGTCCATTCTGCAGTCTGCGCATGCGCAGACATGCTTCACTCGTCGCTGGGGCTTCTGGGAGGTCGTGACCCGGTGGCTCCGCCTCCAATATGGCGGCGCCCATCGGGTACTTCTTCCCAGTGCCTTCCCTGCTCAGACGCCTTTGCGTCTATTGCGTTTGCTGGGTTTTTGCCAGCATCTCTATAGCTCCTTTGGCTCTGGTCTCTGCATCTTTCGCTGTGACCCTTACAAATCCCTGTCCTGCCGTTCCTGCTGTGTCTTCCAGTCCTGCCGCTCCTGCTGTGTCTTCCAGTCCTGCCGTTCCTGCTGTGTCTTCCAGTCCTGCTATTCCTGCTGTGTCTTCCAGTCCTGCCGTTCCTGCCGTGTTTCCAGTTCTGCCGTTCCTGTTGTGTCTTCCAATCCTGCCATTCTTGCTGTGTCTTCCAGTGTTCCTGCCTTCCAGCCAGTCCTCAGTTTCCTGCCATATCTACCAGTTCTGAGTGTCTTCCGTACCTACCAATCCTGTGTTCCAGTTGTGTTCCGTCCTACCTGAGTTTTCATCTTACCGATCAGTACTTTGTCTTTGCTGCCGCCGTCCGTACTGTGCCTCCGCCATATTGGTCTCCTCTGTAGTTCCTACATTTCCCTATCCTCAGTCGCCCCTTTGGCTCTGGCAGTTGCGGCTTCACCCTCCTCGGGCCTGTCCCTAACACTCCCTGTATTGGGGGTGGTTCCACCTGGTCCGCTCGCCCTCGGGGGCTCTGAAGCCGTGACCCAGAGGGTCCACTTCTCTAGTCATTATAGTACGCAAAGGCCATGGATCCCGCTGGAGCTGCGGCTGCTCAGAAAGAGCTTGTTTTCCTGCAGGAGAACCAGACTCGTATGATGTCCTTTATGAAATCCATGGACTCCCGTCTCTCTGCCCTCCAATCCTCTGATCCGGGGAATGCCTCTCAGCTGGCTAGTTTACAACAAGAACTGGCACAGCAGCATGACACTCAGTCCCATATCCTGGGATATATGGCTTCCGTTGATAGTCGTCTTCTATCTCTCCAGTCTGCAGCGTCCGTTCCTTCACCAGTTCTTGCACCTCATTCCAGTCCCCATTTGGCCAAACCTCCTCACTTTAATGGAGATCCCAAACTTTGTCGGGGATTTCTCAATCAATGCCGTCTTCGCTTTGAGCTTCTTCCTATGCAATACCCTACGGATCGGGCCAAGGTGGCTTTTATTGTTTCGCATTTGGAGGGGGATGCTCTAGCTTGGGTTAATCCTCTTTGGGAGCGGGATGATCCAGTGGTTCTTCAGCTCACTTCATTTTTGGAGATGTTTTGTCGGGTATTTGATGGACCGGGTCTCTTGGCCTCAACCACCGAGGCTTTGTTTAATTTACTGCAGGGGTCTTTAACTGTTGGGCAATACGCTATTCAGTTTCGGACCTTATCTTCTGACTTGGGTTGGAATAATGAGGCATTAGTGGGGGCTTTCTGGTGGGGGCTATCTGGTCGTATCAAAGATGAATTAGCAGGTCGAGATACTCCAACTAATTTACAGGATTTAATTGCTTTGGCTACCCGCATTGACCTTCGCTTTCAGGAGCGAGCCCGAGAGAAGAGATTTCCTTGCTCTTCTATGCCTCCTCAGAACTCCTAGTCCATGGCCCAGAGTCTCTGCTTCGGTTCATGCCCCAGAACCGATGCAAGTGGATCGCATTCAACTCTCCGAACAACGTCGAAAGGAAAGACGCGCTCAGGGCCTTTGTTTTTACTGTGGTAGTCCCTCTCATCTCCTCCGAGCCTGCCCAGATCGTCCGGAAAACTCCTCCACCTAGGTCAGGTAAGAGAGGCCTCCCTAGGTGCATGTGAAACCTCTCTACCCCTCACTCTACCTGTATTGTTGTACATTCAAAATAAGCGTATTTCCCTTGAGGCTTATGTGGACTCCGGTGCAGCGGGAAATTTTATCAGGTTAGAGGAGGTTGTTAAATTTTCTGTCCCTGTTAGGTCGTTAGAGAATCCTCTTTTCCTTGCTTCCGTAGCCGGAAGACCTCTGCAAGAGACAGTCACTCAGGTTACTCAGGTAGTTGAGCTTCAGGTAGGGGCTCTTCATAGGGAGAGAATTTTGTTCTTTGTTTTAGCCAACATCTCTCATCCCATTCTTCTCGGTCTTCCGTGGTTACAGGTCCACGAACCCTTCTTAGACTGGCACAGGGGCAACATTCTTCATTGGGGGAATTCCTGCCGGACTCGTTGTCTGCTGCCGGTGTGTCCTGTTGGTGTTCCCTCTCCCTTCCCCACCCCTTCCGGGTTGCCTGCTGCTTATGCTTCCTTTGCGGATGTTTTTGACAAAAAGGAGGCAGATACTCTTCCGCCACATCAACCCTACAACTGTCCTGTAGACCTTGTACCTGGTACCATTCCTCCTAGAGGAAGAATATATCCTCTCTCGCCTGCAGAAACCCAAGCTATGTCGGACTACATCCAAGAAAACCTTGCCAAAGGTTTCATTCGAAAATCTTCGTCTCCGGCTGGGGCAGGTTTCTTTTTTGTGAAAAAGAAGGATGGTACCCTTCGTCCTGGTATTGACTACAGAGGGTTAAATAGCATCACTGTGAAGAATAAGTACCCATTGCCTCTTATTTCAGAACTCTTCGACCGCCTGAGGGGAGCATGAATTTTTACCAAGTTAGACCTCCGAGGGGCCTACAACTTAATTCGTTTCCGAGCTGGAGATGAGTGGAAAACTGCGTTCAACACTCGAGACGGTCACTACGAGTATTTGGTAATGCCTTTCGGTCTTTGTAATGCTCCTGCTGTGTTCCAAGAATTTGTCAACGATGTCTTTCGAGATTGCCTCTATATCAGTGTCGTGGTCTCCATGGATGACATCATCGTCTTTTCTCCAGATTTATCCACTCATCGTCGAGATGTTCGCCAGGTCTTACTACGGTTAAGACAGAATCATCTCTTCGCGAAGATTGAGAAATGTGTTTTTGAGCAGTCCTCGGTACCCTTCCTGGGTTTTATTGTCTCTGAGGATGGTCTGAAGGTGGATCCTGAAAAAGTGTCAGCTGTTCTGAATTGGCCGCGTCCTTCGGGAGAGAAGGCTATTCAGTGATTCCTTGGCTTCGCCAACTACTATAGACAGTTTATCCCTCCTTTCTCATCTTTAACCAAACCAATTTCTGCTCTGGTCTGCAAGGGAGTTAACTCTAATCTTTGGCCTCCAGAGGCTGAAGCTGCTTTCCAAACTCTGAAACAAGAGTTTGCTTCAGCACCGGTGCTCCATCGACCGGATTCCAACAAACCGTTTATCCTTGAGGTTGATGCATCCTCTATTGGAGCTGGAGCGGTTCTTCTCCAAAGGTCTAACTCTGGTCGTTTAGTCACCTGTGGGTTTTCCTCTAAGGATTTCTCTCCTCTGGAGCGAAACTATTCCATTGGTGACAAGGAATTACTGGCCATAAAATTGGCTCTGGAGGAGTGGCGGTACCTCCTGGAAGGGGCTGTACATCCGTTTATTATTTTTTCTGATCACAAGAACCTGTCCTATGTTCAGTCCGCCCAAAGACTAAACCTTCGACAAGCCATGTGGTCCTTGTTTTTCAGACGTTTCGATTTTGAGTTACACTTTCGACCTGGAACTAAGAACGTTAAAGCTGACGCTTTGTCTAAATCTTTTCAACCTTTGGATGAAGAGGAGAAACCAGCGCATATTCTTGATCCTGCTAAGATTGTTTCGTTAGCGCCTCTGAAGGTGACCACATCACCCCCTGGAAAAACCTTCGTGTCTAATCGTGACAAAATGAAAGTGTTACGTTGGGGTCATTCTTCTCAGTTCACTGGACATGTTGGGGGCAAGAAAACTCTAACTCTGATTTCTCGCCATTACTGGTGGCCTTCGCTTCGCCAAGATGTCTTGGATTTCGTTGCCTCTTGTCCCTCATGCGCTAAGAACAAAGTTCCACGACAGCTTCCTTCTGGACCACTGCATCCACTTCCTGTGCCCTCGGTTCCCTGGAGTCATAATGCAATGGATTTCATCACTGATTTACCGAAATCTTCTAACTGCACCGTAATTTTTGTCGTGGTGAATAGATTTTCCAAAATGGCCCACTTCATCTCTCTTCCCGGCCTTTCCTCAGCTCCTAAACTTGCTAAGGTCTTTTTACATGAAGTATTTCGACTTCATGGATTCCCTCTGCACATCGTGTCTGACCGTGGAGTTCAGTTTACCTCTCGTTTTTGGAGAGCTCTTTGTGGACTTATGAAAGTATCGTTGGATTTTTCTTCTGCATATCACCCCCAGCCCAATGGACAAGTGGAGCGTGTGAATCAAATTCTCAGATCTCATCTTCGCCATTTTACGAATGCTCATCATGATGACTGGGTGACTCTTCTTCCCTGGGCTGAATTCGCTTATAATAACCATACAAGTGAATCTTCATCTAAATCTCCATTTTTTATTGTTTTTGGACAACATCCCGGTATTCCTCTCCCTGTTTCCCCCACCTCAGGTGTACCGGCGGCTGATTCCTTGTCTTTGGAATTCTCCAAAATTTGGCAGGAGGCTAAAGAGGCGCTTCAAAAGGCAAGTTGTGGAATGAAGAAGTATGCTGACAAAAGGCGTTTAGATGTTCCTCTGTATCGTCCAGGTGACAAGGTCTGGTTATCCTTTTGCTACATTAGACTCAAGATTCCCTCTCAGAAATTAGGTCCACGATACATTGGTACCTTTGAGGTTTCTAGTCAAATCAATGATGTAGCTTACAAGTTGAAGTTGCCCACCTTGCTTCGTATTCCTAACTCATTTCATGTATCACTCCTCAAACCTGCAATTTTTAATCATTTTCATCCTACTCCATCGCATTCTCATTTACCTATTTCTTCCGATGCTTCTTCTGAGGTTAAGGATATTCTCGCTAGGAAATTTGTTAAGGGTAATTTACTTAATTGATTGGAAAGGCTTTGGGCCCGAAGAAAGATCTTGGGAACCCCTGGAGAACATCAATGCACCTGTAGTCTTGAAAAGATTCCTTTCCAGGTTTAAAGAGAGGGGGGGTAAGAGAGGGGGTACTGTTACGCCGCCTTCTCATACTTACCTGTCCGGCCGGCGCGCTCCCGACGCTTCTTCCAGCTCTCCGTCTTCCTGCTTCTTCGGCGCTCGTCCATTCTGCGGTCCGCGCATGCACAGATGCGCTTCACTCGTTGCTGGGGCTTCTGGGAGGTCGTGACCCGGTTGCTCCACCTCAAATATGGCGGCGCCCATCGGGTACTTCTTCCCAGCGCCTGCCCTGCTCAGACGCCTTTGCGTCTATTGCGTTTGCTGTGTTTTCGCCAGCATCTCTATAGCTCCTTTGGTTCCGGTCTCTGCATCTTTCGCTGTGACCCTTACTAATCCCTGTCCTGCCGTTCCTGCTGTGTCTTCCAGTCCTGCCGTTCCTGCTGTGTCTTCCAGTCCTGCCGTTCCTGCCGTGTCTTCCAGTCCTGCTGTTCCTGCTGTGTCTTCCAGTCCTGCCGTTCCTGTTGTGTCTTCCAATCCTGCCATTTCTGCTGTGTCTTCCACTGTTCCTGCCTTCCAGCCAGTCCTCAGTTTCCTGCCGTATCTACCAGTCCTGAGTGTCTTCCGTACCTACCAATCCTGTGTTCCAGTCGTGTTCGGTCCTACCTGAGTTTTCATCTTACCGGTCAGTACTTTGTCTTTTCTGCCGCCGTCCGTATTGTGCCTCCACCATATTGGTCTCCTCTGTAGTTCCTACCTTTCCCTATCCTCAGTCGCCCCTTTGGCTCCGGCAGTTGTGGCTTCACCCTCCTCGGGCCTGTCCCTAACACTCCCTGTATTGGGGGTTGTTCCACCTGGTCCGCTCGCCCTCGGGGGGCTCTGAAGCTGTGACACAGAGGGTCCACTTCTCTAGTCGTTATAATAAGTAGACACTTCTGGACAGACTATTATGTAGGCACATATGATAGTATGAGCTACATACATAAATCAACGAAAGGTTCCATGAATAGATGAAGTGCCATGAAAAGAATAAGTAGATAAACGAAAGGAATTACATCACCATGAAAAGACCAAAGGTGCCAAGATATAGATGGAGACCAAGACACTTCCACTTCTTTACACCGCTGAGAAAATTGTAATTAGTAGGAAATATTTTTTTCCTATTTATTGCTGCCTAAACCTGATGAGCATCTTACAGTAATGTGTATCCTATTGTCCAAAAAATATGGTAAATAGTATCTATAAATATATTCTTCAGCTTTGAAATTGCAACATCAAGAAGAAACACTTCATGGGAACTCTGAATGATGTTAATGATATGAAAATTCAGAAAAAATGGTAACATCATTTTTTAAATATACTGATTTATTCAGCATCGAGTATGATCACCAAGCTCAGAAATCCAAGCACTTAAACACCGTGGCTGCTTTCAGTGAAGTTATTAATGATTGTCTGAGGAATGTCCTGCCACGTTGAATGCATTTGGGAACGAAAAATCATCAAAATCCACTGCTGGCAGCACCCTGTGTAATTGACGACCAATAACACCTAAGGTTGCTTGATCGGGGACAGGTCCGAAAACATTGCAGCACGGTAGCACGGTTAGGCCACTGTTAGCTGCCAAAGCATTCAAGTGCGTGCACTTTTGAATATTTATTTATTTATTTTGCTCACTTATATAGCGCTATTAATTCCGCAGCGCTTTACATGCACACTATTGGCACTGTCCACATTGGGGCTCACAATCTAAGATCCCTATCAGTCTGTCTTTGGAATGTGGGAGGAAACCGGAGAACCCGGAGGAAATTCACGCAAACATGGGGGAGAACATAAAAACTCCTTGCAAATGTTGTCCTTGGTGGGATTTGAACCCAGGATTCATTGAGACACCATGCTGCCCTTACTACTTTTTTCATCATTTGCTTATCACTAACATATCTATTGATAATGTCATTTTCATAAATCTAAGGATTTTCTTTCTTAAAGGGAACCTGTCACCTGAATTTGGCGGGACCAGCTTTGGGTCATATGGGCGGGGTTTTCGGGTGTTTTATTCACCCTTTCCTTACCCGCTGGCCGCATGCTGGCCACAATATTGGATTGAAGTTCATTCTCTGTCCTCCGGAGTACATGCCAGCGCAAGACAATATTGCCTTGCGCTGGCGTGTACTCCGGGGGACAGAGAATGAACTTCAATCCAATATTGCGGCCAGCATGCAGCCAGCGGGTAAGGAAAGGGTGAATCAAACACCGAAAACCCCGCCCATATGACCCAAAACTGGTCCCGCCAAATTCAGGTGACAGGTTCCCTTTAATATTGCAATTTCAAATGTTCCAAATTAATATGCAAATTATATTTTTCTCAGATTTTCCTAAATGGTTGGTGCAAATGACAGTCAGTGTAATAAAAGTCATCACCCGTTAGACTATACATCGAATTTTATTGAAGAAACCTCCCAATGATAACAGTATAATCTCCAAAATGAATAAAAACTCAAAATGCACTGTTCCAAATTATTAGGCACAGTAGAATTTCAAAACATTTGATATGTTTTAAAGAACTGAAAATGCTCATTTGGGGAATTTGCAGCATTAGGAGGTCACATTCACTGAACAAAAAAGCTATTTACCTCCAAAACATCCTAACAAGCCAAGTTACATGTTAACATATGACTCCATCTTTGATATTATCTTCACAATTTTTGCATCCATTGAACTTGTGAGTTTTTGGGGGGAGATTCTGCTTGTATTTCTTTGCATGAAGTCAGAATAGCCTCCCAGAGCTGATGTTTTGATGTGAGCTGCCTCCCACCCTCATAGATCTTTTGCGTGATGATACTCCAAAGGTTCTCTATAGGGTTGAGGTCAGGAGAGGATGGTGGCCACACCATGAGTTTATCTCCTTTTATGCCCATAGCAGCCAATGACTCAGAGGTATTCTTTGCAGCATGAGATGGTGTATTGTCATGCATGAAGATGATTTTGCTTCTGAAGGCACGTTTCTGCTTTTTATACCATGGAAGAAAGTTGTAAGTCAGAAACTCTATATACTTTGCAAAGGTCATTTTCACACCTTCAGGAACCTTGAAGGGCCCTACCAGCTATTTCCCCATGATTCCGGCCCAAAACATGACTCCTCCACCTCCTTGCTATTGTCGCAGCCTTATTGGGACACGGTGGCCATCCACCAACCATCCACTACTCTATCCATCTGGACCATCCAGGGTTGCTCGACTGTTGTGATTTTGCTTTTTGCTCCCTCTAGTGGTCATTAGTGATTATACTCTGGAGCGTCTGTCTTTTCTTATATCCTCACCTGGGCCGTTAGTTCAGGGGCGTTGCTATATAAGCTCCCTGGACCTTCAGTTCAATGCCTGGCATCGTTGAAATCAGAGCTAATCTGTTGTGCTCTTGTCCTCTGATCCTGGTTCCTGTTTTTCAAGCTAAGTCTGCTTCTTTGCTTTTTGCTTTTGTTTTGTTTGGTATTTTTGTCCAGTTTGTTCCTATCTGTATCCTGACCTTTGCTGGAAGCTCTAGGGGGCTGGTGTTCTCCCCCCGGACCGTTAGACGGTTCGGGGGTTCTTGAATCTCCAGCGTGGATTTTTATAGGGTTTTTGTTGACCAGATAAGTTATCTTGCTTTATTCTGCTATTAGTAAGCTGGCCTCTCTTTGCTGAACCTGGTTCATTTCTGTGTTTGTCATTTCCTCTTACCTCACCGTTATTATTTGTGGGGGGCTTGTATCTTGCTTTGGGGTCCCTTTCTCTGGAGGCAAGAGAGGTCTTTGTTTTCTTCTCCTAGGGGTAGTTAGATTCTCCGGCTGGCGCGAGTCATCTAGCGATCACCGTAGGCATGATCCCCGGCTACTTCTAGTGTTGGCGTTAGGAGTAGCTATTTGGTCAACCCAGTTACCACAGCCCTATGAGCTGGATTTTTGTATCTTGCAGACTTACACGTTCCTCTGAGACCCTGTCCACTGGGGTCATAACAGTATGCCAGGCCAGTATTAAATGTTTAATGCATTGCAGAAGTGGGATTATAAGAAAGAAAATTTTGAGGTTTTTTTTTCCTCTCTCATTTTTTTTTTTTTCTTTTCCCCTTTACCTCAGAGTGGCTTAAGCTTGCTGCAGACATGAATGTCCAGACCTTGATTACAAGTGTGGACCAGCTTGCCGCTCGTGTGCAGGGTATACAAGATTATGTTACCAGAAATCCTAGGTCTGAACCCAAGATTCCGATTCCTGAACTGTTTTCAGGAGACCGATTTAAGTTTAGGAATTTCAGGAATAATTGTAAATTATTTTTGTCCCTGAAACCTTGTTCGTCTGGAGACTCTGCTCAACAAGTAAAAATTGTTATTTCATTCTTACGGGGTGACCCTCAGGATTGGGCTTTTTCGTTGGCGCCAGGAGATCCGGCATTGGCTGATATTGATGCGTTTTTTCTGGCGCTCGGTTTACTTTATGAGGAACCCAATCTTGAGATTCAGGCAGAGAAAGCCTTGCTGGCTATGTCTCAGGGCCAGGACGAGGCAGAGGTGTATTGCCAAAAATTTTGGAAATGGTCCGTGCTGACACATTGGAACGAGTGTGCACTGGCCGCTAATTTTAGAAATGGCCTTTCTGAGGCCATTAAGAATGTTATGGTGGGTTTTCCCATCCCCACAGATCTGAATGATACCATGTCCCTGGCTATTCAAATTGACCGGCGGTTGCGGGAGCGCAAAACCGCAAATTCCCTCATGTTGTTGTCTGAACAGACACCTGATGTGATGCAATGTGATAGAAAAACCGCAAATTCCCTCATGGTGTTGTCTGAACGGACACCTGATTTGATGCAATGTGATAGAATCCTGACTAGAAATGAGAGGAAAATTCATAGACGCCGGAATGGCTTGTGCTACTACTGTGGTGATTCTACACATGTTATCTCAGCATGCTCTAAACGTATATCTAAGGTTGTTAGTCCTGTCACCGTTGGTAATTTGCATCCTAAGTTTATTCTGTCTGTAACTTTGATTTGCTCACTGTCATCTTATCCTGTCATGGCGTTTGTAGATTCAGGTGCTGCCCTGAGTCTTATGGATCTCTCATTTGCTAAGCGCTGTGGTTTTATTCTTGAACCATTAGAAAATCCTATCCCTCTTAGGGGTATTGATGCTACGCCATTGGCAGAAAATAAGCCGCAGTATTGGACACAGGTTACCATGTGCATGACTCCTGAACACCGCGAGGTGATACGTTTTCTCGTTCTACATAAAATGCATGATTTGGTTGTTTTGGGGCTGCCATGGTTACAGACCCATAATCCAGTCCTTGACTGGAAGGCTATGTCAGTGTCTAGTTGGGGCTGTCGTGGTATTCATGAGGATTCCCTGCCTGTGTCTATTGCTTCTTCTACGCCTTCGGAAGTTCCGGAGTACTTGTCTGATTATCAGGATGTCTTTAGCGAGTCCAGGTCCAGTGCATTGCCTCCTCATAGGGAATGTGACTGTGCTATAGATTTGATTCCAGGCAGTAAGTTTCCTAAGGGAAGACTGTTTAATCTGTCGATACCTGAACATACCGCTATGCGTTCATATATCAAGGAGTCTCTGGAGCAGGTCAGGATGGTTTTTGAGATTCTGCGTGAAAATTCTTTGTTTGT
Source organism: Ranitomeya variabilis (assembly GCF_051348905.1). Classification (NCBI taxonomy): domain Eukaryota; kingdom Metazoa; phylum Chordata; class Amphibia; order Anura; family Dendrobatidae; genus Ranitomeya; species Ranitomeya variabilis. The sequence goes on along the minus strand of NC_135238.1, from coordinate 140,566,136 downwards.
AAAAGGCTCAAAGTGTCTCTTTGGTGTACAGAAGGTTCCCTTTTTGGGGTTCATTTTTTCCCCTTCTGCTGTGGAGATGGATCCAGTCAAGGTCCGAGCTATTCATGATTGGACTCAACCCTCGTCAGTTAAGAGTCTTCAGAAGTTCTTGGGTTTTGCTAACTTCTACCGTCGTTTTATCGCAAATTTCTCTAGCGTTGTTAAACCGCTGACGGATATGACCAAGAAAGGCTCTGATGTAGCTAACTGGGCTCCTGCTGCCGTGGAGGCTTTCCAGGAGTTGAAACGCCGGTTTACTTCGGCGCCTGTTTTGTGCCAGCCTGACGTCTCACTTCCCTTTCAGGTTGAGGTGGATGCTTCGGAGATTGGGGCAGGGGCCGTTTTGTCGCAGAGAGGCCCTGGTTGCTCTGTTATGAGACCTTGCGCCTTTTTCTCTAGGAAGTTTTCGCCTGCGGAGCGAAATTATGATGTGGGCAATCGGGAGTTGTTGGCCATGAAATGGGCATTTGAGGAGTGGCGTCATTGGCTCGAGGGTGCTAAGCATCGTGTGGTGGTCTTGACTGATCACAAAAATCTGATGTATCTCGAGTCTGCTAAACGCCTGAATCCTAGACAGGCCCGCTGGTCATTGTTTTTCTCCCGTTTTGACTTTGTTGTCTCGTATTTACCAGGTTCAAAGAATGTGAAGGCCGATGCTCTTTCCAGGAGCTTTGTGCCTGATGCTCCTGGAGTCGCTGAACCTGTTGGTATTCTTAAGGATGGTATTATCTTGTCAGCTATTTCTCCAGATCTGCGACGTGTGTTGCAGAGATTTCAGGCTGATAGGCCTGATTCTTGTCCACCTGACAGACTGTTTGTGCCTGATAAGTGGACCAGCAGAGTCATTTCCGAGGTTCATTCCTCGGTGTTGGCAGGTCACCCAGGAATTTTTGGCACCAGAGATCTGGTGGCCAGATCCTTTTGGTGGCCTTCCTTGTCTAGGGATGTGCGGTCATTTGTACAGTCCTGTGGGACTTGTGCTCGAGCTAAGCCTTGCTGTTCTCGTGCCAGCGGGTTGCTCTTGCCCTTGCCTGTCCCTAAGAGACCTTGGACACATATCTCCATGGATTTCATTTCTGATCTTCCGGTGTCTCAGGGCATGTCTGTTATCTGGGTGATATGTGATCGCTTCTCCAAGATGGTCCATTTGGTTCCTTTGCCTAAACTGCCTTCCTCTTCCGATCTGGTTCCTGTGTTTTTCCAGAACGTGGTTCGTTTGCACGGCATCCCTGAGAATATTGTGTCAGACAGAGGATCCCAGTTCGTTTCCAGATTCTGGCGATCCTTTTGTAGTAGGATGGGCATTGACTTGTCGTTTTCGTCTGCTTTCCATCCTCAGACTAATGGACAGACGGAGCGAACTAATCAGACTTTGGAGACTTATTTGAGGTGTTTTGTCTCTGCTGATCAGGACGATTGGGTGACCTTCTTGCCGTTAGCTGAGTTTGCCCTTAATAATCGGGCTAGTTCCGCCACCTTGGTTTCGCCGTTTTTCTGCAACTCTGGTTTCCACCCTCGTTTTTCTTCGGGTCATGTGGAACCTTCTGACTGCCCTGGGGTGGATTCTGTGGTGGATAGGTTGCAGCGGATCTGGAATCTTGTGGTGGACAACTTGAAGTTGTCACAGGAGAGGGCTCAGCGCTTTGCCAACCGCCGCCGCGGTGTGGGTCCCCGACTACGTGTTGGGGATTTGGTGTGGCTTTCTTCCCGCTTTGTTCCTATGAAGGTTTCCTCTCCCAAATTTAAACCTCGTTTTATTGGTCCTTACAAGATATTGGAAATTCTTAATCCTGTGTCCTTTCGCCTGGATCTTCCTGTGTCGTTTGCTATCCACAACGTGTTTCATAGGTCCTTGTTGCGGCGGTACGTTGTGCCTGTGGTTCCTTCTGCTGAGCCTCCTGCTCCGGTGTTGGTTGAGGGCGAGTTGGAGTACGTGGTGGAGAAGATCTTGGATTCTCGTCTCTCCAGGCGGAGGCTTCAGTACCTGGTCAAGTGGAAGGGCTATGGTCAGGAAGATAATTCCTGGGTGGTCGCCTCTGATGTTCATGCGGCCGATTTAGTTCGTGCCTTTCACGCCGCTCATCCTGATCGCCCTGGTGGTCGTGGTGAGGGTTCGGTGACCCCTCACTAAGGGGGGGGTACTGTTGTGATTTTGCTTTTTGCTCCCTCTAGTGGTCATTAGTGATTATACTCTGGAGCGTCTGTCTTTTCTTATATCCTCACCTGGGCCGTTAGTTCAGGGGCGTTGCTATATAAGCTCCCTGGACCTTCAGTTCAATGCCTGGCATCGTTGAAATCAGAGCTAATCTGTTGTGCTCTTGTCCTCTGATCCTGGTTCCTGTTTTTCAAGCTAAGTCTGCTTCTTTGCTTTTTGCTTTTGTTTTGTTTGGTATTTTTGTCCAGTTTGTTCCTATCTGTATCCTGACCTTTGCTGGAAGCTCTAGGGGGCTGGTGTTCTCCCCCCGGACCGTTAGACGGTTCGGGGGTTCTTGAATCTCCAGCGTGGATTTTTATAGGGTTTTTGTTGACCAGATAAGTTATCTTGCTTTATTCTGCTATTAGTAAGCTGGCCTCTCTTTGCTGAACCTGGTTCATTTCTGTGTTTGTCATTTCCTCTTACCTCACCGTTATTATTTGTGGGGGGCTTGTATCTTGCTTTGGGGTCCCTTTCTCTGGAGGCAAGAGAGGTCTTTGTTTTCTTCTCCTAGGGGTAGTTAGATTCTCCGGCTGGCGCGAGTCATCTAGCGATCACCGTAGGCATGATCCCCGGCTACTTCTAGTGTTGGCGTTAGGAGTAGCTATTTGGTCAACCCAGTTACCACAGCCCTATGAGCTGGATTTTTGTATCTTGCAGACTTACACGTTCCTCTGAGACCCTGTCCACTGGGGTCATAACACTCGACACTCATTAGTAAACAAGAATGTTTGAAAATGAGTCTTCATGTATGTCTGGGCCCACTGCAACCATTTCTGCTTGTGAACACTGTTTAGGGGTGACCGAATAGTAGGTTTGTGCACCACAGCAAGCCTTTGAAGGATCCTACACCTTGAGGTTCGAGGGACTCCAGAGGCACAGCAGATTCAAATAACTGTTTGCTGCTTTGTAATGGTATTTTGGCAGCTGCTCTCTTAATCCAATGAATTTGTTTGGCAGAAACCTTCCTCATTATGCCTTTATCTGCATGAACTCTGTGCTCTGTTTCAGTCACAAATCTCTTCACAGTATGATGATCACTCTTAAGTTTTCGTGAAATATCTAATGTTTTCATACCTTGTCCAAGGCATTGCACTATTTAACGCTTTTCAGCAGCAGATAGATCCTTTTTATTTCCCATATTGCTTGAAACCTGTGGCCTGCTTAATAATGTGGAACATAATTTTTAAGTAGTTTTCCTTTAATTAGAATCACCTGGAAAACTAATTATTACATGTGTTTAAGATTGATTTCAGTGATCCATTGAGCCCTGAGACACAATACCAACCATGAGTTTATTTGAAAAACAAAACAATTAAATCTTTATGACACTTAAATCCAATTTGCATAATAATTTGGAACATGGTGTATATTTAAGGTAGCAAAAGAACTTCAGAAGCTGTACATTCATACAAATTTCCACTAACTTCCACTAAAATGTGAAGGTTTAAAGCTCCAGTATTTAAAAGACAAACATCGATTGAACCCACTGATATTGAAAGGCTTGGCCGATAGTGAAAAATATGTGGGGGCCTCCCGACTCTACTCACAGATAATATCAGGGTTCGCAAGCATTTGGCATGTCAGATTTTGCACTGATAATTATTTTGTATTTGGTGAGGTAAGCCACCACCAAAGGAGTCTGGCAGTTTCTCTTTCTTAAAGAGCACAGTGGAACTCATCATAGCCAAATGCTCTTATATATATAGACGAGTCGGGAGAAATAGCTGTCCACCGAACAATCAGCCAATCACTTAGCAATAGCCAACAGTAATCTATTGTGTATGTCTTTCCAGTCAAGTAGATGCTGAATTTTACTATTTTCTTGAGATCATTCAATATGTTCTGGGGGTCAACAGGTTCAAAGCACTACTTTTTCTCCCGATTATGCTCATTTGTATATAGGACCCTCAGTTGCGCTTGCCAAGAAGTTTTGGGTGCTTACATTGGCCTGGCCATAAATACAAGTAACTTTATTGTTATGTTTGGCAGCAGTTCATATACAGTGCTGTTCTGTATACTAGACACACAGAAAGAACTTAATAGAAAATGAATTTGCAGAAGACCTTTTATGCAGGTAGTGTTGTGTTTGTTACCACCAAATTCTGTTATCATCACCTGGTACTGACGTCAATGTATAAAGTTTATATTATGATTAATAATATGATTATAATTGTTATTACTTTGTTGTCTTGTAGTCTTCAGTGAAACTGCATTTATTAATAGTGCCCACTTAGACTTAATATTAAAGAAGTACTCCCATAATATTTTTATTTCCTAATTCTGTGTTCTGACCCTTCATAGACTTACACTTTAAAATCAAGTTCCTGCTCACACGTAGGCCACAGTGTGATCCAGCAAGTCAGAATTTCAGTCTAACGAGGGGGAAGATAGAATCATAGAATGATAGAGTTGGAAAGGACCTCCTGTGTCATCTGGTCCAACCCCCTGATCAAAGCAGAATTCACTAAATCATCCCAGACAGATGTCTGTCCAGCCTCTGTTTGAAGACTTCCATTGAAGGAGAACTCACCACCTCTCATGGCAGCCTGTTCCACTTATTGATCACCCTCACTGTCAAAAGTTTTTTCTAATATCTAATCTGTGTCTCCTCCCATTCAGTTTCATCCCATTGCTTCTAGTCTTTCCTTGTGCAAATGAGAATAAAGATGATCCTTCTACAATGTGACAGCCCTTGAGAGATTTGTAGACAGCTGTTAAGTCTCCTCTCAGTCTTCTTTTTTGCAAGATAAACATTCCCAAATCCGCAACCGTTCCTCATAGGACATGGTTTGCAGGTCGGTCACCATTCTGGTTGCTCTTTTCTGAACTTTTCTTTTCTCGAAACCCGGTTAGACGGCGATCAATGAATATATTAACATACTTACACCATATTACATACATATTTGCACAGATTTCAGGAATAAAAAAATGTTATGGGGTGCTTCTTTTAATACTGTTTGTTTAATGATATTACCTTTCTTTCTGGTATTCCTATGTAACCAAACCTTTATGGGTAAATATTCTCATTTCTGAATGAGAAAGTAACTGAGCTAATGCTTTAATTGCTCATGCAAGTGTTTTCATAGATAAATAAATACTAATCTTTTGTATTTGTTCAGGAGTTTAGGGTATAATAGCTATTATATAAAGTGGCATGACCCCACATGAGCTCAGAAAAAAAAGAAATGCTAGTTATATTTTAATGCAAATGTTACCTTTTGTCAATGGGTAGCCTGGAAAGAAAAGGTTTCCATGGCAACATTTGCAAACTAGTAACTTGTTTATCAGAGATTTCTGTGTGCCGCGGATGTAGGAAAGCAGAATTTGAAGGGTAGAGTTCCTCTTTTGATGTCGGCTGTTCTTTTTTTTTGTTTTGTTTCGAAGACACAGCATTATTTTATGCTCAATTTAGAATATATTAGCTAGATTTCAGTTTATTTTGCTTAGGGAACAAATCCAAGAAAAGTGTCATTACAGGAAATGGAAATAACCACTATGTAAATTTTTTTTTAATGTTTATTTAAAACTTGCTACCTTAGAGAGATTCACTCAGTTTTACTCTTGTTAAGTTGTCATAGAATATTACTGCAGAATACAGTTATTTATATGGTGTTTTAGCTTTTTGGGGGGATTGTTTACTGTTAAGTATTAATCTTACTTCACACGGTGTATGTAGATTGATTGTGCATAACATGTACATTATTAAAACATATCGTTTATCAAGCCATATAGTCATCATCGTTGTATGTTAGGGGTTAGAACACTTACAGCATATAAAGGCTATGTACACCGTTGCACATAAATTCTCTATTGTTCATTCCCTTCCTAAGCTTCTGGTGCCTGGCTCCTGTGTTTGATTGACAGGTCTATCTAGTCTCTTTCATCTTCTGCCTCTTGCTGAGATTTTGTGCATATGCACATGTATGTCAGTGACCGCCTGCAATTTCTCACCAAACGAGAGCAGATGAAAAAGGCTGGAATGTTAATAAAACGTTAGAACCAGCTCCAGACAGGGAATAAACAGTAGTGGTGACCCAAAGAGCTGGAAGTGCTTTGACACTCCCAAAAAGCACTTGCAACTAGGGTTGAGCGAAACAGATCGGCACTTTTCAAAAGTTGCTGACTTTTAGCAAAGTCGGGTTTCGTGAAACCCGACCCGATCCCACTCTGGGATCGGGTCGGCGGTACACGATCTGTAATCCAAAGTCGGGTTTCGTTTTTTAATATATATATATATATATATATATATATATATATATATATATATATATATATATATATATGTCATAGAGACACATATATATATATATATATATATATATTTATATTTACTTCAGCGCGATAATGTTGAAAAGCCGGTAATTCAATTGCCGGCTTTTCATTTCGCCTGCCTAAACCCGACATGATATGAGACATGGTTTACATACAATAAACCATGTCATATCCCCCTTTTTTTTGCATATTCCACACTACTAATGTTAGTAGTGTGTATGTGCAAAATTTTGGCGCTGTAGCTATTAAATTTAAGGGTTAAATCGTGGAAAAAATTGGCGTGGGCTCCCGCGCAATTTTCTCCGCCAGAGCGGTAAAGCCAGTGACTTAGGGCAGATATTAATAGCCAGGAGAGGGTCCATGGTTATTGGCCCCTCGTGGCTAAAAACATCTGCCCCCAGCCACCCCAGAAAAGGCACATCTGGAAGACATACACACTACTAACATTAGTAGTGTGGAATATGCAAAAAAAAGGGGGATATGACATGGTTTACTGTATGTAAACCATGTCTCATATCATGTCGGGTTTAGGCAGGAGAAATGAAAGGCCGGCAATTGAATTACCGGCTTTTCAACATTATCGCGCTGAAGCAAATATTAAAAAAGTATGCTTCCCCATTGAATTGCATTGGGTTTTGTGTTTTGGCCGATCCCCGACCCCGACTTTTCAATAAGATCGGCCGAATTCACTCGACCCGACTTTTGAGAAAGTCGGGTTTCGTGAAACCCGACTCGATCTCAAAAAATGAAAAGTCGCTCAACCCTACTTGCAACTAATTTGCATGTAACTTCAGTAGCGGATTTGGTAGCAATAACAATGAGGATTTCTATAAGAATGTTACCAATTTGTTTATGGAAGCAGGGCCTTTGTAACCATATCTTTAATTTTAGGTAGAAATTTCTCCTGAAAAGTTCCCTTTAATTTATGGAGAGATCAGAGTTTTCTTTCCAGTGCTTGGCTATTATTAGATGGCAATAAGATGGCTGGCAAGTATTCAGTATAACATATTGCCATAGCTTGATGAAAGAGTGAACGAAGCAGAAAAGTAGATCATTTGGCACAGTCAGGTTGCCGAGAGCTAAAAAAAAATCCACAACTCTCCAAATGGCTATTGTGGGCCTTAAGGTGCTCTATTTACAGAAAAGATGATAGTTCTAATGTTCCATGTACTGTAGAAATGTGGTAGTCACCATCCATAAAAAATACACTTTATTATACCATCCACATTCCTGGAGATCTAGCGGCATTCATGTGGATGACAGCCATTTCATGTGTGGAAATGTTTTTATTTGCTACAATTGTTTTTATTAGCACTGTGTTTTTTATATCAACAGTTTTTTATGGATGGTGCCACGTTGCTAATTAAATGGATGAAAGAGTGATCTATTTAAGAATTGAGAAAATAATTGGAATATCTCTCTTTAGAATGAGCGAGTCTTAGAGCACAGCCATCACATATAAAACTGAGGTCTCCTTTCTCCACAATTTCTACAGTAAACATCTGGGATGGAAGGGTCTGATTTATGAATAAGTTGTTGGAAACTGGTATAAGATACCAGAGGAGTAAAAGATTTTTGCAGTTTCACAAATGGCAACACTTTTAAAGAACTAATGGTAACTCTTTTAGAGAAATGTTTGTGTCTTTTAATGGCCTGTACCCCTAATTGGTAGGAAAGGTAGGACTCCATTATATTATCTCTTGTTCCATTTCAGATGATTTTGAAAATGAAAGAGCATGCAGTGTTGCATTATAGAAAATGGAGGTCCCTTTAAGAGAAGGGACATGGGATGATATCTTTGGAGACTTGAAATAATGGAGATATCTGATTAATGAAAATGAGTCAGATGCAAAGACATTTGTAACAGATTTTTCAACTAATCCACATTTTTCTCGCAGTTATTAAATGTATTGTTATTAAAGTTTTCACATATTCTTAGATATAATTTATTTTCTGAGCTACTGTTGAATTGCTGCCTGAAGATATTTTAAAATTAGGTACAATTAATCCACCCATTTTCCTTTTCAACAAACTTTATTTGATTTTAACTTATTAAACAGGGAAGGATAGACAGGGAAAGGGAGGGAGGGTAAAGAGAGGGGTACGAGTGTAGGGAAAGATTCCCTATGAAGATAGGGAATACAGGCAATCATAGTACTGTAAAAATTTACAAGCTAGATGTGGCATCATAAAATAATACAAAGTAGATTTTAAGTAGGATAAACGTCAATCTAGGAAATGAAATGGTAGCTCTCTTAAATCAGAAAAGTAATAACTTTATAGTTGCAGTAGGCAACAGAATCTAGGCTATATGTAATGCTATAACTTAGCATGGCTGAAACACCATAGTAGGCCCTATAAATATTAGTATACCATTATTTCCTATGGTTCGCCATGTATGTAAGGAATGTATGAAAACTGTGTATAAATTTGGTTAGATCCGCTTTGGCAATACGCTGTAGCTTAACGAAGAGAAAAACCTAGAATAAAAGGAGATGGTTAAAGAATGCAGTGACATACGTAATAATATTCTAAAGCTGTCCAGTAGACTTGAATAACATATGAAGGCCTGTCAGTTCCGGGTCATCTCCAGATGACCTTAGGATCTTGTGGGCAAAATGTTCGGTTCAAACACAGGCTGTAACGTGGATTAAACGGAAAGATGAAAAATGTCCCTCTAAATTCACACTTTGGTTTAGCTTGAAGGGCCAGAATTGGACCCGGGAGGACCTATCCCGGCACGGTCCAGGAAGTCCGCCACCCCATCTGGAGAAGTAAATGTATGCCATTTTGCCGCGAAAAGGAATCTTAGGCTAGAGCACTGGATCCAGTTGTATCGTATTCCAGCTTGCTGCAATCTATGAGTGGCGTACTGAAACGATTTTCGTTTTTCTAGAGTAACCTTCCATAGGTCCCTGTAGAAGGACAAATGACTATTTGGGGAAGAACGGAATCTTGATTCTTTGGCGATGTCCAGCAAAGAGTCTCTTAGCCAGTTGGGGTAGAAAGAGACGATAACGTCTGCTGCTAGATTAGACGGGAGAGAAGGTGGTCTAGGTATTCTAAATGCTTTCACCACTAAATTTTTTCCTCTTGTGTCGGGGAGCAGGTGAGATACCATAGAAGAGACAGTCGCCCAACTGAGATTTCCCCACCGATTCTGGGATTCCTCGGACTTTTAGGTTATTCCTTCTTTTAAAATTCTCAAAATCTATCAGATTGTTCTTAAATGAGACTATTTCCTTCTCTAGATTAACCAAAGGATTTGAACCCCCAGAATCCTCCCCCGCAACATTCGGAGAAACCCGTTCGAGGTGCATATTAGAAGGGTCAGACCTCCTCGGGATGTTAGAAGGTTTGTCAGTGGTCTTGTTAAAGTCGGATGATGGGACCTTGTTAAATTGTGAAAGAATATTTTTAAATAATTTTTTGAAGATTTTCTCAGATGATCTAGTTCCTGTTAGATCCATAGATGTTAGTAAAGCCTTACATAAGTTGACCATGAATTTCACTGAGGGGTAATTGTCGGAAGCTGAGATATTGTCTATCAGGGAGTAACTGGGACCCTCATACCGAGACTGCTCCTGCTCCATGTCGCTAACATCTGAGGACTCTGAAGTGTCATCTGAGCCGTCAGAATCCTCAATGCCACTAAACCTCTCTGAGAACCTGTCTTGATCTGTCAGACCCTCAATATCTAAGTCATCAGAAGAACCCATATATTCGTGTCCAGAGGAGGCCGGAGAGACTATAGCATTGTCAGAGTGTGCAGATTTCTCCTCCATAGGTGACATAGGAGGGTCAGGAAAACTGTCAGTGTTGGGGTGACCTTTAAGTGACTCTGTATTACGGGTCTCAAGGTTCTTTTCAAGCTGTGAGGCGAGCGATTCAATGAGTGACCGAGGCAGTAATGCAGCTTGCTCCGCTATTTCTCTCATTAAAGGGGAATTATTCCCACGCAGGTTAGTTTTATTTTTTGAGGGTGAACAGTCATTGGTGGTATTAAATTGAATCCCTAGCTTCAGTGAAAGTTCCTCTTCCCCCTTATAATTCTGCAATGGAGGCGATATTGGATTGTCCCTGTGACCATGTCCCTTATGTGGGTATGATTTGACTCCATCCCTAAAGAATCTGTCCCAGTCTATCATGGAGCGCTTGTTGTCACTTATAAGATTCGTGGGTGAGTTGCCCCCCCTACTCTGGGGAGGTGTGCGGCACCCAGAATGCTCTCCCTTGGGGTGTATTGCGGCGGGGAAGCCACGCCGCTGCTCTCCAGCTTCCCTGTTCTCTGCCACCATTCCCAGCACCTGACGCCGCTTGCTCCCTTCATTTCCGGGTACGAACTCCCGAGCGTCGTACCTTAATGTGCTTCTGTGCGGCGTCAGGATCGCTCGGCGGCTGGGCTGTGGTGCTGCCGGTGCTTGCTCCACCGGCTCCCGCTGCTCCTCCGTAGCTTGCAGCGCCAGGGTGATCCCACGGCGCTTCTTCCCGTCTCCCCCATCTGTTTTCAGTGGCTTGACAGGCGCGGGAATCCTCGTCACTGGCATCGCTGTGCTGCCTGGGGTATCCCTCCGCCGCGTCGCTACACAGAGATTCACCGCTGTCTCGCTGCTTCTCACCGCTTCTCCCGCAGGCTGTGCCAGGGTTGAGGCAGGGTCAGGAATCCTCCTCGTGTCCGTCCGGGTGGCCGTCGGTATTCTTTGAGACTGCTGGACCGCAAAGTTACGGCCAGTAGCTCCGCTGCTCAGACTCAGGGCACTACTTTTTCCCTCACCAGAGGGAAGCATGCGGCCGCCATTACTGAGCTTCTCCCGGTGACTTCTGTGCCCAAATGAGGGAGATTTCGTCGGTGTGCCAGCATTATTCTTCATCTTTCCTGATCCTGGCATGTTCTTGTTAGTTGGGAAATAAAATAATCCACGTTTATGTATGCTTAGATAGTAGCAATTAAGGGACTAGCAGGAGCTCCACAAAAGCACAACTGCTCCTGTCCCTTGGCAAACCACGCCCCAATCCACCCATTTTCCAAGATCTGGAGGCCTGATTCACTTGACTCTTTAATTTCTGACATCTTCTCTGCTTCTTGCTTCGGATGCAGAGTAGACTTTTGATAAGGTGCATTTGGGTCACATCATCATTACTTCTTGATGCACTTTGAACTTAAAGATACTTTAAGTCATCCATAATGACATTATTTACCAAACCTTTGGTTAAGATTTATACTTTAGTTTGTCTTTCAGATACATTTAGAAATTAGTAATGTAACCAGACAGAGTTGTTCCCTCTCATCATTAAGTTTTGTACTTGTTATAGAACCTTTAATAGTATGTTAGGCTACTTTCACATTAGCGTCGTGCACTGCACGTCGCAATGCGACGTTGCAGAGCACCGACGCATACTGTGGAAGCACTGCACAACGGGGGCAGCGGATGCTATTTTTCAACGCATCCACTGCCCCATTGTGAGGTGCGGGGAGGAGGGGGCGAAGTTCCGGCTGCGCATGCGCGGTCGGAAATGCTGGACATGATGCACCAAAAAACGTTACATGCAACATTTTTTGGTGGCGACGGTCCGATGCAACATGACGCAACCGTCGCAGGAGCGTCTGGCTCAGCCTGATACTGTGCGAATGGTTACTGCTGCCTTTCCAGGCTCTGCCCTTGTAGCCAGCACTGGTCAGCGGCGAGCAGGCTTTTCTGGGACTAAGTCCTTCTTTTCACTCATTGAGCATGCCCATGGGAGGACCTCTCATTGGAGGTCGGGGGTCACACACTCAGGCCCTGTTGCAGCTCCTGTTGGTCCACCAGGAAGGTCCTGTGGAGCTGCAACTATAAAAGGTTTGCATAGCCGAACGGCCATGCTCTAGTATCAAATGTGTTTGGCTTATACCAGTGGATACTATACCACTCTATATATATGTGGTGTGAGGCTGTAGTTTTGGTACTGTACACTCAGGCAGGCAGCTAGCGTCAGTGGGGGCAATTAGCCTTGGCTTAGCATCTGGTTCCTTCATGTGTGCGGTTAGCACAGAAGAGTTCCAGAGCAAGCACAACCCTTAGGGTAATAGTTTGTGTACAGAGTGACTCTGTGAGTCAACAGAGATCACTTCCAGTTCACACGGGGTTAACCCACGTGTGAGCTCAGAGGTTATCCGCCATTAGTTTGCAGCAGATATCTCTGCACGGTGGACCCGGGCTGCGAATGCACCTTGTAGCTACCTATCTATACTCGGTGCATTCCGCTAGCCCTAACATAGTAAGAATTGGTCAAAATTGTAACTGTTTTGGAATTCATGTGTGTGACAAATAACACAGAATTGGTTGATAGGCCAATTATAAAATCCTTTCACTAATCTCACCTCAAATTGCTTTCCCTCAGGTAGTCAATGCTAATTCAACATTTGGAGAATTGGCCTATTTTCTAATAAACACATGTAAATTTGTTATACTAAATGTAGCTATCCCTATCTCTCATTCCAGTGACGTAATTATAATATTACATACCTAGGCTATCATTAACCTTACAGCTTAACAAACTTTGAACCCATACATTTCTGAATATTCTCAAGTACTGAACAAATAGTCTTCATTTCCACTATCCTGACTAGGTAAGGTTGCCACACTCAAGATGTTCATTCTTTCTAATATTTTTTATAGATTTAGAATGGTAATGAAATGATCCCTATCCTTAATAATAATACAAATAATTGTTATTATTATTATTATGTTACTCACATACATAGCACCATTATTTTCACAATGCTTTACAGACATCAGCATTGCTTTCTCCATTGGGACTCACAATCTAAATTCTCAGTTCATACTATACAAAACTTTAGAAATAAATAACTGTATTTGGCTGAATAAAAAAGCAAAGGTCAACTATGCCCATATTAATGAAATACACTGCTTACATAAAATATGATTGAATATGAATATGAGAATATTTTAGTAATAATACTAATTTTATTTATAGAGTACCAACATATTCCTCAGCACTTTACAATTAAGCAGAGACATATACAGAGAATAAAGACATCACAGAGTAACACATAGTACAACAGTTAAAGAATGAGTGAGGGTCCTGCTCGCAAGCTTACAATTTTTCAGGAAATAGGGGGGACACAATAGGTAAAAAGTTCTTGTCATGTATGGTCTGATCATTACAATAAATAGGGATTTCAAATAAAGCAAGAGAGATAAGTGTAGGTTTGACTCTGCAACAGTTGGGTATCCAGTGCAATGAGTGGCATAAGGTGGAGGCATTGGTGTAGCTGCTGGACAGAAATACAAATGTGGCTGCCGCATTCAGAATGGATTGAAGAGGAGAAAGTTTGATAAAAGGGACACAGACCAGTAGAAAGTTGCAGTAGTTCAGATGAAAATGAATAAGAGCAACATTAAGAGTTTCTGTATTTTCAAAGGTGAGAAAAGTTCAGATTCTGGAGATGTTTTTAAGATGCAGGTAATATGAGGAATAGAAGAAGGTTCTGTGTCAAAATGTACCCCAAAACAGCACACTCGCTGGTAGGTTAGCGGGGGGGGGGGGGAACACGAGAAGTTCTGGTCTGGACCATTCGGTGATATACAGTATGCAAAGAAAATTCACATGCAGAGCATAAATTATATTGACATCGCTGTCAATTACAGCAATACACTGCTTCTAGAATTTTTCAATATAAAGTTTGCTTTCAAGTTTCTTTTAGCCAAGAAACCAAAATGTGCGAAATAGAGGTGCAACATAATACAGATGTGATGCTGCCTCACGGTGCATACATTAGTTATGTATAGAAATCTATCATAGTATTAAGGCCATGTTCACACAGTGCATTTTTTACCGCGGAACCACAGCGGTTTTGCCGCTGCGGTTCCGCAGCTTTTTTCCATGCAGGGTACAGTACAATGTACCCTATGGAAAACGGGAACCACTGTGCACACGATCCTGAATTTCCAAAAAAAAGCCGCGCTGAATAGCTGCGGGGAAAAAGAAGGAGCATGTCACTTCTTTGTGCAGAACAGCAGCGGTTCTGCACCCATAGACCTCCATTGTGAGATCAAACCCGCAGTAAAACCCGCAGATCAAAAATATATCTGCGGGTTTTATTGCAATTTGTGGTGCAGAACCGCTGCAGCAGGAAGTGTGGGGAAGCGGGCGGAAGTGCGTGAGCGGAAGTGCTTGGGCGGAGAGACATGGAGGCATACCGTCGCATGGGGATCGTGTCGGCCGTTTGATTGATTTGGTATGTGTGTGTGTGTGTGTGTGTATATGTGTGTGTGTGTGTGTGTGTGTGTCCCCATGCGACGCTAGTGCCACCATTGTGCTAAGTCGCCGTATGGGACTACTACTCCCATCCGGTATTAGGATGGGAGAGTTGTCCCTGTGTCTGGCGACTTAGCACAATTGTAAAGTTACACAAAACACCTACACACAATACACATACATGACACACAGTACATACAACACATAACATAGAGTATATACTCACCAACAGCACACTGGTAGGCGAAGCCCTCGATCCCCTAGATAAAATCCCAAAATAAAAAATCAAATCCATACTCCCTGTCCGCAGAATCCATAAACCGAGTGTCCCACGCCGATCGGCTGCTCTCCGGCGATACACTGCCAGGAGCGAAGCTCCTAGCAGTGTATCGCGTACTGTTCCGGAGTTCAATGGCTCCGGCGTCTCGGTTAACGGCAGTACAGCTGCGTTGAACTTTCCCACGCAGCACTGCCGTTAAGCGAGAGTGCCGGGGTCAATGACCGCCGGTAAACTCGCTTGCGCATGCGCAGTGACACACCGACAGGAACTATGGCTCCTGTCAGTGTGTTATACGTTATATGTATGTGTGATACGTGGCACGTGGCACATAAATACGTGATACGTGGCACTTAAATACGTGGCACTTAAATACGTGGCACTGAAATACGTGGCACTGAAATACGTGGCACTGAAATACGTGGCACTGAAATACGTGGCACTGAAATACGTGGCACTGAAATATGTGGCACTTAAATACGTGGCACTTAAATACGTGATACGTGGCACTGAAATACGTGGCACTGAAATACGTGGCACTTAAATACGTGGCACTTAAATACGTGGCACTGAAATATGTGGCACTGAAATATGTGGCACTTAAATACGTGGCACTGAAATACGTGGCACTGAAATACGTGGCACTTAAATACGTGGCACTGAAATACGTGGCACTGAAATATGTGGCACTGAAATACGTGGCACTGAAATACGTGGCACTTAAATACGTGGCACTTAAATACATGGCACTTAAATACGTGGCACTTAAATACGTGATATGTGGCACTTTAATACGTGGCACTTAAATACGTGGCACTGAAATACGTGGCACTGAAATACGTGGCACTTAGGCTATGTTCACATTTGCGTTGTGCGCCGCAGCGTCGGCGCCGCAACACAACGCAAAAAAAACGCAGCAAAACGCATGCACAACGCTGCGTTTTGCGCCGCATGCGTCCTTTTTTTGATTGATTTTGGACGCAGCAAAAATGCAACTTGCTGCGTCCTCTGCGCCCGGAGGCGTGCGCTGCAGTGACGCATGCGGCGCAAAACGCAAGTGCGACGCATGTCCATGCGCCCCCATGTTAAATATAGGGGCGCATGACGCATGCGGCGCCGCTGCGGCGCCCGACGCTGCGGCGCAGACCGCAAATGTGAACGTAGACTTAAATAGCTGGATAGAGCTGGATCCGCGGGCTGTGATCTGGCCTACGCTCAGCACTCTGCGGAGCGCTGTCATTCAAAACACGTCCAACTCATTTTGGTGTTTAGTCCCAAAATGGAGGATGGAAGAAGAAAAGGGTTGGACAAGGAAATGACATCATTTCTTTTTTTTTTCCCCCCACTGCAGTTAAAGCTTTATTTGTGTCAAACACAGACAATCTGCAGAGAAAACTGCATAAAAAACCGCATCAAAAAACGCATCAAAAACGCACCAAAAACGCACCAAAAACGCACCTGAGTTTTCTGCAAAGAGCTGCGGTTTTAGTCCTCAAAAAAAAGGATTGAAATCAGGAACGTGTGAACATACCCTAAAGGGAAGCTATTATCAAAAAATACTTATTGTTTAAATCAGGTTATTGTTTTACCTTTATTTTTAAAAACATTTTTGGCAATCTTTTTGCTTCATATGACAATCTAAAAAAAAGGAATCTTGCAATTTTCACACTGGCCATTAGGGCTTTTTTTTTAGACACATACTTATTGTCTTTTCAGGAAGAATTTTCAGAGGTTGATTACAATGATGGGAAGCACTTATCGCTGATAATACAGGATCCACCAATCCCAATAGTTGATGTGCCTACTGACCCTGCCACTTCTCCCTTCACTACTACCTTTGCTTATGCTTATTAGATGCTTCAATACTAACAGCAGGGCCAGGTCATTGTGGCTATGTACATCTGTTATTTCTTGAAATAGGAGGTTAGAGCCCATAAAATTGTGTGAAAAAGAGAAAAAACTTGTCACTGCCTTATAGCCATCAGGACACTATTGAGCAATCACTAGTGTGGTTTCTAGCTTTTTTGCACAAGAAGGTTCTTAGCCATTGAAGAAACAGTCATACAGTTTACATTAGTAAAAGAGAATATTCAACAGCACTCTCCAACTTTGTTAAAATCTTCTTTGTTTAGTCATAATAAAAACAGCATCACAGGCAATGGGAACAACAGCAAAGCATGTGCACTCTACAGCCATTTCAAATCTTATCCTGCTTCTACAGGCCTGAATACACAATGACATTAATGTTCTACTATTTGAACATACTCATCTGTGACGTCATCTAATTCACTGAACTCAGACCAATTGAGCCTTATGTATTCCCAAAAGCAAGCTGAAAGCAAGTAGTAAAAACAACCAAAAATACACTACCGTGTAAAAGTTTAGGGTCATTTAGAAATGTCCTTATTTTTTAAAGAAAAGCACAGTTTTTTCCAATGAAGCTAACATTAAATGATTCAGAAATGCACTCTATACATTGTTAATGTGGTAAATGACTATTCTAGCTGCAAACGTCTGGTTTGTAATGCAATATCTTCATAGGTGTATAGAGGCCCATTTCCAACAACCATCACTCCAGTGTTCTTATGGTACTTTGTGTTTGTTAACTGTGTTAGAAGGCTAATGGATGGTTAGAATACCCTTGAAAACCCTTGCGCAAATATACTAGCACAGCTGAAAACAGTTTGGCTGATTAGAGAAACTATAAACCTGACCTTCTGTAATGCTCGCACCCAGACTGCTTGGTGTGGGTGTGCGGGGGTGTGGCCCCACTGGACCACAGACCAGACTTCCCTGGAAGGGTCGTAACTAAGTAGCTTCCTAGATGTTCGCTGGAGCCTCTGATGTTGAGGACAGACTTGTGCGGCAGGTAGCTACCAGGTACCACTCCAGGGTGGAGTCTGACTGTGGATGCTGATCCCACCAGGGACAGGACACAGGCAGGCAGGCATGGCAGCGACACTGGCTGACAGATGGGTACGGCAGAGACCCTGATGGGCCGACTGGCTTGACGGAGATACTGGCAGGCAGACGGGCACTGCTGGCACTCTGGCAGACAGGTGGGTGTATGGAGACAGGTAAGATCCTGTTCAGACTGGAGGGTATATGGAAACAGGTAGGGACCTTTTCAGACTGGTGAATATAAAGACCTGTACGACAAGTTGCAGAACAGAGATAGAGCAAGGCCGTAAGAGCGGATACAAAGCAGAACTACAGGAGGTGGAGTTAGGAGCAGGAGGCAGAGCCAAGAACAGAAATGCAGGAAAGAGCAGAGAAGGAGAAGACTGAGCTAAGAGCAGAGAAGAGGAGGGCGGAGCTAAAAGTAAAGAGGGAGAAGGCAGAGAAGAGGGAGGAGCTAAGGACGGAGACTCTAGAGGCTGAGCCAAGAGCGGAGATGTTGGAGGCGGAGCCAAGAGTGAGAAGACACAGAGCAAAGCAAAGAGGCACAGAGCCACAGGTAGTGGCAAGCAAAGCAGAGACGCACAGAACCACAGACAGTGGCAAGCAGAGCAGAGAGATAGCGCAGAGATACACACAACAGAGTGGGAATGGCAACAACCAAAGCAGGAACAGACATAAACCAGAGTTCAGATGGGAACGGACATAGACCAGAGTTCAAACACAGAAGTAACAGAACACAGACCAGGGTACGACGCCCCACTGGGTGGTGAACACAGACCAGGGTACTATGCTCCACTGGGTGGACACAGAGACAGAACCAGACACCTCAGCAGCAAAGTACTGACTGAGGAAATGTTTGCTCCGGCGTCCTCCAATGGGTGAGGATGCCTTAAGAATCAGAGGCCTCTAGGCTATTGGCCAGAGGCACCTTATGGAGGTGCACACAGACTGAATAACAAACAGGAGTTGCTGGCGCCGCCCCCTATGCACACAGACAGAAAGTGTACATAGAGCAAGCGGCCATGAAGCACATGGCATGGAGCTGGCAGCAGACAGATCTCACAGCATGGCACTGGGTGAGTGAGTTGATGTAGCAGGCAGGTGGGGCATGGAAGGCCATGCACTGATGCTGGCAGGGTTGCTTCACCTTCCTTTGAGCTAGTTGAGAAACTGGAGCATTACATTTGTTGGTTCCATTAAACTCTCAAAATAGTCAGAAAAAAAGAACTTTCATGTGAAACTCGACAGTCTATTCTTGTTCTTAGAAATAAAGGCTATTCCATGCGAGAAATTACCAAGAAACTGAAGATTTCCGACAACGGTGTGTACTACTCCCTTCAGAGGAGAGCACAAACAGGCTCTCACCAGAGTAGAAAGAGAAGTGGGAGGCCCCGCTGCGAAACTGAGCAACAAGACAAGTACATTAGAGTCTGTAGTTTGAGAAATCGATGCCTCACAGGTCCTCAACTGGCAGCTTCATTAAATAGTACAACACCAGTGTCAACATCTACAGTGAAGAGGCGACTCCGGGATGCTGGCCTTCAGGGCAGAGTGGCAAAGGAAAAGCAATATCTGAGACTGGCTAATAAAAAGAAAAGATTAATATGGGCAAAAGAACACAGACATTGGACAGAGGAAGATTGGAAAAAAGTGTTATGGACAGACGAATCCAAGTTTGAGGTGTTTGGATCACACAGAAGAACATTTGTGAGATGCAGGACAACTGAAAAGATGCTGGAAGAGTGCCTGACGCCATCTGTCAAGCATGGTGGAGGTAATTTGATGGTCTTGGGTTGCTTTGGTGCTGGTAAAGTGGGAGATTTGTACAAGGTAAAAGGGATTTTGAATAAGGAAGGCTATCACTCAATTTTGCAACTCCATGCCATACCCTGTGGACAGCTCTTGATTGGAGCCAATTTCATCCTACAACAGGACAATGACCCAAAACACACCTCCAAATTATGCAAGAACTATTTAGGGAAGAAGCAGGCAGCTGGTATTCTATCTGTAATGGAGTGGCCAGCGCAGTCACCAGATCTCAACCCCACTGAGCAGTTGTGGGAGCAGCTTGACCATATGGTATGCAAAACGTGCCCATCAAGCCAAACCAACTTGTGGGAGGGGCTTCTGGAAGCATGGGGTGAAATTTCTCCAGATTACCTCAGCAAATTAACTGCTAGAATGCCAAAGGTCTGCAATGCTGTAATGGCTGCAAAGGGAGCATTCTTTGGCGAAAGCAAAGTTTGAAGGAGAAAATTATTGTTTAAAGTAAAAATCTTTTATTCGAACCTTGCCAATGTCTGGACTAGATTGTCAATTCATTTGGCAACTCTTTTGATTAATAAAAGCATGAGTTTTCATGGAAAACACAAAATTATCTGGGTGACCCCAAAATTTGGAATGGTAGTGTATATATATATATATATATATATATATATATATATATATATATACATATATACTAGCTGTTTCCAGCCAGCTAACGCTTGGCATGCTCATTGCTATGTAATTAACGCTGCTAGTGATTAAACTAAAGTACATAATGACAACTAGGGTTGAGAGAAATGGGTCGGCCATTTTCAGAAGTCGCCGACTTTTGGCAAAGTCGGGTTTCATGAAACCCGACCCGACCCCTGTGTGCGGTCGGCCATGAAGTCGGTGATCTTCTGAATCTGGTATCGAAATTCCGATACCGAGTTCCGATATGTTTGCGATATCGGAAATCGGTATCGGAATCGACATTTAAGTGTAAAATAAAGAAGCAGGGCGCGTCCGAGGGTGAGTATATACCTAATAGGAATATACTCACCCTCGGCTTCTTTCCGGCAGCCTTCCTTCTTAAGAATGAGCGCGTGAAGGACCTTTCGATGACGTCACGGCTTGTGATTGGTCGCGGCGGCCCACGTGACCGCTCAGTGACCAATCAAAAGCCGTGACGTAATTCTCATGTCCTAAATTCCTAGAATGAGGAATTTAGGACCTGAAAATTACGTCACGGCTTTGTGATTGGTCGCTGAGCGGTCACGTGGGCGGCTGCGACCAATCACAAGCCGTGACGTAATCGAAAGGTCTTTCAAGCGCCACTCTTAGGAACGGAAGATGCCGGTTACCAGCGGCGATGTCCAGGCTGCGTCGGAGAGGTGAGTATATCAATATTTTTTATTTTAATTCTTTATTTTACACTTAAATATGGATCCCAGGGCCTGAAGGAGAGTTTCCTCTCCTTCAGACCCTGGGAACCATAGTATCCCATTGCACTGCATTGGGTTTTGTGTTTCGGCCGACCCCGACCCCGACTTTTTTATAGGATTGGCCGATTTCACTCGACCCGACTTTTGAGAAAGTCGGGTTTCGTGAAACCCGACCCAATCCTATAAAAATAAAAGTCGCTCAACCCTAATGACAATGTACAATAGCGCTTACGCAGGTGGTAAATTAACTTAAAATGAAGTTAATAACAATAATAATAATTAAAAATCAGAATAATACTAATACATTTTATTCACAGTGTAAAATCAAAAGCAAACTGGATTTGTGTGGCAATGTGTGGGGACAGAGCCTCGTATGGTAATGTGTGAGGATGGAGCCTCGTGTGGTAATGTGTGAGGATGGAGCCTCGTGTGGTAATGTGTGGGGGCAGAGCCTCATATGGTAATGTGTGGGGACGGAGCCTCATGTGGTAATGTGGGGGGGTGGGATTATGTGTGGTAATGTGGTGTGTGGGATTATGTGTGGTAATGTGGTGGGGGGTGGGATTATGTGTGGTAATGTGGTGGGGGGCAGGATCATGTGTGGTAATGTGGTGGGGGGCGGGATTATGTGTGGTAATGTGGTGGGGGGTTATGTGTGGTAATGTGGTGGGGGGCGGGATTATGTGTGGTAATGTGGTGGGGGTGGGATTATGTGTGGTAATGTGGTGGGGGGCGGGATTATGTGTGGTAATGTGGAGGGGGTGGGATTATGTGTGGTAATGTGGTGGGGGCGGGATTATGTGTGGTAATGTGGTGGGGGGAGGGATTATGTGTGGTAATGTGGGGGGGAGCGGGATTATGTATAGTAATGTGGTGGGGGGTGGGATTATGTGTGGTAGTGTGGTGGGGGTGGGATTATTTGTGGTAATGTGGTGGGGGGTGGGATTATGTGTGGTAATGTGGTGGGGGGCGGGATTATGTGTGGTAATGTGGTGGGGGGTGGGATTATGTGTGATGATGGGGTGGGGGGTGGGATTATGTGTGGTAATGTGGTGGGGGGCGGGATTATGTGTGGTAATGTGGTGGGGGTAGGATTATGTGTGATTGGGTGGCGGCGGAGCTACTGTACAGGGGGTGGGATTATGTGTGGTAATGTGGTGTGGGGGCGGGATTATGTGTGGTAATGTGGTGGGGGGCAGGATTATGTGTGGTAATGTGGTGGGGGGATTATGTGTGGTAATGTGGTGGGGGGCGGGATTATGTGTTGTAATGTGGTGGGGGGTGAGATTATGTGTGGTAATGTGGTGGGGGTGGGATTATGTGTGGTAATGTGGTGGGGGGGCGGGATTATGTGTGGTAATGTGGAGGGGGGTGGGATTATGTGTGGTAATGTGGTGGGGGGCGGGATTATGTGTGGTAATGTGGTGGGGGGAGGGATTATGTGTGGTAATGTGGGGGGAGCGGGATTATGTATAGTAATGTGGTGGGGGGTGGGATTATGTGTGGTAGTGTGGTGGGGGTGGGATTATTTGTGGTAATGTGGTGGGGGTGGGATTATGTGTGGTAATGTGGTGGGGGGCGGGATTATGTGTGGTAATGTGGTGGGGGGTGGGATTATGTGTGATGATGGGGTGGGGGGCGGGATTATGTGTGGTAATGTGGTGGGGGGCGGGATTATGTGTGGTAATGTGGTGGGGGTAGGATTATGTGTGATTGGGTGGCGGCGGAGCTACTGTACAGGGGGTGGGATTATGTGTGGTAATGTGGTGGGGGGCGGGATTATGTGTGATAATGTGGTGGGGGGATTATGTGTGGTAATGTGGTGGGGGCGGGATTATTTGTTGTAATGTGGTGGGGGGTGGGATTATGTGTGGTAATGTGGTGGGGGTGGGATTATGTGTGGTAATGTGGTGGGGGGTGGGATTATGTGTGGTAATGTGGAGGGGGGTGGGATTATGTGTGGTAATGTGGTGGGGGGTGGGATTATGTGTGGTAATGTGGTGGGGGAGGGATTATGTGTGGTAATGTGGGGGGAGCGGGATTATGTATAGTAATGTGGTGGGGGGTGGGATTATGTGTGGTAATGTGGTGGGGGTGGGATTATTTGTGGTAATGTGGTGGGGGGCGGGATTATGTGTGGTAATGTGGTGGGGGGCGGGATTATGTGTGGTAATGTGGTGGGGGTGGGAATATGTGTGGTGATGGGGTGGGGGGCGGGATTATGTGTGGTAATGTGGTGGGGGGCGGGATTATGTGTGGTAATGTGGTGGGGGTAGGATTATGTGTGATTGGGTGGTGGCGGAGCTACTGCGCAGGGGGTGGGATTATGTGTGGTAATGTGGTGGGGGGTGGGATTATGTGTGGTGATGGGGTGGGGGGCGGGATTATGTGTGGTAATGTGGTGGGGGTAGGATTATGTGTGATTGGGTGGCGGCGGAGCTACTGTGCAGGGGGTGGGATTATGTGTGGTAATGTGGTGGGGGAGGGATTATTTGTGGCAATGTGGTGGGGGGGCGGGATTATGTGTGGCAATGTAGTGGAGGTGGGATTATGTGTGGTAATGTGGTGGGGGGGCGGGATTATGTGTGGTAATGTGGTGGGGGGTGGGATTATGTGTGGTAATGTGGGGGGCAGAGCTACTGTGCAGGGGGCGGGATTAGCGAGTAATCACAATGCCTCTTATATATATAGATATATATATATATATGTAAAAACCATTACAGATTTGAATGTATAAATTGATCCAAAAATTACATTTTCATAAATTGTTTAAGCAGTCCCCTGATGTCAATATTATCTCTAACAAAGACGAAATCCCCAGTATTGTGGGTCTCAGTTATGTTTCAGTGTTAACCCAGAGAAAATTAACTTCTAAAGAGAAGATGAACTTTTGTTAAACATTACAGAAAATAATGAAAGTAAAAATTTCCCTGATATCATTGATAATTTGTAATTGCCAACTTCAACACATTTTCTTAAAAAAAATTGGTTTGTGGTGATTAAAGTTGTGCTAATCTAAATACTTGAAAGCTTGAAAATACTCTAAAATGCATGTGAGGGAAAGAGAAAGAGAACCTTGCTGCCCACAAGAGCACAGAAGAAGGGAGACTTACTATGTGACAATGGATATGGAAAACCACTCTGCCATACAAACTGAGGAACCATTGATCTGTGATGACCTAGGCCAGTGGTCCCAACCTTTCTCTCGCATCAGTACCCGGCATTCCGGACCGGAGCATGCATAGAAATAAATGCAGCTGCACACTGTAGTCCGAGTGCCGGCGGCAGTTCCGGGTATTGATGCGACAGACTCGCGTGAGTTTCTCGCATTGCACTCGCAAGTGTGACCCCGGCCTAACTGGAAACATCAGTGTTCCCTATCATTTCCATTTGATTTCTTGTTTCCCTGACCTATTGGACTGTTACACCTTTTGTCACACATACAACATGAAAATAACATCACAAAAGACAAACTCACTGTCGTAATCACAACTTGAGATAATAAAGGATGGAACATGCAGATCATTAATTAAAGCTCCCAAGCACCTGTAAAGGTCCATGTGGTCAGTCTCCCTTAAAGTCATGCTGTCTTGGCATCTCAATGCTTGCACAGTGCACAGATGAAGCCATGGCTAGTACAGTTTGCTTTAATGTGTTTTCTTCAGATGCTGCTGGAGCTTGCTTTTAATGTATGGCACATGATTTTGGAAGTGTCCCTTTGACTCTACAGGTAGTACATACTATGTTATAACTTTACTTTTTCCCCTATGTTCAATGACCCATTTCAGATAGGGACAGCTTTTATAAAGCTATTGATAATATATATATATAACACCAAGGCTGCAGTTTAGGGATAAAACATTTCATCATGACATGTTCCCTTGAAGGTTATGTTCACATATCTATTTGCTGTGATTTTTGAAAACTTACAATGTGTATATTGTTCAGCAAATAAATTAACTGTGAAATTTCATCAGATTATGTTTGGATTTATGTGCCCAAAATTTTAACCAAATCCTGCATATGGGATCATGGCCTACTTGGTAGGTTCCAAATGGACAGAGGACTTTAGATGAATTTTCCTTTGCTACCAGCTCTACACTGTTTCTGAATTATAAGTATTTGAAACTTTTAAGTATTTTAGTCATTACACTCATATGGACATCTATTGATAATTCAATATTCTTATCGTGGTAAGATGGTATAATACTATAATGATTTTAATAATAGCACTAATGAAATGATTGCAGAGATAAATCCTCTGTTCACAACCTTTTGAATCAGGGGTTTGAAATATAACCTAATAGGATCTTTCTTGGTTGATTAAATGAAGTCTAATAATAACTTTGTCATAATGAGGCAGATGCGTAACATTTCGCTGAAGATCTCATAACAGATAAGCCCCTGTAACCATTAGAAATTGTTTTACGTAAAGCTGAAGATAAGGTGTTAATGTGGGTGCCAAATGTAAAACAAATTAGTCCTCTATTAGGACATTACTATCTTCTAATGTGACAAATCATTGTTCAGTACAAACGAGAAATTTATATCAGAGCCTCTAGAAATTTTGCATAAATGCAGGTTGAGCTAATATCCTGTAAGTCAAAGCAAATTTTACATGAGCCACAAACCCGTAAAAGTGTAGGCTTTAATATCGCTCATATACATTAGATGTCAGCAAGTTCAGCCAACACTTTAACATATATTGAGAACCCAGACAATTAGTTGTGTGGAGAGTTAAGGATTCGGCATATCCAACTTCACACTTTAGATCCCATAGTTTTTCCTCCTGTGTTCCCACATTCAACACGAGCGCTTGGCCAATTGAGTACTCCTATGTATGGGAGATCTGGCCAAGATGGCTGACAGTCAAACAATCCACCAAACCATTGTCTGTCTGACTGCCATCTAATGTTCATGGTGGGCCTAAATTGAGGCTTTCAAATATATCATAGAATTTCTGAGGCTAAAATCCTCCATACAAGTTAGATGAAAGCTGATTTTGGCTGGACTGGACTACCATTTAATATGTATGGGGACCTCTCTACTCTCCCTCAACAGATTATGTTGGGGAAGAGAAGCGATTGCAATGTTTACAACCAATGCTGTTATTTCTTTAGGAGAAATTAGATGCCTCACTACAAATCTTACTCCAGCATTCAGATTTTGAGTTGGATTTTTAGTGAAGTGCATGATTTTGATCAGAGCTGGGGCATCATGCCTCCGTCATGTCCCGGTTCCACCCACTTTGTAGGAACCTTACTGCTGTAAGTAAGTAAGAGCAATAGTGCATATAAATAACATAGAGTAATTAGTAAACACTGTTTTTGATTAAAAAAGCGTAAATCCATCTCACCAGCGCCAAGGTGTACCCTGTTGGGATGGTGCTAACAGCCCATATTGAAGCGTTACTGTGTGTCAAAAATTACCTCAATGTGAATAACGGCGGAGCAGGACCGGGGTCCAACTATGGACCCCCAGCAATGAGATGCTATATAAATGTAATGCCCAGCTTGTTCGTACTTGCTATAGCAATAGATTATACTGTATGTAGATTGCTCAATTGATATACAGATTTGACTACAACGCTGTGCTGGACTTCCTTGTTTTTAGTGAAGTCCACAAGATCACATTCAATGATATAATGTTATTCCTTACAGTGGTTGATTCAGAGGAAGGCCAAATCACTTGTTATATACTGTAGATGCCAATTGCACAGTATTATGGTGGGAAGTTCCTTCCAGACTCCAATTATAGCAATCAGAATAAATCGCAATCTCAGTGTTTCATCTCCAGAACTCTAGTAAACCTCTCATATCTTTTATGAAAGGCATTCAGGAACCTCTTGAACTTGATCAATGAACCATTCCAGCATCATGTGACTTTGTGGTCTATAGTATCATAATAAATTTTTCCGCAGCAATGTGTATGTGTTGACAGTTTGCCGATGAGCTAGTCAAGAACAAGGGAGCTATATTAATTTTAATGTCACATGTATTGGTTTGGAAATAGTAGATCAACATGTTCAAATACACCACATGCCAAAGAATATAAATAACCCATTTCTTAATTTCATGGCTGTAAAGGTCCAGGGTCACGCTTTGCCTATTTTACATGTTAGACATCTCGTAGACTCAGTTGGATTGATATGCTGTGTTTGAATGTCTTACCTTCAGATTTCTAATATTATGCCAGAAATGTATTCTTTATGATGTGCCCCTTTACTAGTTGGCAGTATGAAAGCCCATCATCCAGGGTGTGGATTACAGTTGTGGTTATCGTTTGCTGATATGAAGGAAAACCGTTCTTTATTATAGCACTTCTCCTTAATACTGCGGACATTGTGTAATTATATAGACAAATTATCATTTATTGTAATTGTAACACACAGATCAAAAATTTTTGTAAAGAAATCGAGCACATTTTTATTTTTCAGTTAATAAAAAAACAGTTTGTGAATATGATGTTTTTATATATCATGCTAGATAAATATTTCCTTCATGTTAGTCTATTGTGGTGATGTGTTGCCTGCTGTATGTCATGTCAGCCTGCTCATTTATTGATGAGTGTTAGTCTGAATCTCTTCTCACACTGTTGGCTGCTTCGGTATCAGACGTCAAACAAAAGCTGGAGACACAGTTGGCAGCAACGTCTTTCCTTCTTCTTTTCTTCCTGTAAGTCTTTTTCACAGAAAGATGCATTTCCATTATCTATTATATTCCTTTGATTTCATGGAAGAACACGAACATATGTTGCGTTATTGGGGCATATTACTTTACTGTGTCGATTTGGTGTCAGGATGCTGACAAGATGTTGCTCATAGGAACATGCTGAGGGCATTCCCTTTCCTGGGCATCTGGAATCCATCTGGTTGCCAGAAATGAGGAAAAACTACCTAAATCCATCAAGTTTTCATCTTCAGAAGCATTATAAAGAATAGATGCTATGTGAAACAGAGAGTCAAGTAAATATTTATTGCCACCAGCATGAGTGAAGGCTGGTGAGTAGTGTTGAGCATTCCGTTACTGCAAATATCGGGTATCGGCCGATATTCGCTGTATCGGAATTCCGATACCGAGTTCTGATATTTTTGTGATATCGGAAATCGGAATCGGAAGTTCCTATAACTTCCCAGGCGTGTGCGGTGTGTATGGTTCCCAGGGTCTGGAGGAGAGGAGACTCTCCTTCAGGCCCTGGGATCCATATTCATGTAAAAAATAAAGAATACAAATAAAAAATATGGATATACTCACCCCTCCGACGGACCCTGGACCTCAGCGGTTCAACCGGCAGCCTCCGTTCCTAAGAATGCAGTGAGTTTAGGACCTGCGATGACGTCGCGGTCTTGTGATTGGTCGCGTGACCGCTCATGTGACCGCTCACGTGACCGCAACGTCATCGAAGGTCCTTCACTCTCTGCATTCTTAGGAACGGAGGCAGACGCTTGCAGCGGTGACAGCCAGGGCTCGTCAGAGGGTGAGTATTTCCATATATTTTTTTTTAAATTCTTTATTTTTTACATGAATATGGATCCCAGGGCCTGAAGGAGAGTTTCCTCTCCTTCAGAACCTGGGAACCATCCAGGATCACTTCCGAAATTTGTGTCCCATTGACTTGTATTGGTATCGGGTATCGGTATCGGCGATATCCGATATTTTTTGGATATCGGCCGATCCAATTCGATACCGATACTTTCAAATATCGGAAGGTATCGCTCAACACTACTGGTCAGATGTACCCCAGGTGCAAGGTACAAGGGGGCCACTAAGAAATCACTTGCATTGGTCAGGATATTTAGATCAGAGGCGGACATAATATTGGTGCACCCTGTAAAGTCACACAGGGACCTAAGAGGGGAGAGGGCAACTTCTACTCACAAAGCAGGTACAATTTTGCATTATGGTAAGCTTTCCCATTTTTCTACAGAATACAATACAATCTTATTTCTCTAAACCTCAAAGTTCTCTGCAGTTCTCTCTGTCTAGCACCCCACACGTGCCCTCCGTTCTGCAACTGATCTAGGACTAACATTCTTCATAATCCGAACCTCCTACCTCTGTCTCTAAGGGTATGTGTCCACGTTCAGGATTGCATCAGGATTTGGTCAGGATTTTTCATCAGTTTTTGTAAGCCAAAACCAGGAGTGGAACAATTAGAGGAAAAGTATAATAGAAACATATGCTCCACTTCTGCATTTATCACCCACTCCTGGTTTTGGCTTACAAATACTGATGAAAAATCCTGACCAAATCCTGATGCAATCCTGAACGTGGACACATACCCTAAGACTTTTCTCATGCTGCACCACTTTTCTGGAATTCACTACCTCAGACAGGTAGTCTGACTAATACCTAGCCCCTACATTTTGAAGCATGCTTTAAAAAACACATCTTGTTAGACAGGCCTATCATTTCACTTCACTAATCTAACTCTTCCATTTTCCCGCTTTCTAAATTTTCCTCAGATTCTCGTTCCTCCAATTCACCCATCTCCACATCCTGCAAGCACTCAACAGCACACAGTAACTGAATATGTTGGCACTAGTGTTGAGCATTCCGATACCGCAAGTATCGGGTATCGCCCGATACTTGCGGGTATCGGAATTCCGATACCGAGATCCGATACTTTTGTGGTATCGGGTATCGGTATTGAAACAACATTAATGTGTAAAATAAAGAATTAAAATAAAAAATATTGCTATACTCACCTCTCCGACGCAGCCTGGACCTCACCGAGGGAACCGGCAGCGTTGTTTGCTTAAAATGCGCGCTTTTACTTCCTTCCGTGACATCACGGCTTGTGATTGGTCGCGTGCCGCCCATGTGGCCGCGACGCGACCAATCACAGCAAGCCGTGACGTAATTTTCAGGTCCTCAATGCCTAATTCTAGGCATTGATGATTTTAAAATTACGTTCCGGCATTTTAAGCAAACAACGCTGCCAGTTCCCTCGGTGAGGTCCAGGCTGCGTCGGAGAGGTGAGTATAGCAATATTTTTTATTTTAATTCTTTATTTTACACAGTAATATGGATCCCAGGGCCTGAAGGAGAGTTTCCTCTCCTTCAGACCCTGGGAACCATCAGGAATACCGTCCGATACTTGAGTCCCATTGACTTGTATTGGTATCGGGTATCGGTATCGGATTAGATCCGATACTTTGCCGGTATCGGCCGATACTTTCCGATACCGATACTTTCAAGTATCGGACGGTATCGCTCAACACTAGTTGGCACTATTTAAATAAAATTATTATTATTTAGCTATACAACTCCAAAGGGCTCGTATACTGTTCTTCCACAGGGGAACACTTCTGTCTGTGCCCCCTCCTGATTTGGATTCTTTGTCTTAGCAATGGAAAGCCTGGATACAACTCTGCTCATCATACATTGCAGAATGACTATTTGCTGTCTGCTTCATGATAGACTATGGAGAAAGTAATGACCTGTTATTAGCTAGTGGGATATTTGTCTCAACATTTGATAAAATAGTTTTCTATTGACATAGTGTTTATCCCTTGAATACCTGGTGGTTTCATCAGACTCCTTGGGGATCTTGCGTATAATTTGTTTTCAGGATGTCAGTAAGATTTCAGGGAGAAGATACGTCCTTTTCCATCCTAGTTATACATTCCCCTTTATTAATGTAGACAGCTTTGATGTTTTACTTGGTGTTTAGTCTGTCTCTTCTAAATCTAACATATTCATGCAAACAATAGAAATGCTACAGACATCAATAGATACCAAGGAACCAGTTTCCATCTCTCCGATGATAACCAATGTTTACACATTTTTACAACCTCTGAAATCACTGGTGCCAGACAAGTTGTTATACACTACTCAAGTGGTTCTTTTCTGATACGTGGAGAGCTCTTGAAAGTCGCACTGCACAGTGGAAGCCACCTCCAATGTTTTATATCTGCTGCTTTATCGCTAAATGAAGTCTTTCAGATTTGAATCTCCTAAATATTCAGTTTGGCCTTCTAGAGTAAACATAGCAAACAGAATATAATGATTTTGCCCTTGAGACCTCACCATTGAGTTGTGTATCTCTGGAGGCTACAGAGTGGACAACGAGAGTAATACCCTAGATTGCAAATCACTTTTGTTAACTGAAGTGTTGTTATGTTTTAAATAGTCTTGGGACTGTTGTGATTGGAATAGCAATGTATTTATTCATCTAATCAGCATGGAAGACATGTTAAATATCAGGATGAAAATGGATGATCAGATGCAGAACACGTAGCAATTAAACTGTGTACAAGGCGCTGCAAATAAAGGAATAAAACAATTTGGTCTCACAGGCTGCATTGTAGAAATCTGTTCTCAAAATTAGAAAGTCTAGATAGTAAGATAGACATATGCTATAGAATTTCAGATGCCCAACATGTTTTTCAATGTTGACCCATCTAGTGGCCAACATAATGTCAACAAGCCATTCATTATTTAAATATACAATGTATAGCTAAGGCTACTTTCACACTGATACATCGGTACGGGCCTGTCGCATTGCGTCGGGCCAATGTACCGACAGACGCTGCAACACGTGGGCAGCGGATGCAGTTTAAAACGCATCCGCTGCTCATTCTGCATTCCAGGGAGGAGAGGGCTGAGTTTCGCCTACGACGCACAAAAAACGTTACATGGAGCGTTTTTTTGTGCCGACAGTCTGCCAAAACATGACGCATCCGTCGCACGACAGATGCAATGTGTGGCAATCCGTCGCAATGCGTCGCTAATGCAAGTCTATGGAGAATAAACGCATCCTGCAGGCAACTTTGCAGGATGCGTTTTTTCTCCAAAACGACGCATTGCGACGTACGTCACACAACGCTAGTGTGAAAGTAGCTTTAGCGACTACCTGGATTTCACTGGAGCTCCTGATGGTGGAGTCTGGTTTGAACTGCAGGTGGCCTCCATGTACAACTCCTAAGCAGCCCCCGGTACTGCAGCTGTTTTCCCCTAAGGGGCAGGTATGCTGGCACAGACAGGATTTGGAGTCACAGACAAGGCAGGATTCAGAGCCTGTTCAGACTGGTGCAACTTCAGGATTCAGATACCACCGGAGCGGCTTCAGGTTCAGGATCCGACAGCGTGGCTACAGAGTTCAGGTGCTGCTGAAGCGGCTTCAGGGTAACTTATACACTATATAGAAATACACAAATAGGATCAGGATAACAAACCATCCCAACTAGATAGGACGAGTTACTTGGCAGCATACAGTTGTACCCACGCAATGTAGGAAAACTACAGGGGTTGCTCGGGCAACTCCCTGCTGGGGAGGGTGCCTTTCATACAAAATGTTCCTAGCTATTGGCTGGTAGCATTTTTCAAAGTGCGCACACTGCCCTCTTAAGAACATGGGAGTGCGTGTGCACTATGCACACCGCCAGAAGCCTGTGTGGTGTGCACAGGAGGCAGGGAGGAAGCAGAGAATGAGGACACCGCCATGTCGGGGGTGATGAGTATGTCAGCATCCCTGCCGGGAGGAGGGATCACTCAGAGATGCCGACATAGCGTTACACTCTCATGCATGCACTAAACCTAAAGGGCTGATCTTGAAAAGCAGCAAGTACTATTTTGAGGAAATAAAGGTTATATGAGATAGAAAAAAGAATACATGCTTCAGGAACACTGACATCACTGGAACAGTGCCACTGTGGGAGGTGAATAATCACTGTTTTAATTTAAATTAGGGTCCTAAATTGATTAAGCTGGGGTGGTCTGATGCTGGAACACCCTTTTCATAATAAAAGGAAGACTGATTTGGGAGACTCACACAGAGCAAAGTACTGTTATGCTCCAGGAAAGGTCCAAGAGCATCGATGACCCATAGGTAATGTCGGCGCTCTACTACTCTGCCCTCGGATGAACAGAGAGAAGTGATACTTTACAGAAGCACAATGTAAGACACTGTGTAGATGACATAGGACATGTCATCCACATGAAGCAGAGAAGGAGGATGGCAATCCTAACAAGAGAGGACAAATCCTAAGAAGAGAGGACACCCCGGATCAAGACCAGAGATGTCCATGAGACCGGACTGCGCTGTCTGTGTGTATAATAAAACTTATTTTTTGTACCTTGAATAGGAGATTGGGGGAATACATATATCGTACTAAAATGCTGTAAAAGATGGCTTAAAGGGCCATACTTTATATTGGGAAAACCGCGTGATAAGTCACCTTAAAACAACTACCGATCGCTAAACCTTTATCGATTGATGGACATTTAATAGCCTGTTTACACAGGCAAACCAAAGTAAATGAGTGATCTGTACAGTAATAGATAGCACAGTGCACACAGGCTGTTGTGGTTCGTGGCAATATGAGTCTTGTTTACACAGAAGATTGATGAATTTTTGTGCTGTGCAAAAGTTAATTTCACCCAATGTACGAACGTTTTTGTCGCTCATCTGTTGTATGGCAGCCTGTTTATGTGGAAAGATAATTGTGAAATTAGTGTTTTTAAGAATAATCTGTGTTCACCATGATCTGTCAGTGTAAATGCAGCTTTACTATGCTTCTAACTTTATCCTTTATTTTCATATTTCTCTGTAACTAGAGCGGCAGATATGTCTGAAAATCCTTTATTACAATCATCTCTTCTCATACCATGGTTAACAGCCAACAACAATAACGAGCAGTTACAAAGGCTTACCACTGATACTATTATTACCTAACATAGTGTCCTACCCTCTTTAAGTTCCAGCTTTGGAATGTAAAGGAACAATGAGAACATGCTTGCAGACAAAGGCCTTTTGTTGGAAGTGAAGCCTCTGGAAAGAACCTAACGTGTCTTAATTTACTTTTACACTTTCTAACTGCCAGGTCTTAGCTTGTGCCAATGCTGTGATCTTTAGCAACACTTAAAATGAATGTTTCATGTGAAGTCTGTACCTTACGGAAAAAGGCAGTAGGACCAATGATCGTAGGCATTGGGGAGGCATTTACGGTTGTGGTTAGTTCACCACTTACAGGCTTGTTGGCGGTATAAGGTGATACAGTGTGAATTGTTATCCTGTGTGATTATTTATTGTACCGCAAGCCAACACTTACCAGAACTTAAACTGAAGGAAGGAGAGGTTGATAAGGAATGTTATGAAAGCTTGGACATTAATAACATCAGAGGCGATTTTACGGCATAAGTGTCTGTTGTGGTTATGAGATTCTTGCATTCTTGAAATTGTTTGTTACTTCTGCTATGACTGATACTAAGTGCAGTCTTCTATTCCTTGTATCCATACAGACACTCCTGAAAAAACAAACTAACCATTTTTGAATGGTGACACCTGTTCTCCGCTCCGTCTTTAGTGGCCTCTTGGTGCAGATGTGCCTCAATGTCACCCAGTGTTTTGCAACAATGGAGCTATTAAACGGAACTCTATGAACAGTAATTAATGTCCTGAACATTATAGACCATTGGCATTATGTACAAAACTAATGTAGACCGTAAAGGTGAGTTCACATTAGCAACACAGAATATGACAATATACGCCTGACAGAAAAAAAGACAAAAAAAAAAGTTTTTCTTTTGTTTTGCATATGCAGTGGGACTTGACTGTATTCTGGTGCTGTTAAACATTGTATCAGAACATAATTGTAACTCTGATGGGTTTTTAAGGTTTTATGGTATAGAAAGGGTTAAAAAAAACACCCGAGGGAGATAACTGGCAGAAGCACCTTTGTTGTGAAATTGGATTTTGGGCTCCCCCGGTGGCCACTGGTGGAATTGAACTGGTGTGCATCATCCTCTCTGTTCACCTGTTTCCATCAGGATGTGGGAGTCGCTATTTAGCCTTGCTCCTCTGTCACTTCCATGCCGGTCAACATTGTAATCAGAAGCCTTTCTGTGCATGTTCCTGCTGCTAGACAACTCCCAGCTAAGTTGGACTTTAGTCCTTGTTTGTTTTTGCATTTTGTTCCAGTTCACAGCTGTAGTTTCGTTTCTGTGTCTGGAAAGCTCTTGTGATCTGAAATTGCCACTCTGATGTTATGAGTTAATACTAGAGTCTTAAAGTAATTTCAGGATGGTGTTTTGATAGGGTTTTCAGCTGACCATGAAAGTGCCCTTGCTGTCTTCCTGCTATCTAGTAAGCGGACCTCAATTTTGCTAAACCTATTTTCATACTACGTTTGTCATTTCATCTAAAATCACCGCCAATATTTGTGGGGGCCTCTGTCTGCCTTTCGGGGAAATTTCTCTAGAGGTGAGCCAGGACTATATTTTCCTCTGCCAGGATTAGTTAGTCCTCCGGCCGGCGCTGGGCGTCTAGGGATAAAACGCAGGCTACGCTACCCGGCTACTGTTAGTTGTGCGGCAGGTTTAGTTCATGGTCAGTTTAGTTTCCATCCTTCCAAGAGCTAGTTCTTATGTTTGCTGGGCTATGTTCTCTTGCCATTGAGAACCATAACACACCTTCATCTGAGGCACAGTTTCTCAAACCCCAGTCCTCACAACCCCCAACAGATTATATTTTCAGGACTTCCTTAGTACTGCGCAGCTGAGATAACCTGGGCCTTAATAGTAATTCCATCACCTGCGCAACACTAAAGAAATCTTGAAAACCTGATCTGTTGGGGTCTGTGCGGAGGGAAGGGTTTTGGATTTTGAATCTTTACACTAAATATCCACATGGCATAAACTTCAAAAATGATCTCTTTCATATATTGAATTAATGTTTGTTACTAAGTATTTATGTATAATAAGCACGGTGGCTCAGTGGTTAGCACTGTAGCTTTGCAGCGCTGTGGTTCTGGGTAAAAACCCCACCAAGGTCAACATCTGCAAGGAGTTTGTATGTTCTTCCCGTGTTTTTATGGGTTTTCTCCGGGTACTCCAAAGACATACTGATAGAGAATCTAGATTGTGAGCCTCATCGGGGACAGAGATGATAATGTCTGTAAAGCGCTGTGGAATTGATGGAGCTATATAAGTGAGTAAAGTAAATAAAAAAAAAAAATAATCAAAGGGGGAGAAAGAAATAGGGAAAAGGAAAGGAAGAAGGAAAAAAAAGAAAGAAGAAAAAGAGGAAATAAAATAATGTATTTTTCTTGTCAGGTGTATAATACATAGTAACATAGTTATTAAGGTTGAAGGAAGACTTTAAGTCCATCAAGTTCAACCCATAGCCTAACCTAACATGCCCTAACATGTTGATCCAGAGGAAGGCAGAAAAAAACCCATGTGGCAAACAGTAAGCTCCACATTGGGGAAAAAAATTCCTTCCTGACTCCACATACGGCAATCAGACTAATTCCCTGGATCAACTCCCTATCAAGGAATCTAGTATATATACCCTGTAACATTATACTTTTCAAGAAAGGCATCCAGTCCCCTCTTAAATTTTAGTAATGAATCACTCATTACAACATCATACGGCAGAGAGTTCCATAGTCTCACTGCTCTTACAGTAAAGAATCCATGTCTGCTATTATACTTAAACCTTCTTTCCTCCAGGCTTAGAGGATGCCCCCTTGTCCCTGTCTCAGGTCTACGAGTAAAAAGGTCATTAGAAATGTCTTTGTACTGTCCCCTCATGTACAGTACAGACCAAAAGTTTGGACACACCTTCTCATTTAACCCCTTCACGACCTTGCCCTTTTCCATTTTTGAGTTTTCGTTTTTCACTCCCCTCTTTCCCAGAGCCATAACTTTTTTATTTTTCCATCAATATGGCCATGTGAGGGCTTTTTTTTTGCGGGACAAGTTGCACTTTTCAACGACATGATTGGTTTCAGCATTTTGTGTACTAGAAAACGGGAATAAATTCCAAGCGCGGTGAAATTGCAAAAAAAGTGCAATCCCACACTTGTTTTTTGTTGACTTTTTTGCTAGGTTCACTGAATGCTAAAACTGACCTGCCATTTTAATTCTCCAGGTAATTACGAGTTCATAAACACCAATCATGTCTAGGTTACGCTTTATCTAAGAGGTGAAAATACATTCCAAACATTGCTAAAAAAAAAAAAAAAAAAAAAAAAATTGCGCAATTTTCCGTTACCCATAGCGTTTCCATTTTTCATGATCTGGGGTCAGGTGACTGCTTATTTTTGCGTGCCAAGCTGGCATTTTTAATTATACCATTTTGGTGCCGATACAATCTTTTGATCGCCCGTTATTGCATTTTAATGCAATGTCGCGGCGACCAAAAATAGTAATTCTGGCGTTTCTAATTTTTTTCTTGCTACGCCGTTTAGCGATCAGGTTAATCCTTTTTTTTATTGATAGATCAGGCAATTCTGAATGCGGCGATACAAAATATGTGTAGGTTTGATTTTTTTATTGTTTTATTTTGAATGGGGCGAAAGGGGGGTGATTTAAACTTTTATATTTTTTTTATTTTTTCATATTTTTGTAAACATTTTTTTATTACTTTTCCCATGCTTCAATAGCCTCCATGGGTGGCTAGAAGCTGGCACCACTCGATCGGCTCTGCTACATAGCAGCGATCATCAGATCGCTGCTATGTAGCTGAAATGCAGGCTTGCTATGAGCGCCGACAACAGGGGGGCGCTCACAGCAGGCCAGCATGAGTAACCATAGAGGTCTCAAGGACCTCTGTGGTTACCTTCCTGATGCATCGCCGACCCCCGATCATGTGACTGGGGTCAGTGATGCAATCATTTCCGGCTGTGCAGCCGGAAGCGCCAGTTAAATGCCGCTGTCAGCATTTGACAGCGGCATATAACTGGTTAATAGCGGCGGGCGAATCGCGATTTCACCCGCCGCTATTGCGGGCACATGTCAGCTGTTCAAAACAGCTGACATGTCCCGGCTTTGAGGTGGGCTTAGCGCCAGAGCCCACATCAAAGCAGGGGACCCGACCTCCACAGTAATAATACGGCGGAGGTCAGGAAGGGTTTTTTTCTGTATTTTCATGACTATGAAAATTGTACATTCACACTGAAGGCATCAAAACTATGAATTAACACATGTGGAATTATATTGTTAACAAAAAAGTGTGAAACAACTGAAATTATGTCTTATATTCTAGGTTCTTCAAAGTAGCCACCTTTTGCTTTGATGACTGCTTTGCACACTCTTGGCATTCTCTTGATGAGCTTCAAGAGGTAGTCACCGGGAATGGTCTTCCAACAATCTTGAAGGAGTTCCCAGAGATGCTTAGCACTTGTTGGCCCTTTTGCCTTCACTCTGCGGTCCAGCTCACCCCAAACCATCTCGATTGGGTTCAGGTCTGGTGACTGTGGAGGCCACATCATCTGGCATAGCACCCCATCACTCTCCTTCTTGGTCAAATTGCCCTTACACAGCCTGGAGGTGTGTTTGGGGTCATTGTACTGTTGAAAAATAAATGATGGTCCAACTAAACGCAAACTGGATGGAATAGCATGCCGCTGCCAGATGCTGTGGTAGCCATGCTGGTTCAGTATGCCTTCAATTTTGAATAAATCCCCAACAGTGTCACCAGCAATGCACCCCCACACCATCACACCTCCTCCTCCATGCTTCACGGTGGGAACCAGGCATGTAGAGTCCATCCATTCACCTTTTCTGCTTCGCACAAAGACACGGTGGTTGGAACCAAAGATCTCAAATTTGGACTCATCAGACCAAAGCACAGATTTCCACTGGAATAAAGTCCATTCCTTGTATTCTTTAGCCCAAACAAGTCTCTTCTGCTTGTTGCCTGTCTTTAGCAGTGGTTTCCTAGCAGCTATTTTACCATGAAGGTCTGCTGCACAAAGTATCCTCTTAACAGTTGTTGTAGAGATGTGTCTGCTGCTAGAACTCTGTGTGGCATTGACCTGGTCTCTAATCTGAGCTGCTGCTAACCTGCGATTTCTGAGGCTGGTGACTCGGATAAACTTATCCTCAGAAGCAGAGGTGACTCTTGGTCTTCCTTTCCTGGGGCGGTCCTCATGTGAGCCAGTTTCTTTGTAGTGCTTGATGGTTTTTGCCACTGCACTTGGGGACTCTTTCAAAGTTTGCCCAATTTTTCAGACTGACTGACCTTCATTTCTTAAAGTAATGATGGCCACTCATTTTTCTTTACTTAGCTGCTTTTTTCTTGCCATAATACAAATTCTAACAGTCTATTCAGTAGGACTATCAGCTGTTTATCCACCAGACTTCTGCACAACACAACTGATGGTCCCAACCCCATTTATAAGGCAAGAAATCCCACTTATTAAACCTGACAGGGCACACCTGTGAGTTGAAAACCATTCCCAGTGACTACCTCTTGAAGCTCATCAAGAGAATGCAAAGAGTGTGCAAAGCAGTCATCAAAGCAAAAGGTGGCTACTTTGAATAACCTAGAATATAAGACATAATTTCAGTTGTTTCACACTTTTTAGTTAAGTATATAATTCCACATGTGTTAATTAATAGTTTAGATGCCTTCAGTGTGCATATACAATTTTCATACTCATGAAAATACAGAAAAATCTTTAAATGAGAAGGTGTGTCCAAACTTTTGGTCTGTACTGTATTTATACATTAAAATAAGATCACCCCTTAACCTTCATTTTTCCAAACTAAAGAGCCCCAAGTGTAATAATCTATCTTGGTATTGCAGACCCCCCAGTCCTCTAATAACCTTGGTCGCTCGTCTCTGCACACGCTCTAGTTCAGCTATGTCTTTCTTGTACACTGGAGACCAGAACTGTGCACAGTATTCTAAGTGTGGTCGCAGTAGTGACTTGTATAGAGGTAAAATTATGTTCTCCTCCTGAGCATCTATGCCTCTTTTAATGCATCCCATTATTTTATTTGCCTTTGTAGCAGCTGCCTGACACTGGCCACTAAAGGTACCGTCACACTAAACGATATCGCTAGCGATCCGTGATGTTGCAGCGTCCTGGCTAGCGATATCGTTGAGTGTGACAGGCAGCAGCGATCAGGATCCTGCTGTGATATCGCTGGTCGTTGAAGAAAGTTCAGAACTTTATTTGGTCGTCAGACCGGCGTGTATCGTCGTGTTTGACACCAAAAGCAACGATGCCAGCGATGTTTTACACTGGTAACCAGGGTAAACATCGGGTAGCTAAGTGCAGGGCCGCGCTTAGAAACCCGATGTTTACCCTGGTTACCAGTGTAAAATGTAAAAAAAACAAACAGTACATACTCACATTCGCGTTCCCCGGCGTCCGCTTCCAGCACTCACTGAGCACCGGCCAGAAAGTGAAAGCACAGCACAGCGGTGACGTCACCGCTCTGCTGTTAGGGCCGGCGCTCAGTCAGTGCAGGAAGCGGACGCCGGGGGACGCGAATGTGAGTATGTACTGTTTGTTTTTTTTACATTTTACACTGGTAACCAGGGTAAACATCGGGTTACTAAGCGCGGCCCTGCGCTTAGCAACCCGATGTTTACCCTGGTTACCCGGGGACCTCGGCATCGTTGGTCGCTGGAGAGCGGTCTGTGTGACAGCTCTCCAGCGACCAAACAGCGATGCTGCTGCGATCGGCATCGTTGTCTGTATCGCTGCAGCGTCGCTTAGTGTGACGGTACCTTAAATGTGAGTTTGTCGTCCACCCATACACCCAGGTCTTTTTTGTTGATGGTTTTGCCCAGTGTTTTACAATTAAGCACATAATTATACATCTTATTTGCTCCACTCAAGTGCATGACCTTACATTTATCCCCATTAAAGCTCATTTGCCATTTATCAGCCCAAGCTTCTAGTTTACATAAATCCTAGTATGTTACTATGTAGGTGTATATTGTAATTTTCTGTGTTTCTTTTTGGTTCTACTATACACACACATATTGTCCATCATTAATTATTGAATATGATTGTGCTTTCTTCAAATATGATTGTGCTTATGTCTTTTGTAATATGTCTTTTATAAGTCTTTACCATGATCCTAAAGCATATCTCTGGCAAATGGCATACTTAGCTTAAATAATGCTTCTGTTTTTCTACCTTATTGAAATATCTTTTTAATATATCCGAAATAAAGATTTATTATTTTATCAGTGGAAATGCCGATTTTTCTCACTTTTCTTCAAGATTACTGATCTTCATAAAGGGAAATCGGCGTCCATGGTATAAGGCTGACTCAAGCATTAATAATATTGAAACATGGCAAGCACACAAACTTTTGTTAGTTTACATTACTATTGCCACCAGAAGTTTTTAGCATAGTACTAAAATGCTAGAAGAAACCTATGCCAGCACTGACTTTATTGTTTTCTTTGGGGTTTTTTCTGGCACCCGAAGATTCAGTTCATGAAGATGATAACGATGCGCTGAACTGGGCCTTGATCCAAATCAAAAAACATTTCATGCAGCATGTTTTTCCCAGATTTGGATACCCATGCTAGGTTTGCAGTTCACAACTTTTTGAAGCATAAAACTACTATCCAGTCACAAATGCAACATG
Source organism: Ranitomeya variabilis (assembly GCF_051348905.1). Classification (NCBI taxonomy): domain Eukaryota; kingdom Metazoa; phylum Chordata; class Amphibia; order Anura; family Dendrobatidae; genus Ranitomeya; species Ranitomeya variabilis. Next base: position 140,524,655 of record NC_135238.1, on the reverse strand, counting down.
TGAACTCAATGTGGTGCCTTTTGCACATCCTACGAGAGCAGAGCATAATTAAACATTTGCTGGATTTGATATATTTGAATTTGAGAAAAAGTTCCACAAAATGAGATTTTCACATACACTACAATTAAAGATGATGTCTAACCTTGGGAAAAAAGTCTTCAAACACTCCATCTAATTGCAAACTGCTGAACTGTGCTTGTGTGCGCTGTGTATGCTGTCACGAATCCACAGTATTCCCTATACTAGTTGGCAGTCACATGACTGCATATATGCAATTTGCATACTTGTGGCCATGTGTTAATTGGACACTGTCCTTCACATGTCAACTAGACCACTGCCCTTCCCCCATAATTTTCCTCCTCACCATCACTGAAGGAGAGCTTTCTCATCTTTTCTCCAAATCACAATTCACCACTTTAACACTTGACTCCATCCCACAACCTTCCCAACCTCAACAACATGCCTATCCCAGCCCTAACTCCTCTCTTCAACCTATTATTATATTCTGGTACCTTCCTTCCTACCTTCAAATATGCCTCAATCACACCTATCCTGAAGAAACCAGCCCTCGACGTGACCACTATATCCACCTCTCGTCCCGTTTTTCTGCTCCCATTTGCCTCCAAGTTCCTTGAACAGCATGTCCATGCTGATCTTTCCTCACACCTCTCTTTTAACTCACTCTTTTACAACCTACAATCCAGCTTCCATCCCTATCACTCCACTGAAACTGCCTTAACCAAAATTACTTATTACGTACTTACCACAAAAGCTAATAGACAATTCTCAATACTCCTCCTTCTAGACCTGTCCTTTGGGGTTAACAACATTGACTACTCTCTCCTGGTACAGATCCTTTTTTCCCTTGGCATCATACCTCACTAAAAGTGCATTTAGTTTCTCCCATGCCCAGATGATCACCAAATTTTGCCCTCTGTCTCTCTCTATATACCTCCAAACTAATGTCCCAATATCTTCCCACACATAACCTCCGATCCTGTCAAGACCTCCCCCTCTCTTCCACCCTTGTACGTTCCTCATCCAACCACCTTCAAGACTTCTCTCGATTATCACACATCCTCTGGAATTCTGTGCCTCAAGAAGTCTGATTATATACCACATTCAGAACTGTCAGATAGAACTTGAAAACGCATCTTTTCAAGAAAACTTACAGGCTGCAATGACCCTGCTGTCACCTAAACATCATCGGAGCTGCTGCAACCCCCTTAACCTACTGTCCCTTTCTCGATTATTCTGTAGTCTGTAAGACCACAAGGGTAGGGCCTTCTGTACCATCTGTCATTGTTAGTTTGTTCATTTGAAATTGATTTGTATTTTGTATGTAACCCCTTCTCATGTACAGCACCATAAAATCAGTCTCATAAGTGATTACACTGGAAATTCCAAGAAATCATGACGGCAATGTGACCGCACTTTGTCACAGTTCGGCAACTTGCAGTGACATTGTTTCAAGCCTAGACAACCCTTTTAGCTTCAGATCTGGGTGCCTTGTCAACATTCACTGTTATTTGTCCCCTTAACAATACTTAGTAATTTTATCTTCTAAACATTATCTTTTAAAGCTGTTTGACTAGTTCTACAAACATTTAAATACTTAACCTTAATTATAAGGACAGCTAGCTGTGAGAAAAGATAGGCACATAAAGATTAATCACCAGCTAAATTGAGATTGGTGGTTACTTAAGTGCATTAACTTCTACAGTTTAGATTCAATTTTGTCCAGCAACTGCTTTTAAACTGTAATGTGTTCTTAATAAAAAGTCATTATTTTTCAATGGTAATAAGTATTTTGAACAAATTATAAATTAAAGGAGCTTCCAACACCAACATTTTTTAAGTAGTTTAAGGCTGTGTGCACACGTTCAGGATTTTTTGCATTTTTTTCGCATTTTTTCGCTATAACACGATAAAACCGTGAAAAAAACGCACACATTAAGCATCCTATTATTAGAATGCAATTTACAATTTTTGTGCACATGTTGCATTTTTTTCCCCAGCGGAATCGCATTCCAGAAAAAAATGCAGCATGTTCATTCTTTGTGCAGAATCGTGGGGATTCCACACACATAGGAATGAACTGATCCACTTACTTTCTGCATATGGGTATGCCCACCATGCAGGAAGTAAGCAGATCATGTGCGGTTGGTACCCAGGGTGGGAGGAGAGGAGACTCTCCTCCAGGCTCTGGGAACCATATACCTGTAAAAAAAAGAATTAAAATAAAAAGTCACGATATTCTCACCTTCCGGTGGCCCCATCAGCCTTCTCGCTACTCGCGATGCTTCCGTTCCCAGTGATGCTTTGCGGCAATGACCTGTGATGACGTAGCGGTCTCGTGTGATGCTACGTCATCTGGGGTCATTGCTGCGAGGCATTACTGGGAACAGAAGCTGCCTGGAGCATCGATAGGAGCGGGACGGCTGCGGGGGACGCCGGAAGGTGAGAATATCATGATTTTTGATTGTTTTTATTATCTTTAACATTAGATCAAGTGTGACCAACCTGTTAATCAGTTTTCCAAGCGATGCTACAGATCGCTTGGAAAATGCTAGCATTCTGCAAGCTAACTATGCTTGTAAAACGCTAGTGTTTAGCGGGAAAATGCATGCCAATTCCGCATGAGTTTTACCCGTGGCACAGTTGCGGAATTGTGCATGTGTGCACATAGCCTAATACTTCTCAGGCTCTGTTTGCAGAGCTCTAGTGATGAAATGGTATGCCAACACCGCTGCAGATAATGACTGCCTTTAGCCATGCCATGCCAATACTGCTAAGGTCTGCCACTCTTTTGCTGCAGTGAACTGCAGGCTTCCATAGATGCCACCTAGAAAATTCATTCACAAGATTCACTGCCTTGCTCTGATCTTCACTGGGCCATCTTCAGCATTTTCAGTGCCTTCTGTGATAATTTTTGATTAGTTTTTTGCACAATGTACATCATGTGTCCTATGCTGTGTGTCACAGCATAGTCAGCAGAGGATACTGCACAGGTGCTAGGCACTGAAAGATGTAAAAGATGGCCCATTGCACACCCACCAGTGACTGGACCTAAGAAAATAGAACAGATGACTGCTTGCTGGGTATTATTATTATTTTTAACACCTTCCCATCCCTTTTCAATCTGGCAAAATGCTGGGCAGACACTTAAAAAAAAATTGGATTCTGGCTAATTTGATTTTCTGAGAAATTTTAAGTCAATTCAATTTTTCTTGAAGCGATGCACTCAGTGGTTAGCACTGTTGCTTTGCAGCGCTGGTGTCCAGGGTTCAAATCCCATGAAGGACAACATATTCAGGGAGTTTGTATGTTTTCACATTCCAAAGACATACTGATAGAAAATTTAAATTGTGAACCCCAATGGGGACAGTGATGAATTCTGTAAAGCTGTGGAAATTAATGGCGCTATACAAGTGGGCGTCATAAATAAATAATTTGCTCATCTTCATCCTAAGCTATAACTACAGGATGCGGCAGGCTGCCAACAAGTTATCATTTATGCTATATAAGAGATTTAAATAATAATGTATATGAAATTGATCAGGGTTGAAAACATTAAAATGAAATGTTTTTTTTAAAGGTAGAACTAAAATGTTTTTGACATGTAATTTTGAAATTAATGATGTCTGCAGCTTAGAGAATATACATATATTGCAGAATCTCTAGACCTAAGCAGACCAGCGAACAACTACAATACGTATAATTTTGTAGCAGAAATTGTGACTTATGGTTATTAAAGGAAAAATGTAATGATATTTACTGCATAGAACAAGAATGACATAATGTTATGCGGGGCATCATAAATGGTGTGTAGGTGTGAATGGATAACATGGTTGAGGTGTGAACGTATTTCTATTTTTACATGTGTCACCCGTGTTGTTGGTGTCATGAGTAAAGCTCATCGATGAAGACAGGAACCAGATGCTTTTGAACTAATTAATTTTGCACGTGTGTAATATATATATATATACAGTATATACAGTCATATATTTAGCCAATTCCTCTCTGTAGAACAGGCAATCGACGGCATCATGTGCTGTTATTCTGAGCGATTACACGTGGGAGGCTGCTTTAAGTGGCCTGGAAATTGGATTATATAATTCCTCTGATCGGTTATTTCATGGGCCTGGAAAAAGAAAGCAGAGGGGACAAGGGGTGACAGCTGAGAAGTAGCCTTTGTCTTTGTAAAAGGAAAACCTGTTAAGAAGATTTAGTGCCTTTTAGGCAGTCCCCTTTGCTTGCACTGACCTCTAACTGGTAGGGGTTGTAATAGATAATAAAGCCGAGTCTCCGCTGTCAGCCGCTCTGCCTCTGGGAAGCCTTTTCATTGTCTGTTTTCATTAGTTACATTGTTCCACTATATCCTGACTCTCCAGTAAAAAGAAATCCTCCGTCCTCAGCAGCAGATATTGCTGGAAAGGGCCATCTATCAGATTGAAATGTTACTTCTTGCATGGGCAGGGTGAAATTACAGCCTAGGGAGCTGTCACTACAGTTTTTCTTGCTTGCTTAGAGAAGGAGGATTTGCAGAGCGGCTCTGAGGTGCTGGGATGTGCTGCAAACCTCCTCAGCGCCAGGTGGTCTCTGAATGTATTGGTTTTACACCTGTGTGCCACGTTTGAGGCCTGCAGAACCCTAGTGGCCGCTGTGCCCTACTGTCATGATGTGTGTAGCAGTGTATGCAGGGATCCAAGGGGTAACGTTTCTCCTTACGGAGAGAGTGACATGTCAAGCATGCCGAGATGAGGAGACTTTTAAGCTGCAATGCTTCTCTGGGAAATATGCAAATTGTCTCTTCAAAGAGGAAGAGGACTAGAACTCTAGTGCCACCTATAGGAAGTAGCAATCCTAAATGTCATTGACTCTTTATGCAGCACATACTGTGACTACAGAGCATCAGTCTTATCAGAAACAGCATCATCCACACCTCATGATAATCTCTACTGACAAAAGAAGTAGAAGAGGGTGGTGGCAATGTCCATGGATCAAGATATACGGCTTAAAGAGAGCAGAGGCATTCATTGTTACATTTTTCCAATGCATATACTATTTACATCCTGAATGTGCAGATTTCAATAGGACATTCCATTGCTAAACACATTACACACATTATAGCAAAATAAATAAATCTATAATATTATAATAACTAGAATCTTTAATCTTTTTATCAAGCACCATGTAGGAGAGCTATGGTACAGGTATAATTGGTTTCTGTGGAGAACAATATGACCAAAGTGATAAAATTGTATGCACCACTATAAAGCTAACAGGAGCTTGGCATTTACAAGTATAACAGCATACAAAATACCACCCCATTATAGGTAATAACAGGATAAAAGAAGTGAGGAAGACTATGATGGATTCTACCACAATATCTGCATATAAGTGAACCCCTCCCCATCCCCACCACCCCCCATACACAAGTACTTTTAGTTTGGGCAACTAAAGGTCCAATTACTTGGACCGACTGGCGGCATGTAAACTTTTACTGATCGGCGGTCATTTAAATGCCTGTAACACAGGCGGAGCAAAGTAAGCAATGAGCACTGAGCGATCTATAGTAGATTAATCAGTGAACACAGGCTGCTATGGTTCTTGGCAATGTGAGTCCTGTTTGCACCGGGCGTTGCACCACCAAGAACAATGATTTTTTTGTGCTGTACAAAAGATAATTTCACCCAATAACCAACCGCTTTGCTTGTTCATTCGGTGATCGTCAGCCTGTTTACATGACAAGATAATCGTGAAACAAGTGTTTTTAATAACGGTCAGTCACAATTATTTTGCTCCCTTTTCAGCATTCAGAACACATATAATCCAAGGCTGGACACATCGGTTGATTGTTTATCTCCACTGGATTGGGTATTGAAAAATAACTGCTGAAAAATTATTTCGCCATCATTTTCAAGGAAAATGAAGGTTTGGAAAGGCTGTGCACGCATTAGATGGTCAGTTGAGAGTGCCAAAATTGACAGGTTTAGCCGACATTATTCTAATATGTTTGACCAGCCTAAGCCCATCGTGTGGCACTATTAGATCTTCTCGCTACCCCTTGTTATCAGTGTTGGCGATGAGTTGTGGTTTTTGGCCAAAAGTGCATCAGCCAGTTATTTTTTGAAAGCCGCATAGTAAAGTGCGACTTTTTTGTGTTATAGTGCCTTAGGTTTACAGGCAAATTTATTAGTGCATCATGGGAAAAGTATGGCAATTTTTCGGGTTTTTCTCTATAGGTTCTTAAAAAATAGTTGTATAAAATGACACCAAAACTGCTATATGCATCACTTATGGTTTTAATGCATTTAAAAATATAATCATAAGAAGATTTCTAAAATCAAAATAAAGTGATTGCACATAAACACTCATAATTACTCCTAGGATCCAGTTACTACTGCCTGCATATTTTAGGTTGGTCCAATGATATCAGTCACATCCCCTATTGTTTAAAAAAGGCCTTTTGAACCTCAGAGGTTCCTGCATGTGAATCCTGCTGAGTCTCTGAATGCCATTGTATTGGAAGGAGGAGTTCCCAATCTGGTGCTCATTAGAAGCAATTAAGAAATGGAATTAAGAAAATCACATTACAGGATTAAAAGAATGAGAAACCACCCACCGAGACAGGGAAAAAGAAAAGCTGGCCAGGAAATGGAACTCGCATAGCAAAGGACAATGAGTCCAACAAGACCCTCTAGGTTCTTAAAATCCGGGAAGCAGCCCAAAGCTACTTATCTTTCACTTGGAATGCAAACTAACCCTCCTGGATTATGAACTAATTCTCCTCTATCCTGAAACACCTATTATTTTAAGAAGTTAAGACTTTCCAGGCGCACTGTCGGCGGTGTTTATGCCAGCCTAGTATACAAATACTTTTCAGGCAGAGAACAAAAATATGATGTTGAACATTCTGTGCTTTGTTTAAAGGAATAAAACAAGTCCGTCTTCCTTGAAATCTTAATGTAAATGAAGATTTTGTGATGTTACTTTGCTTCAAAGCTTCCCATGAAAGTGTGTGGATGGCCATAATCAGAAGACCAGAGTGCTGTGTTTAGTAATGGTCAACACATTGTTTCTGCACTGAGAAAATCCAGATACTGACCGTCCCTACAAATGGAGGCGCACCTTGTGTTATATGATTTGCCTTTCTTATAAACTAATCACACATGCTAAGCCAGTATTTATGAGTAATATAAAGTGCCCCCAGGTGCACATTAGCAGCCTCTGGCATCCACGGGTTATGACATAATAAACCATACTACCGAAGTCTTTAAAAGCGATATAAAAGTATTTGCTGTCGTAACTCTGCTCCTACGTTTCCAAGAGATACAGCGATGCTATTTGCAAAATCTCAGTACAGAACTTAGTATCAGAGTTAATTTATCTAACATCCATTGCTTTATTTTCATTATATCTGCACTTACATTAATCTTATTTTGCTGTTTGCTTTAATGCATAATGCAGAAAGGTGACTGATGGATGTGATGAACAAGTCACTTGCATATCGTATCCAAAGGCAGAATATCACTGTCAATAAAGGAACGTATCTGCACTGTACACATAGCCATAGACTCAGTTTTGCCCTTGTGTCCATTGGTTTACAATTAATGCCCAATGTTTTTGGCTATGTAATATATTTTAATATGATTGATCATTTCTTTTTACAAAAGAAGACAATCATGGGCCAGGTTCTGATACGAGAATGTGAGTGAGACAAGCTGAGACATTATGAAGTCAAGCAGATGACAACCTCGTTGACCACTATTAATAGGGCTGCACCCAATGCTGGTTGCTGGCAAGATGTGATATTGAGACTCAGTGATGCAACAGTTGTTAAAGTCAAGTCAATTAACTTTTCTATACCTTACAGAGAAACTAATAGGGAAATATCATCTGCCTGTCACAGAAATGTTAGGTTACAAATAGCTAAACTTTACTCATTCTTAAGGCTGTCTCTGTTGTGCAACTCCAAATTTATGTAGCAATTGTAGCAATTAATGTCGTCATGCAACCATAGGATGCGAAGAAAGCGAGTCATTTTACCTGTGTGTGTGCAGTCATATGTGCATATTTGTCAACAATTGGAATTTTTGGGGAGGACACTTTGGTTATGGCAGCACATGATTCATTAAAATTCTTATGAAGCAGGAAAAAACACTTGAATTAAGACCAAAAAAGCAGACCCAGACCCCCATCAGACCACTAAATTCAGACTCTAGACCAGAAGCCAATATTAAGACTTCAGTCCAGACCCCTTTAATTACTGACCTCTACTAACAAGATTTCTTTATTTAGTATCATTGTAATTGTACTGACCCACAGAATAATATTAACAGTTTATTTGCACCACATGTAAATAACGGCACATTTAAAATTTAGTAAAATAAGCCGAATTTCTTTTTTTTTTCTCTATTTTTCGCAAAAAAAAGTTTGGTCAATGAGACCAATATAGGTATTATCCTTAACAGGTTAATATTATCATTATTGATACTAGTGATATTAATAAAAAGGATAATGACCTTACTTCTACTTTTATGTAACAGTTCTACATCTAAATGTTGTGCCATAGCCTATTGTTACAACAGCTTCATCCATTGTTATGATATACATATATTTTGCTTTATGTTTTAGATTTTCAGCTATTTTATGTTGTGATGCTGCATTTTTGTTTATTCCATAAGAAAAACTAATTTTGCAGTAAGATGTTTTTTGTATCACATGTGTAGAAAAGCAGTGATATGTCCTAATCTTGCATGTCTACTGGAAAACTTATTAATAATGAATGAAGTGATTTGTGTTGCATAAATGAAAAGACCGATAACTTGGGTAAGGAACTTTAATGATAATCGCTGCCATCTCGTGAATGCATGAAGATCTGTACATTCTGTTTGTTCAAGAAAAGATAAACTATTTATTTTGCACTTAACAACAGATGTTTTTAAGTGACTCGAGACTCAAAATCTGTGGTTACAAATTGCTGCAAAATCTACACATTTGGGTTTAGTGTCACTAATGCAGATTTTTGTATTGATTGCTTTATATTCAATAGTTTCTTTGTGTTTATAGAATGTTGTTTTGTTGTCATGTCCGCATTCACTGACAAACAATTCTTAGAAACTGATGTAGTCTATGGAAAAACAGCGGCTCTCAGTCCACCATACAATATATTAAACTAAGTCTTTTTTGTCAGTAGTTATAAACACCACCATTTACATGCATACTTGATTTCCCCAATGTATTTCCTTATGTGAGAGTGGTAAGCAGACCTCAGACATTCCATGACACCTATCATTGGGCAAACCAATAATGATTCATCTTAACCCCTTTACGACCTTAGATGAAACCATGTGTCCGAGTCGCCTGGTAATTTACGACCTTGGACATACAGTTGTGCTCAAAAGTTTGCATACCCTGGTAGAATTTTTGCTTTCTTTGCCTTTTTTTCAGAAAATATGAATGATAACAGCAAAACTTTTTCTCCACTCATGATTAGTGGTTGGGTGAAGCCACTTATTGTCAAACTACTGTGTTTTCTCTTTTTGAAATCATAATGACAAACCAAAAGATCCAAATTACCCTGATCAAAAGTTCACACACCCCATTTCTTAATACCGTGACTTGCCCCCTCTAACATGAATGACAGCTTGAAGTCTTTTGTGGTAGTTGTAGATGAGGTTCTTTATTTTCTCAGATGGTTAAGCTGCCCACTCTTCTTGGCAAAAAAGCTTCCAGTTCCTGTAAATTCCTGGGCTGTCTAGCATGAACTGTGCGCTTGAGATCTCCCAAAAGTGGCTCAATGATATTGAGGTCAGGAGTAGTGTTGAGCGATACCGTCCGATACTTGAAAGTATCGGTATCGGAAAGTATCGGCCGATACCGGCAAAGTATCGGATCCAATCCGATACCAATACCTGATACCAATACAAGTCAATGGGACTCAAGTATCGGACGGTATTCCTGATGGTTCCCAGGGTCTGAAGGAGAGGAAACTCTCCTTCAGGCCCTGGGAACCATATTAATGTGTAAAATAAAGAATTAAAATAAAAAATATCGCTATACTCACCTGTCCGACGCAGCCGGGACCTCAGCGAGGGAACCGGCAGCGTTGTTTGTTTAAAATTTGCGCTTTTACTTGGTTACGTGAAGTCCCGGCTTGTGATTGGTCAGGGCGGCCATGTTGCCGGGACGTGGACCAATCACAGCAAGCCGTGACGAAATTACGTCACGGCTTGCTGTGATTGGTCCACGTCCCGGCAACATGGCCGCCATTAACCAATCACAAGCCGTGACGTCACGGGAGGCTGGACATGCGCGTATTTTGAAAAGCGCGCGTGTCCAGCCTCCAGTGACGTCCCGGCTTGTGATTGGTTAATGGCGGTCATGTTGCCGGGACGTCACTGGAGGCTGGACACGCGCGCTTTTCAAAATACGCGCATGTCCAGCCTCCCGTGACGTCACGGCTTGTGATTGGTTAATGGCGGCCATGTTGCCGGGACGCGGACCAATCACAGCAAGCCGTGACGTAATTTCGTCACGGCTTGCTGTGATTGGTCCGCGTCCCGGCAACATGGCCGCCCTGACCAATCACAAGCCGGGACTTCACGTAACCAAGTAAAAGCGCGAAATTTAAACAAACAACGCTGCCGGTTCCCTCGCTGAGGTCCCGGCTGCGTCGGACAGGTGAGTATAGCGATATTTTTTATTTTAATTCTCTTTTTTACACATTATTACATTAATGTTGTTGCGATACCCGATACCCGATACCACAAAAGTATCGGATCTCGGTATCGGAAATTCCGATACAGCAAGTATCGGCCGATACCTGATACTTGCAGTATCGGAATGCTCAACACTAGTCAGGAGACAGAGATGGCCACTCCAGAAACTTCACTTTGTTCTGCTGTAGCCAATAACAGGTCGACTTGGCCTTGTGTTTTAGATCATTGTCATGTTGGAATGTCCAAGATCGTCCCATGCACAGCTTCCGGGCTGATGGGTACAAATAAAAATGTCAACTCGTCCCACAAAAAGTAAGCCCTCACATGACACTGTCGGCAGAAATATGGAAAAATTATAGCTATCAAAGTATGGTGATGTAAAAATTAGGGTTTTTTTGTTGAAAAAAAATTTCATTTAGTGTGTAACAGCAGCCAAGCATAAAAAACTGATATAAATCTGGTATCTCTGTAATCAAACCAGTCAGAAGAATAAAGTTGTCTGATCACTTATACCACATGAGTAACGGTGTAAAAAATAAAACCAGTTCTTCATCTTTTGTTGATTCATTCTACCTCCCAAAGATCACAACAGTAAGGCTTGGGGCTCATTTATCCTGTGCTCTACGCTGAGCTCTTACACCAGGGTTTCTGTGTACATCTCTGAAATAGATGATTCAGATGGAATCCCTGGTGGAAGATTCTCTATAATGAGACAGAAGGAGCCACTGTAGATGCTGTTTGATCTGGTGTCTGTCTTTTTATTAGGCGTGCATAAAAGTGCGGTCTGGTAACATGCTTATTCTTTCCCAATACATGGTGCTCATGGCTTGTTCATGTGCATTTCATCTGCATGTTTTATAAACATTTTTTGCTCCACATACATGATTCATGTAGCCATTTCTTTGCACCACTGGAATATTGGATGCAATTTAGGTACTTTGGTAATAATATTTCTCTTATATGCAAATTGTCTCTTCAGAAAGGAAGAAGACTTGAACTCTAGTGCCACCTACTAGAAGTAGCAATTCTACAAGTCAATATCGACCCTTTATTGAGTCTTGCAATGTGGCTTAGTATAAAAGCCAAATCAGATAGTTTGTTTCGGGGTATTGCCCCTCATCATTGCGCTTATCAGGGTAGAAGTTTGGGATTTGAGTCTATAATAGCCCCAATAGGGATCTATATGGTGAAAACCGTTTGCCCAGACTTCCTTGGAAGCCATCATCAGTTATGATGTGTAAATCTAGAAGTGGGAAACAGAGCACACAATAGGGTGATAACCTATGAACAGGAGAGTAGAAGAGTGCTGATTATGCTCACCTGATGGAGTTGTGACAGGCACAACTCGTATGTAGGCATGAAGAAATACAGCTGCTGCTGCCCCATGGCTTTTGGATAAATCCCCCAAGAAATATTGGATCCAGTTTGATTATCACGTAGGTGGGCTGCGCTGCTGGAGTGAATCAATTCTTCGGAAATGATGAGGAAAAGGCTTTTTATCCACAACGCGCTTCAACTTATAATACTTATCAGTATTGAAGCTGGAAGTCCTTTTTGTTCTATTTTTAGGCAGCACTATTTATTAATTTATCTGTTAAAAGTTAAGTTTTATCCTTACACATTTGCTGTACCATATCCTCTTCCACTCTGGAAATAAATTTGCATATTTAATTTGCCAGAGGAAAACGCAAGGCCTTTAAGTCTTCTCATACTGGCATGCCAGACCTGGCATGTCACTCTCCATAAGGAGAAAACTTACCCCTTAGATCCCATATTTCTCCTTTGCATGTATCTATTGCCGGACTATTGTTTTGGCATATTGCCTTGTATTATTGTGGGTTAGGTGTTGGCTTGTAGTACTGGCATACAGCTTCTGTTATTATCACTGATATTTATCACCATATGCCACTCTGTCTTAAAGAATCCTCGCAGGGAATTAATAAACAATGAGCAATAAACAATAAACAAGGGGGTTAAAGGGTTAACTCGACAGTCTGATATTTAAATGACACTTATCGTAGTCTTCTCTGGTCCTTATCCACATACAGTCTTATGGGAGTTGGAGTACTGGCAAAGGCCGGCGTGGTATCATTAGATGAATTCTAACAAACCACGGTCCAGCTTCTGGCGGCAATGGGCAGTCGCCGGTTCTGCCCGCTGAGCCCCTAGTCCATAAAGTGGGGAGAGCTGCAGGAATCTCTGTACTGCCGGTCGTCTGTCAGCAATAGGGAATGCACCTTAGGGTCCTGCATGTGGCACCCGCTCCTCCGCGTGAGCACTCTACTCTGCTTAGTCATGTGCACGACGCTCTGCATACTCATTGGCTTAATGGTGCATAAGCGAAAGCTCTGCCGTAGCTCAACTCCGCGCTGTGTCCTATGCTGCTGAGCACACCACACACTTGCCTCTGCTCTTGCTGCCAGCGGGAAACTGAGAACTCTTTCCCGTGCTTCCTGTTCACTGCCCGGCTAAGCTACGCCCCTCTCTTCAGGTCAAGGGACCTGTCCGGTCCCCCATTCTTTTCCCTGGATGCAGCCTCGACAGTTCTGGACCTGGCATGATGCAAACACCCGCAGCCCGGTCTTCCCCCTTACAGCTGTGCAATGTATTTTGTGCATGTAAATTATGATAATGCTTAGGTGTGCTCATCACTATTGTACTTCTTTTCTTGTTTCTCATGTTCCCCATGATACATGATAGAGTATCTGGTTATTTATTTTAGGCTGTGAACTAGTTTTTTTATATATTGATTGTCTGGGGAGGCACATTGTTAGTGGTCACTAGTGTTGAGCATTCCGATACTGCAAATATCGGGTATCAGCCGATATTCGCTGTATTGGAGTCCCGATACTGAGTTCCGATACTTTTACGATATCAAATATCGGAATCGGAAGTTCCCATAGTGCAATGATGCACTATAATGGAGTGTGGGCGGACACTGCGTGTCTGTGTGTGCGGGCGGGGTCTGTGCGTGACCATGGGGGGTCTGTACAGACCTGCCAGGGGTCTGTATGGGCCTGCTGGTGGTCTGTGCGGGCCTGCCGGGGGGTCTGTACGGGCCTGCCTGGGGTCTGTGCGGGCCTGCCGGGGGTCTGTGCATGCCTGTTGGGGGTCTGTGTGGGCTGCCGGGGGTCTGTGCGGGCCTCTCAGGGGTTGTGTGTGTGTGCAGGCATCATCTGATGGGACTACAAGTCCCATTGGGCAACGCCTGCTACAATGACAGTGATTGACACATTAGCCAATGATGGGACAGTAGTAGTCCCATCATCCGGCTAATGTGTTGAAGGTAAAAGAAACGAAACACAAACATACATAATATATACTACATACATACTACATACATACATACAACATACTACATACTACATACATACAACATACATACTACATACATACTACATGCATACATTCTACATACATACATATATACTACATACATACATACAACATACTACATACATACTACATACATACAACATACATACTACATACATACAACATACATACAACATACATACAACATACATACTACATACATTATTATTATTATTATTATTATTATTTATTGTTATAGCGCCATTTATTCCATGGCGCTTTACAAGTGAGGAGGGGTATACATAATAACAAGTACAATAATCTTGAACAATACAAGTCATAACTGGTACAGTAGGAGAGAGGACCCTGCCCGCGAAGGCTCACAATCTACAAGGGATGGGTGAGAATACAGTAGGTGAGGGTAGAGCTGGTCATGCAGCGGTTTGGTCGATCGGTGGTTACTGCAGGTTGTAGGCTTGTCGGAAGAGGTGGGTCTTCAGATTCTTTTTGAAGGTTTCGATGGTGGGCGAGAGTCTGATGTGTTGTGGTAGAGGGTTCCAGAGTAGGGGTGATACGCGAGAGAAATCTTGTATGCGATTGTGGGAAGAGGAGATAAGAGGGGAGTAGAGAAGGAGATCTTGTGAGGATCGGAGGTTGCGTGTAGGAAAGTACCGGGAGATGAGGTCGCAGATGTAAGGAGGAGACAGGTTGTGGATGGCTTTGTACGTCATGGTTAGGGTTTTGTACTGGAGTCTCTGGGCAATGGGGAGCCAGTGAAGGGATTGACAGAGGGGAGAGGCCGGAGAATAGCGGGGGGACAGGTGGATTAGTCGGGCAGCAGAGTTTAGAATAGATTGGAGGGGTGCGAGAGTGTTTGAGGGGAGGCCACAGAGCAGAAGGTTGCAGTAGTCAAGGCGAGAGATGATGAGGGCATGGACTAGGGTTTTTGCAGATTCTTGGTTGGGGAATGAACGGATTCGTGCAATATTTTTGAGTTGAAGTCGGCAGGAAGTGGAAAGGGCTTGGATATGTGGTTTGAAGGAGAGATCAGCGTCAAGGATTACCCCGAGGCAGCGAGCTTGTGGGACTGGGGAGAGTGGGCAGCCATTTACTGTAATGGATAGGTTCGTTGGGGGGGTCACGTGAGATGGGGGAAAGATGATGAATTCTGTTTTGTCCATGTTAAGTTTCAGAAATCTAGCGGAGAAGAAGGATGAAATAGTGGACAGACATTGAGGGATTCTGGTTAGTATGGAGGTGATATCTGGTCCAGAGATGTAGATCTGTGTGTCATCAGCATAGAGGTGATACTGAAAGCCATGAGATTCTATGAGCTGTCCCAGGCCAAAGGTGTAAATGGAGAAGAGCAGGGGCCCAAGGACTGAACCTTGTGGGACTCCGACAGATAGGGGGCGAGGTGAGGAGGTGGTGTGTGAGTGGGAGACGCTGAATGTCCGGTCTGTTAGGTATGATGAGATCCAGGATAGGGCCAAGTCTGTGATGCCAAGGGATGAGAGGGTCTGTAATAATAGGGAATGGTCCACTGTGTCAAAGGCAGCCGACAGGTCGAGGAGGAGGAGGACAGAGTAGTGTCGCTTGCTCTTGGCGGTTAAGAGGTCATTGGTGACCTTAGTTAGGGCAGTTTCAGTGGAATGGTGTGACCGGAAGCCAGATTGTAAGCGGTCAAAGAGGGAGCAAGAAGAGAGATGGGAGGACAGTTCAAGGTAGACGTGTTGTTCCAGTAGTTTTGAGGCATAGGGGAGAAGTGATATAGGGCGATAGCTAGATACAGAGGATGGGTCAAGAGAGGGCTTTTTGAGGATAGGTGTGATGGAGGCATGTTTAAAGCTTGAGGGGAAAACACCAGTTGTTAGTGATAGGTTGAAGAGATGGGTTAGGGTTGGGATGAAGATTGTGGTGAGGTTTGGGATGAGGTGGGATGGGAGCGGGTCAAGTGCACAGGTGGTGAGATGTGATCTTGAGAGTAGAGTGGCGAGTTGATCTTCTGTAATGGTGGAGTAGTTGGTTTTGGAGGTGGAGGGTAGGGAAGTTGGGAGGAAGGGCTCTGGGGCTTGTTGACCAAAACTGTCTCTGATGTTATCAATCTTCTGCTTGAAGAATGAGGCAAAGTCTTCAGCAGAGATAAGTGGGGAGAGAGGAGGTGCTGGGGGACGGAGGAGAGAATTGAAGGTGTTGAATAACTGTTTAGGGTTGTGAGACAGGGAGGATATGAGAGATGAGAAGTAGGTTTGTTTAGCTGTGGCGAGTGCGGTCTTGAAAGTAGTGAGGGACTGTTTGAATGCGATTAAGTGGTCGTTGGAGTGGGATCTTTTCCATCTGCGCTCAGCAGCCCTGGAAGCTCGCTTCAGTTCCTTGGTCAGGCTGGTGTGCCAGGGCTGTCTGTTGATTTTGCGAGCTTTGGTATGTGTAAGTGGGGCAGCAGATTCCAAAGCTGCAGCTATTCTGGTGTTATATAGAGCGGCAGCGTCATCCGCATTGTGTATGGAACTTATGTCAGTGAGAGGTAGGAGGGATTCAGAGAATGAATGTAGGTCAAGATGTTTAAGATTTCTGCGAGGGTGTGAAAGTTTGTGGGGTGGGGACTCTAGACATGGAGTGGAGAGAGATGAGAATGTGAGAAGGTTGTGGTCAGAGAGAGGAAGAGGTGAGTTAGAGAGGTTAGATAGGGAGCAGAGGCGAGTGAAGATGAGGTCCAATGTGTGACCATCTTTGTGAGTGGCTGCAGAAGACCATTGAGTGAGGCCGAAGGAGGAAGAGAGAGATAGAAGTTTAGTGGCAGCTGAGAGGGAAGTGTCAATGGAGATGTTAAAATCGCCCATGATGATAGTGGGGATGTCTGCAGAAAGGAAATGAAGTAGCCAGGTGGTGAAGTGGTCAAAGAAGATGGTGGCTGGCCCTGGGGGGCGGTAAATGACAGCCAGTTGGAGGTTGGAGGGGGAGTAGATGCGCACAGAGTGCACCTCAAAGGAAGGGAGGGTAACAGAGGGTGGTAGTGGGATTGGGGTGAAGGAGCAGTTATCTGACAGGAGAAAACCAACTCCTCCGCCATGCTTGCTGCTGGGGCGGGGTGTGTGAGAAAGGTGGAAGCCACCGTAAGAGAGTGCAGCAGGAGAGGCTGTGTCAGAAGGGGTGAGCCAGGTTTCGGTGATGGCGAGGAAGGAAAGTTTGGTAGTAACAAAGAGATCATGGATGTAGGAAAGCTTGTTACAGACAGAGCGAGCGTTCCACAGAGCTCCTGTTAGTGGGACTGGGGAAGCGGGGGCTGGGCGAATGGGTATAAGGTTAGAGAGGTTACGGAAGTTTGTGATGGAGCATGGATGGGAGGTAGAAATGACTGTGGGAATGTGGTGAGGAGGACCAGGATTTGGAGAGATATCACCAGCAGTGAGAAGGAGCAGGGATAGTGTTAGCAGGTGGGAGCAGGAGAGGGCATGAGGGGGCTGCCTGTGTTTTGAGACAGAGGATTGTATGTTAAGGAACAGTTCTGAGGAGGAAGTGAGATGGATGGGGAGGATTGAAGAGGAGATGAACAGTTCCTTTCTTGGTGTGGGGATTGGGGGAGGTAGCAGAAAGTGAAAGATTATAGGGGTAAAAGTGACAACAAACAGAAACATTGTTTGCAGTGTCAGGCCAGTTACCTTCAGTTCCCTTCTGGTTCAATTCAGGTTTTAATTCTAATGTAATCCACACTTTTAGAACACACTTCTAGAAATCACACTGCAGACTGAAGTCTAGCAGACTTGTGCTATGCAATATATGGAAAACTAAGTGCGTTCAGGTGTGGAGCAGAGAGGAGTGGTCTCTGCTCATCTTGGTCAGAGAATTAAGGGTGGACCAGATGCATACAATCAGGCCTAAGTAAACAATGTCATAAATAACACAGGGCAAGCGGGGGTTAGCTGAAAGGCATACCATATGAAAGCAAAGAGCTTTCATACATACAACATAAACAACATACAACATAAATACTACATACATACATACATACTACATACATACAACATACATACTACATACATACTACATATATACATACAACATACATACTACATACATACAACATACATACTACATACATACATACTACATACATTCTACATACATACATGCATATTACATGCATACTACATACAATACATTCATACATTACATACAATACATACATATAGACATACAGTACATATAACATAGATTGCATACTCACCATCACTTGTCACTTTGTTCCCCGAAGCCAGTGTCATCTGTAAACAATACGAAAATAACAAACAAACAATATACTCCCTGATCTGCAGAAATCCACAGGTGTCCCATGATGATCTCCCGTGGAGAACGGCAGCATTAGCTGATGCGACCGCTCTCTAGGGGCTCCAGGAATACAATGATGGGAGGAAGGTGTCCTTCCACACTTTATTCCTCCGCCGCTGTAAAAAGTAGTCCCTAGTCTCACTTTTGGCATTCCTGTGTGAGAAATTTCCCACGCAGCAAATGCCATAAAGAGAGACCAGTGAACTATAGTAACCTCTCAGTGATGCACTGCAGTAGCCATTGTCTCCTGTCAGTGTGTCACTGAAGGTCCTATAGAGCAATGACATCACCCGATGTCACTGTTCTATAGGGGAGATCGTCATGGGACATTCGTTATTAATTGGACTACGGCAGACAGGTAGTATACGGTTTATTATTTTATATTCACTTGAACGTTTTTTCGTGCCGACGGTCTGCCAAAACACGACGGTTCCGTTGCAAGATGGAAGCGACGTGTGGCCATCCGTCGCGATCTGTCGCTAATACAAGTCTATGGGTAAAAAACGCATCCTGCGAGCACATTTGCAGGATCCGTTTTTTTCCCAAAACGATGGATTGCTAAAAACGCAAGTGTGAAAGTAGCCTTAGAAACATCGGCCTTTCTATTATATATCTATGATATATCTATCTATAGATATATTTATAGATAGATATATCTATAGATACATAGATGTATCTATCCATATATCTGGCTGCTTTCACACATCAGGTTTTTGCCATCAGGCACAATCCGGTGAGTTTTGAAAAAAAAGGATCCTTTTTTTCCGCCGTATCCGTTTTTTTTCTCATAGAGTTGTATTAGCGCCGGATTGCGCCTGATGGCCACACGTTTCATCCGTTTTTTTTGCCAGATCTGTCAAAAAAGCTGTTTCCGCCAGACGGAAAAAACATACAGAGGAACTGTTTTTCTGTCCGGTGAAAAAATGCACAGCGATGGATCCAGTGAAAAACGTATGAAACTGAGATGTGAAATGATGAATCCGGCCTCTGAATCCATTTTTTCATGCATGATTCCATTCAAATCATGCACATTTTCCTTTTATTTATTTATTTCCAAAAACCGCACCAAAAACTGCATCAAAACTGCACCAAAACTGCATCAAAAATGCATCAAAACGGCACCAAAAACCTAACCAGAAACTGCATCAAAACCTGCATCAAAAACTGGTGCAGTTTTGATGCAGTTCTTGGAGCAGTTTTTGGTGCGGTTTTTAAACTAAGAGAATGCCAAGAGTGTGCAAAGCAGTCATCAAAGCAAAAGGTGGCTACTTTGAAGAATCTGGAATATATGACATATTTTCAGTTGTTTCACACTTTTTTGTTAAGTATATAATTCCACATGTGTTAATTCATAGTTTTGATGCCTTCAGTGTGAATTTACAATTTTCATAGTCATGAAAATACAGAAAAATCTTTAAATGAGAAGGTGTGTCCAAACTATATATATCCTCCTTCCTGGAAAATATGTTCCCCATCCTTTTATATATTTTCTCCATTACTGATACAGTGGGGAAAATAAGTATTTGATACACTGTCGAATTTGCAAGTTTTCCCACCTACTAAGAATGGAGAGGTCTGTAATTTTTATCGTAAGTACACTATTACTGCGAGAGACAGAATCTAAAAATAAAAAGTTAAAACCAGAAAATCACATTGTATTATTGAAAAAAAATTAAATTGCATGCATATGAAATAATTATTTTCCCCACTGTATATATGTTCCCCATCCTGGTATATATGTCTGTCATGATCTCTGCAGGCAGAGATCATAGCAAGCCTATAGAGGGACAAGCTCTCGGAAGATGGAACTATACTGACCATGAACTAAGCCTGCCGCGCAACTAGAAATAGCCAGGTAGCATTTCCTATTTATCGCTAGATGCCCAGCTCTGGCCTAAGACCTAAATAGCTAGCAGAGGGAAATATAAGACCTGGCTCACCTCTAGAGAAATATTCCAAAGAAGACAGTAGCCCCCCACATATAATGACGGTGAGTTCAGATGAAACAACAAACGCAGCAGGAAAATAGTCTTAGCAAATTTGAGGTCCGCTTACTAGATAGCAGAAGACAGATAGTAAACTTTCATGGTCAGCAGAAAAACACTAACAAAACACCATCCAGAGATTACCTTAAACTCTGGCATTAACTCATAACGCCAGAGTAGCAATCCCTGATCAACGAGAGCTTTCCAGACACAGTAACAAAACTTCAGCTGTGAACTGGAACAAATAGGCAAAACGAAACATGGACAAAAGTCCAACTTATCTAGTAGTTGTCAGAAGCAGGAACAAGCACTGAGAGGCATCAGATAACATTGTTGACCGGCAAGAAACCACCAGAGAAATGAGCTTAAATAGCGACACCCACTACTGATGGAACCAGGTGAAACAGGAAAGAGGATGACAAGTCCAATTCCACAAGCGGCCACCGGGGGAGCCCAGAATCCAAATTCACAACAGTACCCCCCCCTCAAGGAGGGGGCACCGAACCCTCACCAGATCCACCAGGGCGACCAGGATGAGCCCTATGGAAGGCACGAACAAGATCAGAAGCATGAACATCAGATGCATTGACCCAAGAATTATCCTCCTGGCCGTAACCCTTCCAGTTGACCAGATACTGGAGTCTCCGTCTGGAAACACGAGAGTCCAAAATTTTCTCCACAACGTACTCCAACTCACCCTCAACCAACACCGGAGCAGGAGGCTCAACTGAAGGTACAACAGGTACCTCATACCTGCGCAACAACGACCGATGAAAAACGTTATGAATGGAAAAGGACGCAGGGAGGTCCAAACGGAAAGAAACAGGATTAAGAATCTCCAATATTCTATAAGGGCCGATGAACCGAGGTTTAAACTTAGGAGAAGAGACCCTCATAGGGACAAAACGAGAAGACAACCACACCAAATCTCCAACACAAAGCCGAGAACCAACACGACGATGACGGTTGGCAAAACGCTGAGTCTTCTCCTGGGACAACTTCAAATTGTCCATAACCTGCCCCCAGATGTGATGCAATCTCTCCACCACCGCATCCACTCCAGGACAATCCGAGGATTCCACCTGACTGGAGGAAAATCGAGGGTGAAACCCCGAATTACAGAAAAACGGGGACACCAAGGTGGAAGAGCTGGCCCGATTATTGAGGGCGAACTCTGCCAATGGCAAAAAAGCAACCCAATCATCCTGGTCAGCAGAGACAAAACACCTCAGATATGTCTCCAGGGTCTGATTAGTCCGCTCGGTCTGGCCATTAGTCTGAGGGTGAAAAGCAGATGAAAAAGACAAATCTATGCCCATCCTAGCACAGAATGCCCGCCAAAATCTAGACACAAATTGGGTACCTCTGTCAGAAACAATATTCTCAGGAATACCGTGCAATCGGACAACATTCTGAAAAAACAGAGGAACCAACTCAGAAGAAGAAGGCAACTTGGGCAGAGGAACCAAATGGACCATTTTAGAGAAACGGTCACAGACCACCCAGATGACAGACATCTTCTGGGAAACAGGCAGATCTGAAATAAAATCCATCGAGATGTGTGTCCAAGGCCTCTTAGGAATAGGCAAGGGCAACAGCAGTCCGCTAGCCCGAGAACTACAAGACTTGGCCCGAGCACAAATGTCACATGACTGCACAAAGACTCGCACATCTCGTGACAGGGAAGGCCACCAGAAGGATCTTGCCACCAAATCCCTGGTACCAAAAATTCCGGGATGACCTGCCAATGCAGAAGAATGTACCTCAGAGATGACTCTACTGGTCCAATCATCCGGAACAAACAGTCTATCAGGCGGACAACGATCAGGTCTATCAGCCTGAAACTCTTGCAAGGACCGCCGCAGATCAGGAGAAACGGCCGACAAAATTACTCCCTCCCTAAGGATACCTGTGGGTTCAGCATTACCAGGAGAGTCCGGGTCAAAACTCCTAGAAAGAGCATCTGCCTTAACATTCTTAGAACCCGGTAGGTATGACACCACAAAATTAAAGCGAGAAAAAAATAAAGACCAGCGCGCCTGTCTAGGATTCAGGCGCCTGGCAGTCTCAAGATAAATCAAATTTTTGTGGTCAGTCAATACCACCACCTGATGCTTAGCCCCCTCTAGCCAATGGCGCCACTCCTCAAACGCCCACTTCATGGCCAAAAGCTCCCTATTCCCAACATCATAATTCCGCTCTGCGGGCGAAAATTTGCGAGAAAAGAAGGCACAAGGCCTAATGACGGAGCAGTCGGAACCTTTCTGCGACAACACTGCCCCAGCTCCGATCTCCGAAGCGTCAACCTCAACCTGAAAAGGCAGATTCACATCAGGCTGACGTAACACAGGGGCAGAGGCAAAACGGTGCTTAAGCTCCTGAAAGGCCTCTACAGCATGAGGGGACCAATTAGCAACATCAGCGCCATGTCTGGTCAAATCAGTCAGTGGTTTAACGACATCCGAAAAACCAGCAATAAATCGGCGGTAAAAGTTGGCAAAGCCCAAAAATCTCTGAAGACCCTTAAGAGAGGAGGGCTGAGTCCAGTCACAAATAGCTTGCACCTTGACGGGATCCATCTCAATGGAAGAGGGAGAAAAAATATACCCCAAAAAGGAAATTTTCTGGACCCCAAAAACGCACTTAGACCCCTTCACACATAAAGAATTAGACCGCAGAACCTGAAAAACTCTCCTGACCTGCTGGACATGAGAGTCCCAGTCATCAGAAAAAATCAGAATATCATCCAGATATATTATCATAAATTTATCCAGAAAATCGCGGAAAATATCATGCATAAAAGACTGGAAAACTGAAGGGGCATTAGAAAGACCAAAAGGCATGACCAAATACTCAAAGTGGCCCTCGGGCGTATTAAATGCGGTCTTCCACTCATCCCCCTGCCTGATCCGCACCAAATTATACGCCCCACGAAGATCAATTTTAGAGAACCACTTAGCACCCTCTATACGAGCAAACAAATCAGTAAGCAATGGCAATGGGTATTGGTACTTAACAGTGATCTTATTCAGAAGCCGATAATCAATACATGGTCTCAAAGAGCCGTCCTTTTTTGAGACAAAGAAAAACCCAGCTCCCAAGGGAGAAGAAGATGGACGAATATGTCCCTTTTCCAAAGATTCCTTTATATATTCCCGCATAGCAGCATGTTCCGGCACAGACAGATTAAACAAACGACCCTTTGGATATTTGCAACCCGGTATCAAATCTATGGCACAATCGCACTCACGGTGCGGAGGTAACGACCCAAGCTTGGGTTCGTCAAAGACGTCTTGATAATCAGAGAGGAACTCAGGGACTTCAGAGGGAATGGACGACGAAATAGAAACCAAAGGTAAGTCCCCATGAATACCCTTACATCCCCAGCTCAACACAGACATTGCTCTCCAGTCCAAGACTGGATTGTGAGACTGCAACCATGGCAATCCCAGTACCAAATCGTCATGTAAATTATACAGCACCAGGAAACGAATAATCTCCTGGTGATCCGGATTGATACGCATGGTTACTTGTGTCCAGTATTGTGGTTTATTATTAGCCAATGGGGTGGAGTCAATCCCCTTCAGAGGAATAAGAGTCTCCAAAGGCTCTAAATCAAAACCACAACGATTGGCAAAGGACCAATCCATAAGACTCAGAGCGGCGCCAGAGTCAACATAGGCGTCCGTGGCAATGGATGACAAAGAGCAAATCAGGGTTACAGACAAAATAAACTTAGACTGAATGGTGCCAATGGAAACAGACTTATCAAGCTTCTTTGTACGCCTAGAGCATGCTGATATAACATGAGTAGAATCCCCACAATAGAAGCACAATCCATTCTTCCGTCTAAAATTCTGTCGCTCGCTCCTGGACAGAATTCTATCACACTGCATACTTTCTGGCGTCTTTTCCATAGACACCGCCAGATGGTGCACCGGTTTGCGCTCCCGCAGACGCCTATCAATCTGAATAGCCATTGTCATGGACTCATTCAGACCTGCAGGCACAGGGAACCCCACCATAACATCCTTAACGGCATCAGAGAGACCTTCTCTGAAAGTTGCCGCCAAGGCGCACTCATTCCACTGAGTAAGCACAGACCATTTACGGAATTTTTGGCAGTAAACCTCAGCTTCGTCTTGCCCCTGAGATAGTGCCATCAAAGTTTTTTCTGCCTGAAGTTCCAAATGAGGTTCCTCATAAAGCAAGCCCAAGGCCAGAAAAAACGCATCCACATCGCGCAACGCAGGATCCCCTGCTGGCAATGAGAAGGCCCAATCTTGAGGGTCACCCCTGAGCAAGGAAATCACAATCCTAACCTGCTGAGCAGGGTCTCCAGCTGAACGAGACTTCAGGGACAAATAAAGCTTACAATTATTTCGGAAATTCTGGAAGCTAGCTCTATTCCCTGTGAAGAACTCCGGCAAAGGAATTCTCGGCTCAGATACTGGAACATGTACCACAAAATCTTGTAAATTTTGTACTTTCGTGATGAGATTATTCAAACCCGCAGTTACACTCTGAAGATCCATTATTGTCAGGTGCACACAGAGCCATACAGAGATTAGGAGGAGAGAGAGAAAAAAGACTGCAGCAAGGCAAACTGGAGGGAAAAAAAAAAAAAAAAAAATTCCAGCAGACTTCTTATAACTCTCCTTTCTCAACCTGGGTCTTTAACACTTTATTGGCCGGTCAAACTGTCATGATCTCTGCAGGCAGAGATCATAGCAAGCCTATAGAGGGACAAGCTCTCGGAAGATGGAACTATACTGACCATGAACTAAGCCTGCCGCGCAACTAGAAATAGCCAGGTAGCATTTCCTATTTATCGCTAGATGCCCAGCTCTGGCCTAAGACCTAAATAGCTAGCAGAGGGAAATATAAGACCTGGCTCACCTCTAGAGAAATATTCCAAAGAAGACAGTAGCCCCCCACATATAATGACGGTGAGTTCAGATGAAACAACAAACGCAGCAGGAAAATAGTCTTAGCAAATTTGAGGTCCGCTTACTAGATAGCAGAAGACAGATAGTAAACTTTCATGGTCAGCAGAAAAACACTAACAAAACACCATCCAGAGATTACCTTAAACTCTGGCATTAACTCATAACGCCAGAGTAGCAATCCCTGATCAACGAGAGCTTTCCAGACACAGTAACAAAACTTCAGCTGTGAACTGGAACAAATAGGCAAAACGAAACATGGACAAAAGTCCAACTTATCTAGTAGTTGTCAGAAGCAGGAACAAGCACTGAGAGGCATCAGATAACATTGTTGACCGGCAAGAAACCACCAGAGAAATGAGCTTAAATAGCGACACCCACTACTGATGGAACCAGGTGAAACAGGAAAGAGGATGACAAGTCCAATTCCACAAGCGGCCACCGGGGGAGCCCAGAATCCAAATTCACAACATATGTCCCTTATCCTGAGCCCCATCCTGGTATATATGTCCCTTATCCTGTACCCCTTCTTGGTATAAATCCCCCATCCTGATATAGGTCCCCTATTTTTCTGCTGTTCTTTAATGCCTCCAAAATAATGACAGAAAAATGATTCTACTCACCTTTCCTCCACTCTCTGGGCTTCTGAAGCCAGCAGCTGACTTCAGTGTGCAAGTGACTTGACCGTAAGATGTCACTGCCATGCAGGGTCGGCTCCAGGTTCTTGAGGGCCCCGGGCAAAAGAGTCTCAGTGGGCCCCCCTCTTTAACACATACCACGATTCATGATGCAGATACAGCAGAGAAATATAGCACAGCCAAGTAGCATATAACACAGCCCATGCACCATATAACACAGCCCATGCAGCGTATAGCACAGCCTACGCAGCGTATAACACAGCCCACGCAGTGTATAACACAGAGTACGTAGCGTATAGCACAGCCCGGCACGCAGTATATAGCACAGCCCGGCAGGCAGTATATAGCACAGCCCGGCAGTCAGTATATAGCTCAGCCCATGCAGTATATAACACAGCCCACGCGGCACGCAGTATATAACACAGCCCACGCGGCACGCAGTATATAGCACAGCCACCCACGCAGTATATAGCACAGCCACCCACGCAGTATATAGCACAGCCACCCACGCAGTATATAGCACAGCCACCCACGCAGTATATAGCACAGGCCTGGGCTGTGACGTAGTATATAACACAGCCCACGTACGTAGTATATAACTCAGCCAGCCATTTTGTATATACAGACAGTCTAGGACTACAAGTCCCAGCATCGCTAACATACCATATTGTTGCACACTGCACAAGTCCCAGACATAGAAAAGTTGCACAGAGCAGAGACCAGGCATGATGAGCCACTGGGACTCCCAGGCTCACAGCAGGCTGCATTGCCCCCGTCCCCACAATGCGTTGGGACCACCAGGAATTTGGGAAGACTCACACTTCGCCGTTACTTGCTCCCGACACAGGGACAGACAAGGACCGGGTCGCACCGTCCGTGCACCTGACTGCAGTGCTGCTCCTGATGCCTCCTGCTCGTCTTTCTGCTTGTCGCTGCACCTGCGCTGCCGCTGGACACTTGGACGGTGGATGACAGATCTCTTCTCTGAGCTCTCACCCGACTGGAAGTGACAGGACAGATGGCTCGGAAGTGACTCTGCGAGCGTATCCATGGTGACGGTCCCGGTCCCGGAGGTGAGTATTCCTGCTGCTGCGCAGCGGGGCGGTGATGATGGATGTGCTCAGCCTTCGAGTCCTGGCTGGGAGACTGTCACACTGTGTCACACAACAGAACAGCGTCAGCGGGGCCCCCCCAGGAGCGCATAACGGAAGTGTGTCTGTGTGGAGTGTGTGAGTGTACCAACCGTTACTACCATAAATGGGCCCCCCCGTCTTGCCAGGGCACCGGCACTTGCCCGGGTACGCCGGGTGCTGACGCCAGCCCTGCTGCCTTGTGCCCCCAGTAACGTGCATGCTGACGTCAGCAGATGGCCTCTGGTTGGCCATCCATGTTTATTGCAGGGCATGAACCTCTGCACTGCAATACACTTCAGCTGAATGTGTGTACATCCAGTTAAAGTTTGCGCTGGTGTCGACAGGCCCTGTCATGACCTCTGCAACCAAGATCGTTATGATCCTGCTAAGGGGTGATCTTACTACAGTGTACAAATATATGAATGGACAATACAGAGATCTTTCTAATGATCCTGCAATAAGTCCTGCAACAGTGACAAAAGACATACCGGTACTCTCTGCCACATGATGTTGTAATGGTGAATTTAATTCACAAGTACAAGGAGGGCTCGGATGCCTTTCTTGGAACTTATGTTATAACAAGTTATGTATTAGTATTATATTCTGGAGGTGGAGTATTAATTCATGCAGCTATTTAGAGTACCATATGTGGAGTAGTTGAGGAATTTGTACCCTAGTATAGGGCAATTAGCAACTGCCTCAAGGGTTTTTGCCTTTCTCTGGATCAACATGCAAGGCTATATGTAGGACTTGATGGACCTGTATATTCTTTTAACCTTAAAATGAAATTATCAGCTTTAGTGTACAGTATTTTGCCTTTACAATCTAACCAACTGCAGCAGTTTGTACTGAGCAGTGTAAGATCATAGCATGAAGGAGGACACTATTATTATTATTATTATTATTATTTATTTATATAGCACCATTAATTCCATGGTGCTGTACATGAGAAAGGGGTTACATACAGGGTTATAGATATCATTTACAGTAAACAGGTTTACAGTGACACACTAGCAAAAAGAGGGGAGAAGCCAGCACTGCTGAAGGTCAAAACGCAATATCTAAAGTGCACATGTACATAATAAATTCTGACTGTATTTCAAATATGAGATATTTAGCAAATAATTGATCAATTCTTTGAGCTACCCCGCCACTTCACGGCAATCTCATAATGGGGCAGTCCTAACTCTACATTTTTTATTTACATTGTGCCATTACGGCCTCCTAAATGTATAGAGAGTGAGAAAAAAAAAAGGACAGACCACATTACATAACATTACATGACAAACTGTACCTGGAGCATTGACAGAATCACTCCCTTAGTGCCAGGAAGGCGAGCGCGGATAGAGGCCGATCAGGTCCTGTGCGGACATATCAGATCTGGCCTCCACACTGCCAAACCAACACCAAAGTTAAAGGATGAAACTGGCTGAGGCACAGCTGCCTAATTAACTAGAGCCTGAGGCAGGGCAGGGCTGCTGTGTGTGTGTGCACAGCAGCCTATCAATCATAGTGAACCCAGACAGAATGGCGCATATTTAAAATGTAGCGTAGGACTGCCCCATTATGAGATTGCCGTGAAGTGGCGGGGTAGCTCAAAAAATTGATCAATTATTTGCTAAATGTCTCATATTTGAACTACAGTTAGAATTCAGTAGGTGCATGTGCACCATTTGTATTGCGTTCTGACCATTAGCAGTGCTGGCTTCTCTCTTTTTTTTTTCTTTTACAGTGACACACTGGTACAGAGGGGAGAGGACCCTGTCCTTGCGGACTTACATTCTATTCTATCAGACACCCCCATTACTAAACCAGTAATAAAAAAAACACAAAAATAGTTTATTTGAATAAAGACTCCACAACATTATCCCCATTCACCAATTTATTAGCAAAATGTTTCCAACCAGCTCCAATGTAGTACATGTTCACTGAATCTGGCTCTGGCTCCAATCCCTCATTCACCAATTTATTAGAAAAAAAAATCCCATGCAGGTGCAAAGTAATCTACCGAATGCAATGTAGTCCAAAAATGGATACCTGAAAAACATAAAAAGAGAGAATGGACTACATCTTAGCTGTGTGGGAACATTTTTGCTAATAAATTGGTGAACGAGGGATAGGAGCTGGAGCCAGATACGATTCAGGGAACGTGAGGGGCTGCACCTGCACCATGGGGCCGTGTGAGGAGAGAACCGAGGGGCTGCACCATGGAGCCATGTGAGGAGAGAACCGAGGGGCTGCACCATGAAGGTGTGAGGGGAGGACTAAGGGCCTGCACCATGGGCACTTGTACAAATGGGAATGAGGATGCAGGACTTGGTGTGAGTGCTCTGAGGATGTATTTTGGAAAGGGGTTGAAGTTACTTGAGTGGGGCTGCATAGGGAAGATGATGATGAGGTGCTGTGCGGGGAATGGGGGATGATGAGGTGCTGTGTGGGGAATGGGGGGTGATGGGGACTGTGTGGGGGATGATGAGAGGCTGTGTGGGGAATGGAGGGATGATGAGGTGCTGTGTGTGGGATGATGAGAGGCTGTGTGGGGGAATGGGGGATGATGTGGGGCTGTGTGTGCAATGGGGGATGATGAGGGGCTGTGTGGGGGATGATGAGAGGCTGTATGGGGAATGGGGGATGATGAGGGGCTGTGTGAATGGGCAGATGGTGAGGGGCTGTGTGGGGATGATGAGAGGCTGTATGGGGAATGGGGGATGATGAGGGGCTGTGTGAATGGGCAGATGGTGAGGGGCTGTGTGGGAAAAAGGGGGTGATGAGGGTCTGTGTGGGGAGAAGGGGGATGATGAGGGGCTGTGGGGAGAATGGGGGATGATGATAGGCTGTGTGGTGGATGATGAGAGGCTGTGTGGGGAATGGAGGGATGATGTTGTGAACTATACTTCTTGGCTCCCTCTTGTGGTCACTAGTGGTTTGGCACTTGGATTGTCTTTTCCCAGGTTGGTACTCACCTGGTTCATTAGGCCTGGGGTGTTGCTATTTAAACTTCCTGGATTCTCAGTCCAGTGCCTGGCATCGTTGTAATCAGTTCATTTCTGTTTGCTCCTGTCTTCAGGTCCTGGTTCTTTGCAAGATAAGCTAAGTCCTGCTTTCTTATTTTTGTTTATTTGCATTGTTCATATTTTTGTCCAGCTTGTACAAAATGTGATTCCTGATATCGCTGGAAGCTCTAGGGGGCTGATTTCTCCCCCCTCACCATTAGTCGGTTCGGGGGTTCTTGGATATTCAGCGTGGATATTTTGCAGGGTTTTTTGCTGACCATATAAGTCATCTTACTATCTTCTGCTATTAGTCAGTGGGCCTCTCTTTGCTAAAATCTAGTTCATTCTTACGTTTGTCTTTTCTTCTTACCTCACTGTTATTATTTGTTGGGGGCTTGTATTATAACTTTGGGGTCTTTTCTCTGGAGGCAAGAGAGGTCTTATTTTCCCTGACAGGGTTAGTTAGTTCTCCGGCTGGCGCGAGACGTCTAGAATCAACGTAGGCACGTTCCCCGGCTACTGTTAGTTGTTTGTGCTAGGATCAGGTATATGGTCAGCCTAGTTACCACTTCCCTATGAGCTGGTATTTATGTTTGCAGACTTTGCTGTAATCTCTGAGATCCTCTGCCATTGGGATCATAACAGGATGATGAGGTGTTGTGTGGGGAATGGGGGGATGATGAGGGTTCTGTGAATGGGGGATGATGAGGAGATGGGGTGATGAGGGGCTGTGTGGGGAATGGGGGGATTTATTGTGTGTGGGGAGATTTGGAGTGGGGATGGGGATTTAATGTGTGTGGGGAGATTTGGAGTGGGGATGATGGATATAATGTGTGTGGGAGATTTGGAGTGAGGATGGGGGATTTAATGTGTGGGGGGAGATTTGGAGTGGAGATGGGGTTATTGTGTGGGGGAGATTTGAAGTGAAGATGCGGTTATTGTGTGTGGGGAGATTTGTAGTGGGGATGGGGGATTTAATGTGTGGGGGAGATTTGAGGACACAAAATGAAGAGCAAAGAGTGAGATGGGGGCACGTATGAGGAAACAGTATAGGGGAGTGGGGGGCATGTATGAGGAAACTGTATGGGGAATGGGAGGCATTATGAGTAAACAGTCTGGGGAAAGAGGGCAAGTATGAGGAAACAGTACAGGGGAATGGGGGCATGTACGAAGAAACAGTATGGGGGAATGGGGGCATATATGAGGAAACAGTATGGAAGATGGGTGAAGACACAGTATGGTGAGTGGGGATGGATACAGACAGTATTGGGAGTGAATGGGGAATGTATGCGGATACAGTATGAGTAGTCATGTGAAAAATGTATGTGGACAGAGTACAGGGAGTGAGGGTGATGGAATGTGTGCAGACACAGTATGGGGAGTCAGGTGAGCAGGCAGTATAGAAAGTGGGGGGTAGATATATGAGGAGACCTTATGATGAACAGGGGGAATGTGAAAGAAGACAGTATGATGAGGGAGGCGAATAGTGTGAGGAAACAGTATGGGGGGAGAAAAGTGAGTGGGCATAGAATAGAAACTGAGCAGTAGGGGTGTAGCATGGGGGACAGTGTAAGGGCACAGCCAGGAGGGGGCAGTATACCAAGGAGGGGGAGTGAGATGAGAGGGTACAATATAAATACTGGGCCCTATTGGGGGACACTCTATGAGAGGACAGTGTGAAGAGGGGGGCCGGTATGGAAAGCAGAGGTCAGTGTAAAGAGAATGTACCATAAGAGGGCAGTGTGGGGGTCATATTTGTTATTCAGGAGCAGTATAATGACACTTCTATCTTTAAGGGCATCATGTGGAGATTTTCTGCAAAAGAGTGGAGAAGATAGAAGTCTGCAGAGACGAGCTGTGGATGAGAAAACTCATCATGGGGTCTGGACAAGATGAAGAAAAGAAGGAGAACTACTCCAGAGATGACATCATCTATAACAGAGGTGTCAAACTGCATTCCTCGAGGGCCGCCAACAGGTCATGTTTTCAGGATTTCCTTGTATTGCACAGGTGATAATTTAATCACCTGCACAGAATGATTCCAGCACCTTGTGGAATGGTAAGGAAATCCTGAAAACATGACCTGTTGGCGGCCCTCGAGGAATGCAGTTTGACACCTCTGATCTATAAGGTACCTGGATGTTAATGTTATTTGTGATACTAACTAATTCTCATGTTTTTATTGATGTTAGGAACATTAAAGTGGATGTCCAGGTTTGTATTGAGTCTGCAATCATTCTATGTGACTGCAGACTTCTGAATTCTCACAGTGCGCACTGCACAATGTCAGGATTCTCTCATGCTTGTGATTTACATACATGCAGTCACATGCTGACTAGATATGTGTTGACTCACTCAATGAAAATGAACTGAATGAGGCCGGCCACTTCTAGTCGGAATGTGGCCAGAAGTATACAAATCACATGCTTGACTGACATGGCTGTTGTGATGCAGTGACCCCTGTTACAGCTAGGTGGCGCTGCATGTGAAACTTTGGATGTGTCTTCGGACCGGTCGGTCTCAGCCAGCCCTGTTAGCAGTGCTCTGGATTGCAGATCCTGAAGCCTTCAGGAAAGAGGTAAAGAGACTGCAACCCTGTGTCCTCGTTATTCATCGCACCTTGCACCACGCACCATCATCACATCTTTCATTGGACGCCCCTTAGCAGGGTCACGGACCGGGTCTAGCCACCGTGACAACCCCAGGACCGAGACAGAGAGGCCCGGTACCGAGTACCCCGCGGCCCTGCGTCTGGGGGCGCTCCAACTGTCCTTGGGGGGGGGGCGCCAAACTGAATTCTTGCCCTGGGTGCCAGAAAACCTAGATACACTTCTGCTGACCTCTATCTAACATGTAAGGGGGTCTTTAGTGACACATATTTAGTAGAAAAAATATCTAACTAACAAATACAGTAAGATTGAGAGGTTCAAGATGTATGCAGATTAAACCTGAAATTAATTAACAAATTGATAGACAACAGGAGACGTGATAATGATAACACTTAATCATGTTTTTTTAGTACATTTTTTTTTTATTTAGTCACTCCAATCAGATAGTGTTCAATGTATGAATTCTTAAACAATATCTAAATTGAAGGGGTTCCTCATTTTGTACAGATAAAGCAGTCTACTTATGGAAGAAAACAAGTGACCTAGTAATTTGGTTTCAATTTATCTGAATGTAGCCAGCAATGTAAATCATTAAGTGTTTTCATTTTCATTGTTACAGTACCATGGACATGTATGTATCTATACATTTATATACAATTACTACTGTATTGTAAACACTGATTACATTGATGAAGTTAGTAAACACACAGAAGAATTTGTTTTCCTAAAAAATAGAATTTCAGCAGACATCAGCAAATGTACAATAGAAAGAAGGTGTATATTTTATAAAAAAGGTTTATTTATTAAAAACGTTTGGATCCTCTACTAGTTTTGTTGTTTGACTTTAAAGAACAAAGAGGTAACGTTTCTCCTTGTTGAGAGTGACATGCCTGACGAAAGTAAGGAGACTTATAGGGCATGCAATGCTCCACTGGGAAATTTAATATGCAAATTGCCTCTTCAGAGAGGAAAAAACTTGCACTCTACTGCCACCTATTGAAAGTAGCAAACCTTGAAGTCAATATTGACCCTTCAACAAGTCTAGCCACATGACCTAGGATAAATTCCAAATCAGAATATAAATTTGCAGGCACTTCGGGCTGTTGCCCCTCATCAGTAAAAAGTATGAAATCTGATGTGGCTGTATGAGAGGCCTCTGACTGGTTTATAAGGGGTAACGTTTCTCCTTGTGGAGAGTGACATGTCTGGCATGCCAGTGTAAATAAACTTATAAGCCAATGCTCCTCTGGGAAATTAAAGTCTGCAAATTGCTTCCTCAGTGAGGAACAGTACTTGAACTCTAGTGCCTCCTATTGGAAGTAACAATCCTAAAAGTTATTATTGACCCTTCAAGGAGTCCAGATCCCAAAAAATGGAGACGCTACGAGTCTCAGAAAATGGTGACTTAAATATAACAGAACCTATACATGTATCACCAAACTCGTAATGACCTGGAGAATTATATTGGAAATTTTAGCATATAGTGAACATGGTAAAAAAAAAAGCAATTGTGGAATTGCTCTATTTTTGCATTTTTGCCACACTTTGAATTTTTTTTCCGATTTCCAGTACACTACATGGTAAAACCAATGATGTTGTTCAAAAGTACAACTTGTCCCACAAAAAACAAAGCCCTCACATGGTCATATTGACGGAAAAATTAAAAAATTTATGGCTCTGGGAAGAAAAGGGGCAAAAAAAAGAAACCGCAAAAGCGAAAAACCTACGGTGATAACAGAGTTAAAGAGTGAAATATACTATACTCAGTTGAAGCTGAGAACTGTGCAAGCATTTTTAATGTAATGAAAAGATATACATATTGTATCATAAAAACAGGTTTGTTTTTTTAAAGAATGCTATGGCAGGGGAATAAAATGAGAAAATTCTAAACTATGTAGTGGAACGCCCGCCAGGGCCATAGGGTGCTCGGTACTTAAAGGGATGTGTCACGGTAGCAGTGACCCAGTCTGTGGCCCTGGGCACCCAAGTAAAAGGGATGGTCTTTAAAGGGGTTTGTGAAATAATAAAAGTTCATGACGCCACCTGTGGTACTCGGTCAGGGGTGACCAAGGCTGCTTAAAAAGGTCCTCTGGGGTGATGTTATGGCAGCAGGGATGGTATGGCTTCCCACAGGTGAAGCTGGGTCCCCAGGGCTCCCAGTGTGGTTGGCAAGGATGGTGTGGTGCCGGAAAATAAACAGAGGACACAGGGTTGCAGTCTCTTTACCTGCTTTACTGATGGTAAACAGCCACAATCCAGAGTACCAGCAACAGGTGTTGGTGAGGTCCGGTTGGCCTGGAAGAAATTACAGATCTCTTTCCCTGGTGAGGTTCCTAAGCCTTCTGTCTTGCGCTTTTAAGTGAGTTCCTTGCTGACTGTGGCTTCTGTCAAGGTCCTCTCTCTCCTGTCCTGGGTCAGTACCTGCATTGTAGGCAACTCAAGATTTTTTACAGAGTCTTTATCACGACTCGGGCTCTGTGTGTTGCTGAAGCTTCAGGTTGGGGTGCGGACAGTCGACTTAAAATCTACTGTCCTCCGGTTCTGCTGTGGTACATAAAGTACTACATAGCCTCGAGCTCCCGGTGCATGGTTCCTGCGCTTCAGCTTGGAAGGAGCGCAACCGCAGCTCCTTTCCAGCTCCCTTGTTCTCCTGTGCTTCTCTACTCAGGCATTTGCTATCAATGCAACGTTTCTGCTTTTCTTCTCTGGCCTGGAGCTGCAGCACCACACGTGGCTGCACTGCCCCAGCTCTGCTCACATTCCTCTAACCTCCACCGTCTCTCTCAATCTCTCCACTCAACAAATTAACACCTCCTTCAGACCAGAATATATCTATCTCTGGGAAGCTCCCCTGAAACCGGGTTCAGAGCTCCCCTTCTGGCCTGGAATCAGAATGTGTTGCACGTAGGTGTACTACCTGTTAAAGGGCCACTGTCACCCCCCTCCAGCCATTATAAACTAAAAAAGCCACCTTGTGCAGCAGTAATGCTGCATTCTAACAAGGTGGCTCTTTTAGTTTTTGGTTCAAGTATTCCCAAAATAAAGCATTTTGAAACTTAGCCAAAATACCTGTCTTTAGACAGGGAGGCGGGTCCTCACTCCCCAGCTTGAACCGCTACTCTGCCGTCACTCCAATCTTCAGTCGCTTTCGTCGCCGCATCCTCAGCGCTGTTTACGCTTCAAAACCGGCGCCTGCGCTGTGTACTACTGTGCTGCCCAGGCGCATTAAGCTCTGGCTGTCTGACATCCCAGCCAGGCTTGCAGACTGCGACTGTGCGGGCAGTGCGGCCACCCACCTTTGGAATCCCAGCCCCGCACTGTGCATAATGCATAACACACAGTGCGGGGCTGAGATTCGAAAGGTGGGTGGCCGCACTGCCCGCGCAGGCGCAGTCTGCAAGCCTGGCTGGGACGTCAGACAGCCAGAGCTTACTGCGCCTGCGCAGCACAGTAGTACACAGCGCAGGCGCCGGTTTTGAAGCGTAAACAGCGCTGAGGGGGCAACGCCGAAAGCGACTGAAGATTGGAGTGACTGCAGAGTAGCGGTTCAAGCTGGGGAGAGAGGACCCGCCTCCCTGTCTAAAGACAGGTATTTTGGCTAAGTTTCAAAACGCTTTATTTTGGGAATACTTGAACCAAAAATTAAAAGAGCCACCTTGTTAGAATGCAGCATTACTGCTGCACAAGGTGGCTCTTTTAGTTTATAACGGCTGGAGGGAGGTGACAGTGGCCCTTTAACCCCTTTACCCCCAAGGGTGGTTTGCACGTTAATGACCAGGCCAATTTTCACAATTCTGACCACTGTCCCTTTATGAGGTTATAACTCTGGAACGCTTCAACGGATCCAAGTGATTCTGACCTTGTTTTCTCGTGACATATTGTACTTCATGATATTGATAAAACTTCTTTGATATTACCTGCGTTTATTTGTGAAAAAAATGGAAATTTGGCGAAAATTTAGAAAATTTCACAATTTTCCAACTTTGAATTTTTATGCAATTAAATCACAGAGATATGTCACACAAAATACTTAATAAGTAACATTTCCCACATGTCTAATTTACATCAGCACAATTTTGGAACCAAATTTTTTTTTTGTTATTGAGTTACAAAGGTTAAAAGTTGACCAGCAACTTCTCATTTTTACAACACCATTTTTTTTAGGGATCACATCTCATTTGAAGTCATTTTGAGGGGTCTATATGATAGAAAATAACCAAGTGTGACACCATTCTAAAAACTGCACCTCTCATGGTTCTCAAAACCACATTCAAGAAGTTTATTAACCCTACAGGTGTTTCCCAGGAATTTTTGGAATGTTTAAATAAAAATGAACATTTAACTTTTTTTCACAAAAAATTTACTTCAGCTCCAATTTGTTTTATTTTACCAAGGGTAACAGGATAAAATGGACCCCAAAACTTGTACAATTTGTCCTGAGTATGCCGATACCCCATATATGGGGGTAAACCACTGTTTGGGTGTATGGCAGAGCTCGGAAGCGAAGTAGCGCCATTTGACTTTTCAATGCAAAATTGACTGGAATTGAGATGGGATGCCATGTTGCGTTTGGAGAGCCACTGATGTGCCTAAACATTGAAACCCCCCACAAGTGACACCATTTTAGAAAGTAGACCCCCTAAGGAACTTATCTAGATGTGTGGTGAGCGCTTTGACACATTATGTGATTCACAGACGTTTAGAATGCAGAGCAGCAAAAATAAAAAATCATATTTTTTCACAAAAATGATCTTTACGCCCCCAATTTTTTATTTTTCCAAGGGTAAGAGAAGAAATTGGACACAAAAGTTGTTGTACAATTTGTCCTGAGTACGCTGATACCCCATATGTGGGGGTAAACCACTGTTTGGGCGCATGGGAGAGCTCAGAAGAGAAGGAGTGCCCTTTGACTTTTCAATGCAAAATTGACAGGAATTGAGATGGGACGCCATGTTGCGTTTGGAGAGCCACTGATGTGCCTAAACATTGAAACCCCCCCACAAGTGACACCATTTTGGAAAGTGGACCCCCTAAGGAACTCATCTTGTTGTGTTGTGAGAGCTGTGAACCCCCAAGTGTTTCACTACAGTTTGACGCAGAGCCGTGAAAATAAAAAATATTTTCTTTTCCACAAAAATTATTTTTTAGCCCCCAGTTTTGGATTTTTCCAAGGGTAACAGTTGAAATTGGACCTCAGAAGTTGTTGTCCAATTTGTCCAATTTGTCTGAGTACGCTGATACCCCACATGTGGGGGTAAACCACCGTTTGAGCGCATGACAGAGCTCGGAAGGGAAGGAGTGTCATTTGGAATGCAGACTTAGATGGATTGGTCTGCAGGCCTCACATTGCGTTTGCAGAGCCCCTAATGTACCTAAACAGTAGAAACCCCCCACAAGTGACCCCATATTGGAAGCTAGACCCCCTAAGGAACTTCTCTAGATGTGTTGTGAGAACTTTGAACCCCCAAGTTTTTGACTACAGTTTATAACAAAGAGCCGTGAAAATTAAAAAAAAAAAAATTTCCACAAAAATTATTTTTTAGCCCCCAGTTTTGTATTTTCCCAAGGTTAACAGAAGAAATTGGACCCCAAAAGTTGTTGTCCAATGTGTCCTGAGTACGTTGGTTCCCCATATGTTGGGGTAAACCCCTGTTTTGGCGCACGGGAGAGCTCGGAATGGAAGGAACACTGTTTTACTTTTTCAACGCAGAATTGGCTGGAATTGAGATCGGACGCTATGTCGCGTTTGGAGAGCCCCTGATGTGCCTAAACAGTGGAAACCTCCCAATTATAACTGAAACCCTAATCCAAACACATCCCTAACCCTAATCTCAATGGTAACCCTAACCACACCCCTAACCCTAATCCCAACCCTATTCCCAACCGTAAATGTCATCCAAACCCTAACTCTAACTTTAGCCCCAACCCTAACTGTAGCCTTAACCCTAGCCCTAAACCTAGCCCTAACCCTAGCCCTAACCCTAGCCCTAACCTTAGCCCTAACCCTAGCCCTGGCCCTAACCCTAGCCCTAGCCCTAACCCTAGCCCTAACCCTAACCCTAATGGGAAAATAGAAATAAATACATTTTTTTATTTTTTTATTTTTCGCTAACTAAGAGGGTGATGAAGGGGGGGTTGATTTACTTTTATAGTGGGTTTTTTTGTGGATTTTTATGATTGCCAGCCGTCACACACTGAAAGACGCTTTTTATTGCAAAAAATATATTTTTTGCGTTACCACATTTTGAGAGCTATAATTTTTCATATTTTGGTCCACAGAGTCATGTGAGGTCTTGTTTTTTGCGGGACGAGTTGACGTTTTTATTGGTAACATTTTCGGGCACATGACATTTTTTGATCGCTTTTTATTCTGATTTTTGTGAGGCAGAATGACCAAAAACCAGCTATTCATGAATTTCTTTTGGGGGAGGCGTTTATACCGTTCCGCATTTGGTAAAATGGATAAAGCAGTTTTATTCCTCGGGTCAGTACGATTACAGTGATACCTCATTTATATCATTTTTTTATGTTTTGGCGCTTTTATACGATAAAAACTATTTTATAGAAAAAATAATTATTTTTGCATTGCTTTATTCTGAGGACTATAACTTTTTTATTTTTTCTTTGATGATGCTGTATGGCAGCTCATTTTTTGCGGGACAATATGATGTTTTCAGCGGTACCATGGTTATTTATATTCGTCTTTTTGATTGCGTGTTATTCCACTTTTTGTTTGGCGGTATGATAATAGAGCGTTGTTTTTTGCCTCGTTTTTTTTTTTGCGGTGTTCACTGAAGGGGTTAACTAGTGGGACAGTTTTATAGGTCGGGTCTTTACGGACACGGCAATACTAAATATGTGTACTTTTATTGTTTTTTTTTATTTAGATAAAGAAATGTATTTATAGGAACAATATATTTTTTGGGGGTTTTTTTTTTTATTTTTTTTACACATGTGAATATTTTTTTTTACACTGTAACATTGCCCTGGGGGGGCATCATGTTATAGTGTAAGATCGCCGATCTGACACTTCGCTGTGCACTGTGTCAGATCAGCGATCTGACATGCACAGCTCCTGGAGGCTTCCCGGCGCCTGCTCTGAGCAGGCGCAGTGAAGCCACCTCCCTGCAGGACCCAGATACCGCGGCCATCTTGGATCCGGGCCTGCTGCAGGGAGGAAGAGGTAAGAGACCCTCAGAGCAACGCAATCACATCGCGTTGCTCTGGGGGTCTCATGGAGGCACGCAGGGAGCCCCCTCCCTGCGTGATGCTTCCCTGTACCGCCGATACACTGCAATCATGTTTGATCGCAGTGTGCTGGGGGTTAATGTGCCGGGGGCGGTTCGTAACCTCTCCTGGCACATAGTGCCGGATGTCAGCTGCGATAGTCAGCTGACACCCGGCCGCAATCGGCCGCGCTCCCCCTAAGAGCGCGGCCGATCGCGCTGGACGTACTATCCCGTCGGTGGTCATACGGGCCCACCCCACCTCGATGGGATAGTACGTCCGATATCAGAAAGGGGTTAAAGGGAAATTCCTTGCTTCCAGGCATGACATAATCCTCCCCTAAAGGAAGGCAACATCACTGTAACAACCGGTTACGTGGGGTGTTACATGTAGTATATTCAACACTTGATCATTTTTACTCCTTGTTGGTTCCGGGTTCTGTTTT
This sequence comes from Ranitomeya variabilis, assembly GCF_051348905.1. NCBI lineage: Eukaryota > Metazoa > Chordata > Amphibia > Anura > Dendrobatidae > Ranitomeya > Ranitomeya variabilis. The sequence continues at coordinate 140,484,311 of NC_135238.1, read as the reverse complement.
CGGGGAGACATTGTGATTCACATTTGGGGCAATGATTGCTTAATGGAGCTGTAATGTTGTATGGATGCCACATCATTGTCACACCTTGGAAGCAAAGAGTCACATAAATGGTTGGAAGCTGCAGGGCTGCAATTAACCCCTTCCCGACATGCGCTGTACTAGTACTGCTCTGTGGGAACTGAGTTCCCGCAAACTGCAGTACTAGTACGGCGGCACGATCGTGCAGTCTCACAGTGAGCACCACGGCGATCGCGTGCGGATGTCAGCTGTATGTGACAGCTGACACCCCGCAGCAATGCCCACGATTGGTGCTAGCACCGATTGTGGGCATTTAACCCCTCTGATGCCGCTATCAGTAGTGACAGCGACATAGAGGGGCATCGCGCAGGGACGGGGGCTCCCTGTGCTCTCCCACCGGAACAACGCGATGCGATTGCGTTGTTCCGGAAGGAGTCCCCGGATCCAAAATGGTTGCAGGGCTCCTTCCGGGTCCTTCACTGAGGTGGCTTGCCAGCGCCTGCTCTGAGCAGGTGCCGGAAAGCCTCCTGCACTGCCTGTCAGATCACTGATCTGACACAGTACTATGCAAAGTGTCAGATCAGCGATATGATGAAATATAGTGATGTCCCACCCTGGGACAATGTTATAAAGAGTAAAAAATAACATAGAATGTATAAAAAAAAAAAATCCCCAAATAAATAAATATTTTCCAAAAAATCCATTTATTTATGTAAATAATAAAAAAAAAACAATAAAAGTACACATTTGGTATCGTCGCGTCCGTAACGACCTGCTCTATAAAACTATCCCACTAGTTAACCCTTTCAGTGAACACCGCAAAAATAAAAACTAGGCAACAAAACAACGCTTTATTATCATACCGCCGAATAAAAAGTGTAATAAAGTGTGATCAAAAAGATGTATATAAATAACCATGGTACCGCTGAAAATGTCATCTTGTCCCGCAAAAAAAAAAGCTGCCATACAGCATCATCAGCAGAAAAATAAAAAAGTTATAGCTCTCAGAATAAAGCGATGCAAAAACAATTATTTTTTATATAAAATAATTTTTATTGTGTAAAGCGCCAAAACATAAAATAATTATATAAATGAGGTATCACTGTAATCGTACTAACCCAAAGAATAAAGCTGCTTTATCAATTTTACCACATGCAGAACTGTATAAACGCCCCCCCCCTAAAAGAAATTCAAGAATTGCTGGTTTTTGTTAATTCTGCCTCCCAAAAATCAGAATAAAAAGCGATCAATAAATGTCATGTGCCCTAAAATGGTACTAATAAAAAAGTCAACTCGTCCCGCAAAAAACAAGACCTCACATGACTCTGTGGGCCAAAATATTGATAAATTAAAGCTCTCAAAATGTGGTGATGCAGAAACTATTTTTTTGCAATAAAAAGCATCTTTTAGTGGGTGATGGCTGCCAATCATAAAAATCCGCCAAAAAAATGCTATAAAAGTAAATCAAACCCCCCTTCATCACCCCCTAAGTGAGGGAAAAATAATAAAATTTTAAAAAATGTATTTATTTCCATTTTCCCATTAGGGTTAGGGTTGGGGCTAAAGTTAGGGTTAGGGTTGGGGCTAAATTAAGGTTAGGGTTGGGGTAAAGTTACGGTTAGGGTTGGGGCTAAAGTTAGTATTGGGATTATGGCTAGGGGTGTAGTTAGGGTTATGGTTGGGATTAGGGTTAGGGGTGTGTTTGGGTTAGGGTTTCAGTTAGAATTGGGGGATTTCCACTGTTTAGGCACATCAAGGGCTCTCCAAACGTGACATGGTGTCCGATCTCAATTCCAGCAAATGTTGCATTGAAAAGTCAAATGGCGCTCCTTCCCTTCCGAGCTCTGCCATGTGCCCAAACAGTGGTTTACCCCCACATATGGGGTATGGGCGTACTCAGGACAAATTGTACAATGACTTTTGGGGTCCAATTTTTCCTGTTACCCTTGGTAAAATAAAACAAATTGGTTCTGAAGTAAAAATTTTGTGAAAAAAAATGAAATGTTCAATTTTTTTGTAAACATTACAAAAATTTCTGTGAAGCACCTGAAGGGTTAATAAACTTTTTGAATGTGGTTTTGAGTACCTTGAGGGGTGTAGTTTTTAGAATGGAGTCACTTTGGGGCATTTTCTGTCATATAGACCCCTCAAAGTGACTTCAAGTGTGAGGTGGTCCCTAAAAAAATTGGTTTTGCAAATTTTGTTGTAAAAATGAGAAATTGCTGGTCAAATTTTAACCCTTGTAACTTCCTAACAAAAAAATTATGTTTCCAAAATTGTGCTAATGTAAATCAGATATGTGGGTAATGTTATTTAACTATTTTGTATGATATGACTCTAATTTAAGGGCATAAAAACTAAAAGCTTAAAAATTGCAAAATTTTAAAAATTTTTGCCAATTTTTTTTTACAAATGAATGCAAGTCAAATCGAAGAAATTTTACCACTACCATAAAGTACAATATGTCACGAGAAAACATTCTCAGAATCACCAGGATCCGTTGAAGCGTTTCAGAGTTATGACCTCATAAAGTGACAGTGGTCAGAATTGAACAAAATGGCCTGTCAGGAAGTTGAAAACAGGCTTCGGGGTGAAGGGGTTAAGCTAAATCAGGTGAGTTTATTGTGAAGCTTCAGTCACCTTTTCATTATACGGAAGCCCCATCAGTGTATGCCATTTAAATAAAGAACAAAAAAGTCTAAAAAAAGATAAAAAGTTGAGTTCTAATGCTAGTATCTTGCTGCGACCTGCTTTATGCTGTCCACATACAATATTAGTGCAGTGCATTTTATAAATCACAAATGATACCTCTATAATCATTATTCAACGGGAGAGAAAACAATATTTTCTAGACTTTGCAGCCAGGAAATTAGCATTTTTTAATTAATTCTTCCATTTTGCATGCACATTTGTAATAATGTTCCCTTAATATTAGTAATGTATTTGGCACATAAAACTTTACACAATGGTTGAAAGAAAGTTTATATGTTTTACAATATCTGGAATAGACTATTTTACAATCTCTTTAAAGGTCTGCAAATGGAGCTGTAAAGCTAGGGAACAAAAATAATAAAAGTTATTGGAAACTTTACATTATGTTGTTAAGGTGAACTCTTTGCATGTTATATTTTTTATCAGGGCCCACTGGGTCTTGCTTTATCTATCCGATTTCTCTTCATCTCATGTCAATGCTGTGCACCCACCTTCTGGTTTCCTATCCTAGATTTAGGTGCTCAGGTGGTTTTCTCTTGCACCGAATGACTTCATCCTTAGAAATAATTGGTCCATGCTGCTTAGTTTTCTGGCTATAAGGGCTTGGGCACATGGATTGTACTTCTAGCTATGTTATTCTATGGGGCTGTGCACATATCCATTTTTATCATCGATCTAAGCGGTCTGTGGAACCTTATGCCGCACCATTTGCTCAAAATTGTGGTCTGATTTTCACGGACTGACATAATAGGAAGGGTGGGGAAACTTTTTTTTCCCTGCATGTCTTGTGGTTGTAGAACAGCCATGAGACACGCGGCCTCGGCAATTTGAACATAGTATTCAAGAACGCCAAAGATACTCTATTAGCACATGAGCATGCTCGGGGAAAACACCTTATCCGAGCATGATCACTTATCACTAATAGAAATATCATGGCGACTGTGCGTTTTTATGTGGTGCAAACTGACCTACGGTGCGTGTTTCAAATCCAGGACGTGTCAACTTCTCTTGTGGGTACATGCTGAGTTTTCTGTGCAGATTTTCTCTATAGAATTGCATTAGATATGGAAAATCTGCAGGTAAAAGATGCACAAGCCAAATACCAGGAAGTATCATAAGTAAAACAGCTTTATTTAAAACATGACATACCAACAAGAGACAAAAAACAGCAGCGTTAAAAATTCATAGTAAAAAAATCACTCAAACACAACATCAAAAACTCACCAAAAGCTCATGGTGGGAATGTGGGAATGTAGACTTATCCTGTAATTCTGAATTCTTTTGATTCATTCTTTTAAAGACTGTTCACAGTTCGGTATACTGTAATTGTCTTGTTATCGTTATTCTACTGGTCGATGTGATCACAACACATTTAATCAAGTACTTTTTACATTTTGCTTAAAAAAAAAGTCATATTGTCATAAGTTGAGAGCCAGGCACTTTTCATTTATCTGAATACATAGCTGTCTGAGGATTTGGGTTTTTTTGCATACCAAGGTGTAGTTTTTATTGGTGACAGCTTGGGATACATATCATTTTAATCACTTTTTATTAAATTATTTTGTGAGGAAAGATGAGCAGAAACAACAATTTTGTCATAGTTTTTTTATATTTATTTTTATGACATTATTTCAAATGATGTACATTCTAAGAGTATGTTCACATATTGCATTTTTGTAGGGAAAAGTTCAGCATTTTACTGTCCCAGCAAATTTAATGAGATTCCTGAAGTCTCATTCACACGTTTCTTATTTTTTCCTTGCAGATTGCAAGCAGATTCGAATCTGCAGCAAGTCAATTCTTTCAGTGTTTTTCAGAGTTTTTCACCCATTTTAATGCATGGGGAAAAATGCATCATACACGTATGCAATAATGCAGCATTTTTCTTGCCAAGAGACACATTTTTGGTGCAAAAATACCTGCAGCACATACTAAACATGTGCACTCGTACCATACCCTTTCTAGGCTGATGATGTGTAGCATGGGTTCAGTGCTTGGGGCAAGGCAAGTATTGTGCCCCGCAGCCCAGGATTAATGTCCTCTAAGTACCCCTTTAAAACTAGTAATGCCCTTTGAATACCCCTTTTTTGTAAATTTCAAAAATGTGGGTTGTCACAGGTGGCAAAATGCAGTGATAACTTAGTGCCACCTGCTCTGGCACACTGAAGTCATGTTGGCCCAAGGCCTTCAGGAACGGTGAGCCTACAGGATGTATCCAACCGTATCATGTTAACGCGAATACCATTCCAAATGGTGGAATTTGCAACGCCCCCGGTCTCTAGCATTAGCTATGTCACATAGAGGAGTAATATTTCAAAAGGAAAAAAAGAAGGATTTTTTTTCTTCTGTAATTGGGCACCATGAACAGATGTATGCCCATCAGCAATTAGCCTAACTACTGTAAATTCTAGTAAAAAAATAATATTTTTCAAATTATTACAAATTTACTTTCTGTTTTCAGAATCTGCATTGTTGGAATTCTATTTTGTAGTATGTCTCTTTAAGAAGCCCCCAGAAAATAAATGCAAATTGCTGGTTTCCATGCACATATTGCTCCAGGTATCTGTTTACTTCTTAGGTGCCAAGAAGTGATTAATTGTGACTATATTATTGTAACCCTTACAGTGCTAAGTTCACTGGCTGTAACGGAGATAATAACACAGCTGACAGTTATGTCATAGTGATCACCAATCTGCCAGGCATCCTAGTTTGCATTGTTTAATAATCTAGCTTTTTTTGTTCATTGCGGAATGTGAACACAGCCTAAGCGGATTCCATTGTCCCAAATGTATCAGCTAATGATTAGTTTCTGTGATGCATGTGTTTTATTTGCTGTCTTACATTTCAAGTGGCAATAATTCCAGCTCCTGTGACACTTAGGTGCCAAATTGCATGAAGAATGTGACATTTGCATCTTTACATGCATTTATTGGCGTTTATATAATCCTGTTGCATGGAAATAAATCTCACTGAACCACATGAATTAGCATGTTTTCCACATAGCGCTGGACAAAATCTTAGTAGAAAATAGGGAATAAGAACAAATAATAAACTTTCCATATAAAATAACGCTAAGCAAGTATTCTGAGCTGATAAGTATATCCGAGCCCAGGTGCGGACTGCGGCTGAAAATCAGCCCTGGCATTTGAAATTACACAGACCCATGTTGTCTCTGTCCCCATGAACCAGATGGGATATATTACCCTGGATAGAGGAAAGGATTTTCTACAAGACCAATATTTCTAATGATAACCATGGCCTGCTGGGGTAAGTGACGGAGTCAGCAACTTAGTGCTCTATCACAACTCTTAACATTATGGGAGTCTTGAGAACACAGATACTGTTAACCTAGGAGACAAGGCGGCCCACGACCAGACAGGCCCTTCTGGCATTTGCCAACATTGCCAGATGGCCAGTTTGGCCCTGTCGGAGCCTTATAAATAGTGTGAGGCTTTTGGAAAAAGCTAAGGACTTGTCACAACGTGTTGTGTTCTGCTCTTCCTGCCCTGAATGGTTACCTCAATTTGCTCTGCTATCTGTGTACATATATACAATAAAATATTCAAGGGAATAGAAATGTATCAGGAAATTGGTAATTTTTTCAGATATAAGAAAGTATCTTCAAAAAAGGAGCTTGACTTTTAATGGATGGCCTCATTTTGAAAAGTCACCTTCCAATACACTTTTAGGAAATTTTGTTTAATTAATAGAGAACAGTAATGTCGAGAATTGCTACAAGCAGCAAGTTTCATCCTGGACCTGGAGCTCCTGACACATCTGTGCATCACATGGTCGTCCCACTGGGATCTATACAGTTTGCTTGTTTTCCACTTTGGCGCTACTGGTTAATTAAAAACATGCTTGTTGGTTTTCCCACCAATTAATACAGCAGTTTCCACCATTACAATTGATTGTGGTGGGTCCTTGCAGTGAGACTCTCTGTGATTAGCTTTTAGTTGAAAATGGCTGTGCTGCAGAACCACTTGCAACCAAAGCCACTGTGTCCGATCTGCTGTGGTTCTGTATTCAGACCAAGGGTAGAGCTAAAATAGGTGCAGAGGTAGCAGTCGCACCCAGATCCTCCTGATAACCACAGGCTCCAGGGTCTCTCTGTTGCTACACTAGAAGACACCAACACTATGGCAGGTACAGATTTTTGCTAAAGCCCAAAGTTTATAGTTACTCATGTGGATTACAATTTGTGGTTTAGACCAAAGAAAACCGTTAAGTAATATTGTTGGAAACCTCTATACCCATAAGTTGTACTGTGAGTGACATTTAAAATTGATCACTTTTTTAGAAAATGATTTTTTAATCAGTGCCTTTCACCAGTTCATTTAAGAAAACAGAAGGCAGCCGCAAGTTGGTGATTTTAGTAATTCAAAGGAACCTGTCACCAGATTTTTGTCTTATAAACCATGCCCATCACTTTTGAAATCATGTAAATGGGGTTCCACAACCCCTTTATACCCTCAGAGGTGTGCTACATACCTCCTAAAAATTGCTTTATTCGTGTCCCTTGCTGTATGTAAATTTAGTGGTCCAGACCAATAGGCAAATCCAGATTGCACTCAGCGGCACCCTGGTACCTTCTGTCTAGATGGAAGTGAATGACATCTCCTACATCTAGACTATATATTAAGAACCATCCTTAGGGGTGCACGCAAGTGGGGGTGCACGCAAGCGTCCCAGAAGCAAAGCGTCACGAAGATAAGCGTCGTGATACAGCAGCTATTCCATGGCAGTTAGGGCAGGAGTCGGGTAACCCACACTCTGCACTCCTGTCTATCCATGTGCTTAATTCCTATCCTCCTGTGTTCCCTTGCAATCCACTTTCACCGCCCAATCCCCCCTCCACCACGACTCATATACATCAGCTCCTCTCTTTTTCCCTCTCCCATGTACAGCTCCCATGCACTTCTCACCTTCCTGGAAAACCTCAGCCCATCTTGCCCAAACACACCGCACAAAAAAACTTCATACACTTCCAAAAACTACTTGCTTTATATCTTCTTACTCCTACTGATTTCGGGGGACATCTCCCCCAACCCCGGTCCCCCATCCCCCAACTTCAACCGCTACCCTACCTCATATCAAAACCATACTAACCTTATTAATATTACTTGCACTCCCTCACCTCTCTCTTTCAATTGTGCCTTTTGGAATCCACGGTTTGTATGTAACAAGCTTCTTTTCCTGCACAACTACTTTCTGAACAACTCTCTAAATCTGTTGGCCCTCACTGAAACCTGGATCCAGGACTCTGACACTGTCTCCCCCGCTGCCATTTCTCATGGTGGCTTACAATTCTCCCATTCCCCCCAGTTCCATCACTCTCATTCCCTTCTTTTGAGGTCCACACCATCAGGCTCTTTCGACCCCTTTCCCTCAGAGTAGCGCTCATATACCGGCCCCCAGGCTCACCCACCCACTTCCTGGACCACTTCTCAGCCTGGCTGCCGCACTTCATGACCTCAGAACTTCCAACCCTTATCCTGGGAGACTTCAACATCCCCATTAACAGCCCCACTTCCACATCTGCATCCCAGCTTCTATCATTAACCACTTCTCTAGGTCTCTCACAGCTCTCAACCTCTGAAACACACAAAGACGGTAACACCCTGGACCTGGTCTTTGTCCGTCTCTGTTCAATCTCCTACCTAGATAACTCACCGCTTCCCCTCTCTGACCACAACATTCTATCCTTCACACTCACAATTCCTCCCCCACCCCAGCACTCTCCTACCTACAACACATTCAGAAATCTGCATGCCATTAACCCTCATGCACTTTCAGACTCCCTACACTCATCATTGTCCCCAATCTCTTCTTTTTCATGTCCTGATCTGGCTGTACATCACTACAACGACACTCTTAGAAGCACCCTTGAACAAGTACCTCCCCTAACCCTCAGAACCTCCAAACACAGAGTGAAACAGCCCTGGCTCACATCGCAAACCCGATTTCTCCAGCGATGCTCTAGGAGTGCTGAACGCTTATGGAGGAAAACACGCACACCAGAAGACTTCACACACTTCAAATTTATGTTAAGAACCTATAACTCTGCCCTTCACCTCGCCAAACAGACCTACTACTCCACCCTGATCTCTTCACTATCCAGGAACCCCAAGAAACTTTTTAACACCATTCACTCCCTCCTCAGGCCAAAAGCACAAGATCCTATCACAGACATTTGTGCTGATGACCTGGCCTCCCACTTTATAGAGAAAATAGACAATATCCATCAGGAAATCCACTTCCAGACACCAAGTGCAATGACTCCCATCCCTCCCTGCATCTCCCCTGGCTCACTCTCCACATTCGATCCCATCACAGAAGAAGAAGTCTCCAAGCTCCTCTCCTCTTCTTGTCTGACTACATGCACTACCGACCCCATTCCCTCACACCTCCTCCAGTCTCTCTCTCCAGTTGTCACAACTCACTTAACCACAATCTTTAATCTCTCCCTCTCCTCTGGCAATTTCCCCTCCTCCTTCAAACACTCTATCATTACTCCATTACTAAAAAAAAAACACCCTCAACCCATCCTGCACAAACAACTACAGACCGGTCTCCAATCTCCCCTTCATCTCTAAACTCTTGGAGCGCCTGATCTACTCCCGCCTTACCCGTTACCTCTCCACTCATTCCCCCTATTAGACCCTTCACAGTCCGGTTTCCGCCCCCTACATTCGACAGAAACTGCACTCATCAAGGTGACCAATGACCTTCTGACAGCAAAATGTAACGGTGACCACTCTCTGGTCATTCTTCTCGACCTTTCTGCGGCTTTTGACACTGTTGACCACCCTCTCCTACTCTCTAAGCTCCAGTCACTAGGCATTAGGGACACTGCTCTCTCCTGGTTCTCCTCCTATCTTTCTGACCACTCTTTCAGTGTCCTGTTCTCTGGTTCCACTTCATCTCCTCTTCCTCTCACTGTCGGGGTACCCCAGGGCTCAGTCCTTGGCCCCCTTCTCTTCTCCCTCTACACAGCCCCAATTGGACAGACCATCAGCAGATTTGGCTTTCAGTACCATCTTTATGCTTATGACACACAACTATACACATCATCCCCTGACCTTACCTCCGCTGTACTGCAGAACGCCACTGACTGTCTGTCCGCAGTCTCCAGCATCATGTCCGCTCTCTATCTGAAACTCAACCTCTCCAAAACTGAACTTCTTCTGCTCCTGCCATCTACTATCTTCCCTAAATCTGACATTTCCCTGTCTGTGGGTGGCACCATAATAACAACCCGGCAGCAGGCATGCTGTCTGGGTGTTTTGTTTGACTCCGATCTCTCCTTCACATCCCATATACAATCTCTTGCCTGCTTGTGCCGCTTACACCTAAAGAACATCTCTAGAATCTGCCCTTTTCTTACCATGGAGACAACAAAAACCCTCACTGTCGCCCTGATCCACTCCCACCTGGACTACTGCAATGCTCTTTTTACTGGCCTCCCCCTTACTCGACTTTCCCCTCTCCAGTCCATCCTTAATGCAGCAACCAGGGTTGTCCATCTGGCTAATCGTTACTCAGATGCATCCGCTCTTCACCAGTCATTACACTGGCTGCCCATTCATTACAGAATACAATTCAAAGTTCTTGTTTTCACCCACAAAGCTCTCCACAGGGCGGCACCACCATACATCTCCTCCCTCATTTCGGTCTATTGGCTTAACCGACCTCTGCTCTCTGCAAATGACTTTCGACTAACCTCAGCATTAATCCGTACCTCCCACTCCCGACTCCAAAACTTCTCCCGTGCTGCGCCAATCCTCTGGAATGCTCTACCACAAGATATTAGGACCATCCACAACTTGCATAGTTTTAGGTGCTCCCTCAAAACACATTTGTTCAGAGCTACCTACCACATTAACTAATCAAGGTCATTTTATGTTTGTGTGTGTAGCCCTTTCACTATCTCAATCTATCCCCCACCCCCTGAAGATGGCTGGACCATCATTGTAAATACATCATTGTAAATACACACCTGTACTTTGCATCTCCCCCACCTCATTGTAGATTGTAAGCTCTCATGAGCAGGGTCGTCTTATTTTGCTTTATTATTGTATTGCTAACATTGTTACCTATGATTGTTGTTTGAAACTGTTAAACTGTAAAGCGCTGCGGAATATGTTAGCGCTATATAAATAAAGATTATTATTATTACTACGTCATCCACACTGTACTCGAAGACTCGCTCCTGTGCAGTGTAAACAGAGACCGCCTCACTGTGCCCTATTGAATAGCCAAGGGAGTGGTGACGTAGAAGTGAAGCAGGCGCCTGGGGACTGCTGCATCCATTACTGAGCGGTTACCAAATCTTAGAGGTTATGGCAGAGCTTGTTTAGTTCAAAGTGTGATACCAATGCAAGATCTTACGCTTTGACTGTGAGGGTGGCCGCAGAAGGTGGTGGAATCCTGCTTTGCATGCCGGCTTTACATAACTTGGAATTTCAACCTGACGTTTGCTAGAAAGCCGAGGCGAGGGTCCAAGGCTATGAATTAGATTAAAATATTGCTGCCAAATATATGTTAATTACTTAAATTATCAATCTGTGGCTGACCATTGTTTTCTTTAATAAAAAGGGCACCCATCAATTGGTCATAGGTAATATTCAAATTATATTTTTGGTCTCATTCCAACTTTTGCAAATAGCAGTGTCCCATGTGTCTTAGATTTTACATTTGAAGGATAATATTTATGGCTTTTGATGGCTTCAGTTCTATTTCCATCTAGATATAAATGACTTCCTGTGCAGTTACTACATGATTGAGCAGCACCTGGTGTTTCTGGAAGGACCTCCTATCCAAGATTTCATCTGACCCTTTGAGAGTTCAAGCTTTTCGGAGACCTTTTGTGTGTCCTCTAGCTCTTTAAAGGTTATTCTGAGGACTTTAAGCAGCTGTCTCTGTATTCCCCGAAGATGGATGACTGCTAAATCATTTACCATGTGTGCTTCTCTGTCTTTGACTTGGTTTTTGTAGAGTTGGCTGCTCCTCAGCCCTGAGTGGCAAGCCCAAAAGTCAATGAAGTGTTCCAGCTATGTGAAATCTGATGCCGTGCAGAATCACAGACAAATACAAAGGTGATGCTTGTGTCACTGTAACTGCTCTGGGTGGCAGATCCAAAGCATGACTATAGAAATTGATTTATTAAGGGTCACTTATTTCATGCAAATAAATAAACAATATCTGATAATTAGGAGGTGAAGACTTTTTGTGTGTCCTGTTACCTAGTCACAGAGTCAGAGGCCTTTGTCTGATCTCCAGTAGCATGTGTCTAGCTCGCTATTGGATGTGTATTTTTTCTCTACTGAGTTTATCTAAACTAGAAGACCAGTCAAAGCTGAGAAAAACATTGCAGGCGTTAGATGAGCTTATTCTCTGTGTGTATTCAAGTTAAATACCAAGCAGTCATATCTTGGCCTTTGAGATGTTGGGTGATATTTACCTACTCCAGACATATGAAGGTAAAAGTGGAAACGGAGATGTTTATTTATTTGTGTTGGAAGGTTAATAGGATGTTTTGTGTATCAGAACAGAGTAGCGAGATATGACTGCAGTCACTCAGCTTTTATTACAGGGTGACTGTTCCTAGTGAAGCTTTGTGCTGTGCATTGTTTCTATAGGTGATCTTCTGGATGTATCACGTCACAATTTATACTGGAATTCTCAAAGATTTTCCGCTATTTTAAATGTTAAGTACATTTAAAAAAAAAAAAATCAAACAAAAGACACCAACTCTCAGATTAGCAAAAGTTATATAAAGAACAAAATACACATTGTTAGTTTCAATGTGAAATACAGTCTTCATGATAGCTGAGCATAATGATGGCTGAGCTTAAGAAGATTCTATTCCCATGTCTGTATTTCCTCAGTGCTCATCAGTTTTTCTCCAATTTCTCAAATCTACATTGTCGGACTGGGATGTCAGGGGCCCATCAGTAATATTGACTCTGTGGGCCCATTGTTCAGCTACATGTAGTGATGAGCAAGCATACTCGCCCGAGCATCACTGTACTCTTGGTACTCGGCGAGCACCTAGCATTTTTGGGTTTGCTCAGCGGGAGCTCGGGTCCCCGCCCTGTATGATTGGCGCTCTTTACAGAGCCAATCAACATGCAGGGATTGTCTGCCACACACTGTTATGCCGTAGCCATCTTAGTTGTGGCATTACAGTGATTGGCTGGCCTCACAGCGGCATCAGGTCTATAAGAGACCTGGCGCAGTCCTGCTCATCGCATTCAGCTCCTGATTCAGACAGTGTAGGGACAGGTGCTGCTGAGATAGGTCAGATTTGGGGGTTTATCAGTTAGTTTGGGTATACCATCAGATTTGACACAAATCCAGCTAAACCAACAGCACCTACTAAGGACTAATTATGGAGTATATAGATTGCAGTGATAGGAAGGCAGGTGAGTGTATGTGGCTCTACACATATCCGTGGGCTACAAATTTGGGCATTTCAGGCCTCCATTCCACTGTATTTGCTGTCTGTTACCCTAGTTCTAACCAGTATTTTGGGTAAAAGAATACAGGCCACATATTGAACATTGTGGTTTCTCTGTCAGATGCCTGAATCTATCTGTGGGTACAAATTTGGGCACTTCAGGCCTACATTCAACTTTTTTGGTAGTGTGTTAACCTAGTTCTATACAGTATTTTTCTGTTAATAAACAAAAATACAGACCACATATTGAACAGTGTACCTCTGTCAGTCGCCTGATCTATCTGTTGGCTACAAACTTTGGGCATTTCATGCTTCCTTTCCACTTTGTTTGCTGTCTGTTACCCTAGTTCTAAACAGTATTTTGGGGTAAAAAAAAGACAGGCCACATATCGAACATTGTGATTTCTCTGTCAGACGCCTCTGTGGGCTACAAATTTAAGCATTTCAGGCCTAAATTCAACTTTTTAGCAGTGTGTTACCCTATACAGTATATTTCTGTTTAAATAAATAATATACAGGCCACATATTGAACAGTGTGGTATCTCTGTCAAACGCCTCCTCTATCTGTTGGCTACAAATTGTGGCATTTGAGGGATCCTTTGAACTGGTTTTGCTGTGTCTTACCCAAGTTATTAACAACACTTAAAAAAAAAAAAAGTAGTAGCCGTGAGTCTGGATCGCGTATTACTCACCATGATCCTCCGTCCTCCCACCATGCCAAGTTACCGGAGACAACTGATCCCACACTTGGACACTCTGAAGAGCTGTTCACTTTTCCATTTATAGATTCGGGACTTTTGGCAGGTCCACTTGAAACGGGGCAAGATGAGATCGCATGTAGCGATGCACAAATATTTGAGCAACAACGGTCCCACGAAGACGATGGTTGAAAGTGTCACAAGAGGTGAACAATGATGAGACACAATTGCCAGAAAGTCAGGAGGAGGAGCAGGGTGCGGATGTGGAAGATGAGGTGGTGGATGATATAGTAACTGACCCAACCTGGCAGGAGGACATGCAGAGCAAGGACAGCAGCACACATGAGGAAGGAGGCATAGCGCCCCAACAGGCAGGAAGAAGCAGTGTGGTGGCCGCAGACAAAAGGCATGCATCCATTCCCCGTAACACCAACATGACAGAAGTTGCCAGTCCAACTATTAGATCTTGACGAGTCTGGTTGTTTTTTAAAGACTCTGCCGATAACACCAAACAGGCCATTTGCACCACCTGTCATGCCCGCATCAGCATGGGTAGTAAAACTACCAGCCTGACCACCACCAGCATGATCAGACACATGGCAGTAAAGCACCCAACTTTGTGGGCCTAACCCCAGGCTCCAGGAACAGTGTCTACGGGTGACAACGCTGCTTCTTCCACTGTTGTGCGTGCAAGCCAATCCCCTGTCCATGGTGCATGCGAAGATGCCTCGTGCCCTGCACCTGTCATTGCCCACAGTCAACTAGCACCATCATCAAGCACATCCACGTCCTTGTCCCAGCGCAGCCTTCAGTTGTCCATACCCCAGTCATTGGAACGCAAGCGGAAATATGCAGCCAACACCCCACAGGCCACAGTACTAAATTCACACATTTCTTGTCTGCTTGTGTTAATAATGTTGCCTTTTAAGCTGGTGGAGACAGAAGCTTTCTGCAACCTGATGGCAGTGGCCGTCCCAAGGTACTCAGTCCTCAGCCACCTCTATTTCTCCCAGTGTGCCATCCCGGAATTACACAAGCATGTGTTGCACAACATTACCCGTGCCCTCAACTATGCTGTTACTGGGAAAGTATACCTTACCAAGGACACGTGGCCAAGTGCTTGTGGGCAGAGGTGGTATATCTCACTGACAGCACACTGGGCTAACATAGTGGAAGCCGGGAACCAGTCAGACCTTGGGGTGGAACACGTCCTCCCGATGCCGAGGAATACGGGCCCTACATCAATCAGGGTTTCCCCCACAGTCTACAGCTCCTGCACCTCCTCCTCCTTCTCCTCTTCAGCCTCCATCTCTGAAATGAGCACATCACTGTGCCCATTTTAGAAAGTCAGCTACAGCTTCCTTCCCTTTTGCCGTACTTCAGCAGCATTTGCCGCTTCCGGCTCACCAACTGGTGTATGATGTCCCAACGTGTTGGAACTCTAAACTGCATATGATGGAAAGGATTTGTGAGCAGAAGAGGGCAATTGCTGACTACCAGCATCAACAAGGACGTTGTTATTCAGTTCAGACTCCACACATAAGACCTCAGCAGTGGACATGGATGTCAGATATATGTACCATCCTACAAAACTTTGAGGACTCCACCAAGATGGTGAGCGGTGATGACGCCATAATTAGCATCACCATCCCACTTCTCTGTATTCTGAAAAGCTCTCTGCTCACAATAAAAGAGAATGCATTGCAGGCAGAGCACAAGGACATGGAGCAAGGAACCATACAGGGTGATTACACACAGCCCAACCTCATGTCATCCCAACATGGATTGGTAGCCAATGAGGAAGAGGAGGAGGAAGAACAGGAGGTAATTTCATGCGCTTTAGATGGTACTACAAGCAAAACTGTCATATCGTCTGTTCAGCATGGATGGCCTGAGGACAGGGAGCAGGAGGGGGACAGCATGGTCAGTTGTCCTGTTGGTGAGGTCACTGAAGTCTTGCCTGGTAGCAGTCTGGCACGCATGGCTGACATTATGTTGTGCTGCCTTTCCCGTGACCTTCGCATTATGAAAATTTTCGGGGACACTCTTTACTGGTTGGTGACACTTCTAGACCCACGCTACAAGGAGAATTTTAATCTCTTCTTACGGAGGCAGACAGGTCTGCTATAATGGTGTAGCACCAGAGGGCCCTTGTTGCGGAATTACTAAAAAAATTCCCATCTGAGAATGCTGGTGGCAGACGTCATATTTCGATGGGCAACCAAGGAGTACAGTCGAGAGAGACAAAACTCAAATCCAGCAGAGGCAGGGGAACACTGGAAAAGTTCTGAGACAGTTTTCTCAGACCCTCCCATTGCCCTGACCCAGAGGCAAGGGGTACTGTCACAAGGAGTGCAGTGTTTGGGAAGATGCTGAGGGAGTACCTTGCTGACTGTATCAATGTTCTCCGTGATTCCTCTGTGCCTTTTAATTATCAGGTATCCAAGCTGGACACGTGGCATGAACTTGCTCTCTATGCCTTGGAGGTCCTGGCCTGCCCTGCCGCTAGCGTTTTGTCAGAGAGGGTTTTTAGTGCCGCTGTTGGAATTATAACTGATAAGCGCATCCACCTGTCAACTGAAATTGCTGACAGGCTGACTCTTAGAAAAATCAACAAGGGCTGGATTGGGCCAGACTTCTGTACACCACCGAATAACAGTGAAACAAAACCTCCAATACAGTGTCTTTTTTTGGGAGGTGTATTCCCATGCACCTCTTCACACCCACGCATGGGTATACTTCCTGATTTTGGCTATTTGGTGTTATCCTCCTCCTTCTCATCGTCCACCACCTCTAGAACAGCAGGGTGAATGTGTTCCATGATGCTACACCCACTCTAGTGCAAGGGTGTTTATGATGCCTGTAAATAATAATAAAAAAAAAAGTAATGTGTACCCCCCAGGGGGAAATGTTTGTTAGCCCATACACTTAGTGTATGGGCATTCCCAGAATAGGCGACCTGCTCATTTTATTTGAGAATAGATTCATAGGAGGACATCCTCCACGTCTCTTCAGACACCACCACTAGAACACCAGGGTGAACGTATTCTGTGATGCAACAGCCACTCTATTTTTTTGCAAGGGTGTTTATGATGCCCTTAAAATTTTTTGAAAAAACAAAAAATAATGTGTACCCCCCACGGGGAAATGTTTGTCAGCCCATACACTTAGTGTGTGGGCATTCCAAACCTCTGTGGTAATTTCCTGAAGAAGAAGCCATAGGCTTTGAAACGCGTTGAATAAACCACCAAAGTGTATTACAACTATATCTGGATTCGTTCTATCACAGCAGTGTGGATATCACCCACACATATTTATTATAACGTCTCTGAGAAGTCGGTTTGCTGACCTGTGGATCTGCAGCAGCTGACATCTATATGCTTTACTCTGCGCCATCAGATTTTTCCATCATTGATTGGAGAAATCCGTGGGATAAGACCCTATTTGGGCTTTTTTTGTTGCCTATTATTCTACTATTACAAATATCCAACAATACAGTAAACTGTGATTACAGTTTCTCAGTATCAAAGTGGCACTGTCCAATTGGTAAACTAGCTGAAGATTTCATCAACAGTCAAAGTTTCAAGTTGCTTCCATGAAAAGTAAAGAAATTACCTCAAACTGAATGTAAGTAACTTTCATGCTATTTAATTAGAAACAAGTTAAGATAAATAATAAATGGTTGATACTGTTAGGGTATGTTCACATATCAAGGATTTTACACAGTTTTTCTAATGAAATTTGTGACAAAACATCCTACAATCCATGACTAATAATTATCAGTCATCAGGTTTCTGCATTCCTGTTCACATACTAAAGAAAATGTATGCATGGAAAAAAATCTGCTCAATTACATAATACACTATCCTTCAAATGACTAAGTGAATGGCCAATCATCTAATATCTTTATGGGTATCACAGCTCTCCCCAAATGGCAGATGTAATGTCAATATTTTCAATCCTTTTGCTCTTATGGGAGATAAGTCCCCATTCCTGCCCTCTACCCATTTAGGAAACATGTACACTCAAAGGAGGTATTCAGCCAACAGCTATCTAAAATGCTAAACCACCATCAGTAAGGAATAGCTTGCAAATAGAGATGAGCGGATATGACTAAATTCAAATTTGTCAAATTGTGTGGATTTTACCTGGAAATTCGATTCACGTCAAAGTTTTTCTTGCAAATTTACTGTTAAACCCTGGAGCATATTAATGTTAAGTATAGAAAATGAACAAAACCATAAAACTGACCTCACTGCTTACCTGTCCTGGCACCCCTGCTGCTTCCACTGCTCAAGTCTGGTTCTCAGGGTCCCGGAGGCTACGGTGTGTCATGTTTATGGGGTGAACATCATGACATTCTGACATTACGAAGGATAGTAACCTCCAAGACCTGGTTGCTGCCTGAAGTTATGTTTAGAGCAACGTTCCCCTCTTCCGGTCCTCAAGAGCTACCAACAGGTCATGTTTTCAGGATTTCCATAGTATTTCACAGATGATAGTTGTGTCACGTAGACAGGCAAGAATCACCTGCGCAATACTAAGGAAATCCTGAAAACATTACTGGTTGGTGGATCTGGAGGACCGAAGTTGGAGAACACTGTTTTAGAGTGAGACATTGGCGTGTGACTGTGGAAAGGGACCACCCTGTAGACTGCATGGCTGACAGCAGGGGTGCCAGGAGAAAAGAACAGTGAGATGAGTATTATTTTTTTTGTCTAACTTTCTGCTGGCTCTTTGGCCATCATTTTGTTGAATTATTGTAGAACAAATTTAAAAAAATCTGTATTATGGAGAATATGAATTCCTTTCCACTCAAATAAATTTGCATACATCTACTTGCAATTTACTTACATTATAAGATATCAAATAGATAAAGGCTATATTGCTTATACAGTAGCTTGTGATAATAATCAACTCCCCTTGGCTTTTTACCTATTTTGTTATATTACAACTTGTGGTTAAATATTTTTGTAATCTGATTTGTCTGTAATGCATCAGCACTAAGTAATCTAAGTTGGTGACATGAAGTGAGAAAAATGTAGACATAATGAAAATTTATGGGATCAAGAACACAATCCCCACAGTGAAAGATGATGGTGGCAGCATCTTGCTGTAGGAATATTTTTTAGCAGCAGGGACAGAGAAAATGGTCCAAGTCAAGAGGAAGATGGATGGTGCTAAATACAGGGATATTCTCCAGCAAAACCTGTTTCAGTCTCTCAGTGATTTGAGACTTGGATGGAAGGTCACCTACCAAGAAGACAAGGACCCAAAGCGTACTGCTAGTGCAACACTCGAGTGGTTTAAGGCAAAATTTGTCAGTGTTTTGGAGTGGCCTAGTCAAAGCCCAGACCTTAATCCAATAGAGAATGTTACATTTCAGGTTTTGAGGTAGCAAAACATAAAAAATTCCAAGGGGGAGAATAATTTTTCAAGTCACTGTAGTAGTTTCTTTACCTAATATAAACCCAATTGGATGGCATTAAGGTAACGGAGTACTGTTCAATCCATTATCCAAAAATAGAAGGAGAATGGCGCATTCATATAGCTCAGTGTGAACTGTGCCCAAAGCTGAACACTTCTATTTGGTGCCAAAAGACACTGGAGCTTTGGATGAAGTGGATACCAAGACTGGTGGGATCATACCTTGCTACTTTGTGTTGGACTATCACATGAAATCCCAATTAAATATATTTAAGTTTGTGGGTGTAACATGAAAAATGTGGGAAAAGTTCATGGGGTGTGAATACTTTTTCAAGGCACTAGTTAGTCTACAATATCCATTACCATTTTCACAGCAGCCTGTAGCTCCTTGGAAGGAAGAGAGTTCACTTCTCTGTCCTCATGTTCTATTTGTTTTTATTCTGAAAATATAAACAATAAAAAGAACGTAAAAAGAAGAGGATCCAGTTTGTCTTCTTGTCACTTGAAGATGACAATTTCTTCGAAGCTGCAATCTATATAATAGCGCGGAAACATAATAAAACCTACACATATAGTGTTAACCCAATGGAAAGGCACCGTACAATACATATTTACTGAAGAAAAAAGAACATTTAGTTTCTGTGAAATACATTGAAATTGAATAATTACAAGGTTTTATGTTCAAAGCTTAATTAGGAGGACACCCAAAGGCTGGGCATTTATAGTTCACAATGAGAGAATCTGGTTCCTTGTAAAAGGTATGAAACCTGCATATAACAGAAACAGTCAATTTTAAGATTTTGCCTTTCATAGGATTCTAGTTCCATTTGTCATTGCACACGTCTTAGCGTGTTTGGGAAAAAGAAGTCTCACATCAAATAGGACAAAGAGCTATTGAAGTGCTTTTGCGGTGTGCCAGCTAGCGGAGCAGCATTGATGTGCTCACATAACACTTGTCCATTTTTTCTAGGACTGTTTCCGTCATTAAAATCAATGCAACTTAATTAAACCAAATTATAGATAGATCCATCTATAAATATATATTAAAGTGCGGCGCTGAATATGATAATTGCTGCATATTTAGCAATCAGCGTGTGTGTTCTTCTTTTGCCAGGAGCAATTTCATTCACTAGAATCAATGAAGCTTTATTAAAAACCGTCAGAATCAGACAGAGAATTGATTAGTGATATAAAATCGTGGCGTCAACATTTTATTGGGGCTTCGGGAAAAAAAATTACAGTTTCATTTTTGAGAAACAGTCATGCATATGGTTCATCTGTGTCATAAATACAGCACTGTGGTATTTTTGTTATATGGCACCACGGGGTTTGCCGTAGTTTATGGGGTTGTCCATATTAATGTGGGGCTCCAAGTATTTATTAGAACAGAAATCTGACATTTATGTAGGGATGGTATTTATCAAGTACATAAAATGTCTGTGGATTGGGTATCTTAAAGGGAAGGTGCCACTTTTTTATACTTAATTTTTTTTACATGATATGTTGTTTTAACCTGTGCTTTATTAAATTGTATTTATGTTTTTTTTTTTAAATAAATGTTTAATGCAGCCACTGGCTGGAGGCTGCCATTTTACTTTGCAGGTCTGTAAGGGTAACAGGAAGCTCTACTGTTCACTTACAGTATAACAGATCCTGGGTTGCGATGAGACCAGAGGTTCAAAGGTTCCTGCAAGCAAAGATCCATCAGAAAGTATACTGAAAAATAGTATAACTTCACCATACAAAAACTAACACTCATTTTCTGGACCTATGTATAATGCAAGCAAAGAAAGAACTCATAGTGTATTACTTCAAGTAAAAGCAGCTAGTATCTCATGTACCTTTGAGCCGATTCCAAGTTGAGCTTAGGGCAACTGTACGCTCATCATACTACCAATAATAGCAACGATAACCAAAGGCACAAGAAGCTGATGCTAAAAACACTTTGACCCCAATTCATCATGACTACTCTGAAAGTCACTTTTCTTTTATGACTTGTGGTATTCGTTGCCGTTTCTGGAACCCTGTTCATGAATTCTTTGCAAGGACAAGAATAGTCTTTATTTTTGTGTCTAACATTTTTTGCAACTCTTTAGTTCACATTTTGCAAAATGGCTCAAAAATTGCATAAAAAAGTACTTCTGTACACAAAGTACACAAAGGGGGACTGGAGTAAATTGGTGCAAATATCGCCACTGTTTCAAGAATCGAAAAAAATGAATCAGGCAAAATTATCTGGAAACTCCAAATCCCTCCCATAATGGTGATGGTGGTTAAAAAAAAGTCAGATGAACACGTAGAAAAGTGACTTTAAAAAAAGCACAAATTAAAGGAAGAAATAGGCAAAAATAAAAAATATGCGTGAAGCACAAAAAACTAGACAAAAAATTGCTCAAATGCAATAATGAATCAGGCCCTAGTTCATTTCATCCCATTGTTAAATAATAACTTGCCACATTTTTTTCAAGCAAATGATTGGAGAAAATGAAAAAGATGACATGAATGTTTACAGCTCAAGTATGTTCTTATATAAGTCCCTATTGATGTCAACTCCACCTCTTCCTCCACCGCGGTTGCACGCACATCACCATGAAGAGTCTATAATAAGAGATGCCATATCAAAATATCACATACAATCCTCATTTATCTACGTGAGCAGGTCATTTATTTTTTCGTTGTTATAACCATGTGCCTGGAAGTGTTTCTCCCTAAAGTTAGAAATAAGGGAAAAGAAAGGGCCTTTTGAAGTATAAGTAGCTTCCTCTTTTAGATGCCAAAAGTGTGACTGCACATCGTTGAATATCATTTGGAGGATTTGGTAATTAGATAAAAATAAGCAGGCACTCGCACTGTCATTGGCCGAAAAAAGGAAGCCGCTGACGGACACCCGAGAATAGAGGAATTGAGCATGAAGACATCCAATAACCAATACTTCTTTGCCTTAACATCACCTGTCGGAACAGTCAGGAGACCAACATACACATTAGATGGCCCGGATGATCCCACCCAAATTTGTGACTTGGACACTATTAATCTAATATATAAGATATTGTTTAGATAACCCTAATGAATGCCTACATGCATCCACTGAAGTGCTCACCATATGCTTGCAATATACAGTTTAACCTTTCCAAAAGACCACCTTTTTCAGATGACCATGCCGTTACCCAGACCAGGTTTGCTGTGACCATAAATAATGATTACTAGCCATCTTCTTTGAGAAGAGCACCCTTGATAAAACGACTTTTCATTGTAATTTTGGATGGCCAGCTCATCTAAAAGAGGTTTGAAAAAAAGCTCTTTAGAAGGTATCTAACCACTTCCCCAGCCCCCACAAACCACCATGTATTTATTGCTCCCACTTGCCCTTCCAACAAGCTCATTTTTGTGTTATTGATTTATTCACATGTCAAAAATCAATTTTGTAAATACAGTGGCAATATGCAAATTATTGGGGACTAGTTGTGGGGGCATTGTTTTCCCTAGACTAATCTTTCCCAGTGTGAGTGACATGATTTGCAGGCACAGCTTCAACATCAGCTCTTGTGAAATCTCTGCCTCTCTGATAATGCGCAGTAAGTCAGGTGTACTCTTGTCGTTTTCATTGGCGCATTATGCTTGCCTAGAGAGGAGGCGCTGGTGATGTATGACACAGCCAATTGTGAGGTTTGGGGTGTTGTGGGTAACAGATGGCTGAGAACTACATCATAATTGCCCCCTGGGCATTTTCAGTGTCAAGGAACCAAGGGTGAGTACACCAGGCTTACTTTACATTGTCAGGGAGACGGGGATCTGCAAAGAGCTGGCAGTGATGCCACTCACGCCCACAGGGGGGGTAGCTGGAAGTGATGCCAGGGGGGTAATAACATAATTATTGGGATGATTAGTCTAGGGAAAACCACTCCCACACCCCCTCACCCCCACTACTATTTACCCACTAATTACAATTATCGCCATTGCAGATTTAAAATTGTATTTAGTCATACAAAGAAATTAATAAGGCAAAAAAGGGCTTATTAGGAAGGGTAAAATGGCAGCAATAAATACATTCTGGCAATTTGGGAGCATGAGAAAGTGCTCAGGTTCCCATTAAGACTCTCTATTAGCATTTTTGGTTGTTAGTGATAATTGTGGGAGTTGCTAGAATAGCATTTGTCCAGCACTAAGCAGCATTCTGATAATGAAGCTTTACTACTTCATACTGTTAAATGGGTTGGAAGGTGAACTCATATTTATCCTTTTTATGGACATTTCTAGTCCTTGTCCCTGCAAAATGGAATGACGGGGACACAGGGTCTACTAAGACGAAACCAAGTTAAAGGCAGCTGAGAATGCAGCAGCTGCTAAGGAGACCTGGCACTGAAAAATCTGCTTCAGTGATCGCAGAAGTAGGCTGTGTTGACCATCTTGTTTTTACTATCTACAAATATCATGGGAACTTACATGCAATTTCCCATATTTTAATGCCGTGTATTCCAACAGTTAATAGCAACCTAAGGAACGCATGCTCCGAAGCAGAACATTGCAAAGATTAAAACACTTTTTTCTTGTTTTAATCACTTATTTCTGTTCCTCTCTTCCCAGCACTAGCGGAGAGCCATATGTTATTGCTCAAGCATCATCCTTACTACATTTCTGTAGTTAGCGCATGTGAACAGTCCTTAATAACTTCCGCTTACCACCAGAGGGACTGTTGGAATAAAAGCATGCATATGTCCATTTATGATATTTTCCCCAGGAAATAACTCAATAGCATTACATTTTAATTCTATTAAGTAAATAATGTTTTGTTTATGTGAAATAAAACCATATTGTTTCCTGATTATCAGTATATAGCAGACCCCAGCTGCACATGTGCCCGGAAACATGTCCTCTCATCTGTTACAGACATCTTATTTCCTCCCATGAGTGTTGGGTTTGTGCTGTTCAAATAAAGCACACACTCATAAACTCCAGAGTCCTGCAGCCCTGCTAATAGTGGTCCTTTCCTGTCCGCTCCTCTGTGGGCAATAGCTTAGTGCTGTGTCTCTTACAGGATTTGGGCTCCTAATCCAGCTACGTTATAACTCGACCGCCAGTGCTTTTACTGTATGCTAATTATTTCAGTATAAAACGATGGTGACAGTCATATGTGAGGTCCTATTATATGCTCATGTACTGTCCAAATGTGTTTAGAAATAATATATGAGATGCTCAGGTCACAGTTATGTCACTCACAATTGTTTTTTCATTAGATGGAGAAGTCATGTGCCTATAGACTGTGGAGTCACATAGACAACTCAGCACTGCGGCAGGGATGCAGGATTGCTTGTAAGAGTATGTAATATGTATAATTGCTAAGTGTTAGAAACCAATAAAAAGTACTAAGAATTGAGGATAGGACCATGAAGTTCATATTTCTACAGACTCTAGTAGTTTAGATTGTGTATCTGCTGAATTTCTTCCCGATTTAATTTTAAAATCTGTCAAAAAGGAATTCTTAATCCAAAGTAGATATTTTTTGGTGACCTGGGTAATCGTGCTCTTGCCTCTACTACTACCTCTAGTTCAGGGACAGTATTTCTTCATAACTCTCATACATCATGTATCCAGCAGGACGTTAGGGCTGTCCCAGAACGTTAGGGCTGTTCCCCTTACTTACACTCACTCTGTGTGATGTCTTCTCTTCTGCTGTGTTCATTGCTCCATAGATCTTCCTCCTTGAAGGCTGGAATCTCTCTGCTTTATTTATACTTACTTTAATGAAATATACAATTATTTTCTTTTCTTGAGATCTGATCTCCCGGATTCATTCGAACATCCAACCTGCATCAGTATAGACAGTAGCAAAAGCTATAAACCTCAGCCTACACTGACAAATATGAGATAATCTTTCTCTATGCAAATGTGCATTGTATTATCCTATATTACAGGTAGATTGTACTGGTAAATAGAGATACATCTAAATATACAGTGACAGGTAAAGGTTTGGGCTCCCCTGGTCAAAATTACTGTTATTGTGAACAGCTAAGCAAATTAAAGATGAAATGATCCCTAAAAGGGCTAAAGTTAACCCCTTCATGACCTGGGGTATTTTCGTTTTTTCGATTTCGTTTTTCGCTCCCCTCCTTCCCAGAGCTATAGCTTATTTTTTGCGGGTTGAGCTGTACTTTTGAACAGCGTCATTGGTTTTAGCATGTCATGTACTATAAAATGGGAAACAAAAATTCCAAGTGCGGTGAAATTGCAAAAAAAAGTGCAAAATCCCACACTTGTTTTTTGTTTGGCTTTTTTGCTAGGTTTGCTAAATGCTAAAACTGACCTGCCGATATGATTCTCCAGGTCATTATGAGTTCATAGACACCAAACATGTCCAGGTTATTTTTTATCTAAGTGGTGAAAAAAATGTACAAAATTTGCTAAAAAAAAAAGCGCCATTTTCCGATACCCGTAGCATATCTATTTTTTGTGATCTGGGGTCGGGTGAGGGCTTATTTTTTGCGTGCCGAGCTGACATTTTTAGTGATACTATTTTGGTGCAGATACGTTCTTTTGATCGCCTGTTATTGCATTTTCATGCAATGTCGTGGCGACCAAAAAAACATAATTCTAGCGCTTCTAATTTTTTCTCTTTATGCCAGTTAGCGATCAGGTTAATCCTTTTTTTATTGATAGATCGGATCATTCTGAACACGGTGATAGCAAATATGTGTATATTTGATTTTTTTTATTGTTTTATTTTGAATGGGGCAAAAGGGGGGTAATTTAAACTTTTATATTTTTTTATTTTTTCCATATTATTTTAAAACATTTTTTTTACTTTTTCCATGCTTTAATAGCCTCCATGGGAGGCTAGAAGCTGGCACAAGTCGATAGCCTCTGCTACATAGAAGCGAAGCTCAGATCGCTCCTATGTAGTAGAATTGTTGCATTGCTATGAGCGCCGACCACAGGGTGGTACTCATAGCAATCCGGCATCAACAACCATAGAGGTCTCAAGGAGACCTCTGGTTGTCATGCCGACGTATCGCTGACCCCCAATCACGTGACGGGAGTCAGCGATGCCCTCATTTCCGGCCAGATGGCCGGAAGCTCTAGTTAAATGCCGCTTTCAGCCTTTGACAGCGGCATTTAACTAGTTAATAGCGGCGGGTGAATCACGATTCCACCCGCCACTATTGCGGGCACATGTCAACTGTTCAAAACAGCTGACATGTCCCGGCTTTGATGTGGGTTCACCGCCGGAGCCCGCATCAAAGCAGGGGACCTGACCTCGGAGCACTATCCTGTCCGAGGTCAGAAAGGCAGAAAGGGGTTAAAGATGACACATTTCCTTTGTGTTTTAGGCAAAAAAAATTGTCATTTTTACATTTTAACCCCTTCACCCTGAAGCCTGTTTTCACCTTCCTGACCAGGCAATTTTTTACAATTCTGACCGCTGTCACTTTATGAGGTCATAACTCTGCAACGCTTAAATGGATCCTACTGATTCTGAGAAAGTTTTCTTGTGACATATTGTACTTCATGATAGTGGTAAATTTCTTTGATATGACTTGTGTTTATTTGTGAAAAAATTGGAAATTTGACAAAAATTTAGCAATTCTTGAACTTTGAATTTTCATGCCCTTAAATCATGTCACAAAAAAACATTTCCCACATGTGTACGTTACATCAGCACAATTCTGGAACCATTTTTTTTGTTGTCAGAAAGTTATAAGGGTGAAAAGTTGACCAGCATTTTTTCAACAAAATTTACAAAACCTTTTTTTGAGGGACCACATCACATTTGAAGTCACTTTGAGGGATCTTTATGACAGAAAATACCCAAAAGTGACACCATTCTAAAAACTGCACCCCTCAAGGTGCACAAAACCACATTTGAAAAGTTTATTAACCCTTCAGGTGTTTCACAGGAGCTGAAGCAATGGGGAATGAAAAAATGAACATTTAACTTTTTAGTCACAAAAATGATCTTTCAGCAACAATGTTTTTATTTTCACAAGGGTAAAAAGAGAAAATAGACCACAAAAGATTCAAGAATAAAAACGTATATACACTGGCGCTTATTCACCTGGAAGGATGATGTAGGAAGCCACGGAAGCTGCAGGTGGTTAAAACAGGTTCTGTGCAAAACGCTGTTAAAAATTAAACCAGTTGATTAATAATACTATTAACCACCGCGCTAAACCGAAACTGGAATATCAATGTACTTACTTTTGATATGGCTATTACTATGTTGTCTGGGGTCCCTTGTGAGTGAAGGGTTACACCTGGTTACAGTGGTTTGCTGAAAGGTAAAGTGTGCAGCAGAGTGATATATTATTTGATTTGGACCTTACAAAAAAAAAAAAAGGTGTTGGTTACAAACACTTACTCTTTTTATGAGGCTGTATAGGTTGCACCTGTGGTGTTTCAATGTGGGGTTAATAGTTTCTCTTTCCACAGTGTAGTGAACCGATACTGGAAGGCAAAGTGTGTAAAACCTCAGTATATTGTTTATATTGTACACACAAAGTATCAAGGGTATTAGCTGAGTGCACTTACTCCTTATATAAGGTTGTACAGTTTACACTTGGGATGTTCTTATGTGAGGTTTTGGTATTTGTCTTTCCACAGTGTGGTAAACTGATGCTGGTGAGTAAACAAAGTAGAGAATAAAGTGATTTGCAAGCAATACACTAGAATAGTAGGAAGTTACTGGCCACAATAATTGCAGTGGTATAAATAGGAATTAGTTGGCACTCACCACATGTTTGCTTATGAAGGTACCCGCGGTGAGGTAGGCAAGGTTGTCCACTGGATACGGTGCCGATAAAGTAACCCGCTGAGCTGGGAGGGTTAGAGTCCGGTGTGCGTGCCAGAGGCCGCGGTTCCTGGACGAGAACGTACCGGCGAGTGGTGAGGAGGTACCAGCGCCTCGCGTGCCCCGGCCGGAAGCAACGCTGAGGATGTGGTGCCGAGATGGGGCAGAGCTAGTGTGACGTCACAGAAAGCAGGGACGGGTGCGCGAGAGAGACAAGCTGCCAACTAGTTTCGAGAGGTAACTCCCCTCTTCATCAGGGCTATGTCTCTGCCTGTGGACACCCGTCTTTAAATAGCCTCATCATTACTTCGCTGATTAGTTACACCCAGGAACCATTAATTGCTACTTGGCCGTTTGTGAATAGGACTCAGATTGCCAGGTTATAATTGTTTGTTTCTGGCTGCTTGTTTTGTAGGATGAATTAGAGAGCAAGCCACAATGCAGCGCCAATATATACTCTAAATGAGCTAAATGCTGATAATAGTGCGATTTAAATCGTTAATGCCTCAGTTTTTTTTTTTTTTGTTTGTTTTTTTTTCCTTTTCTCTTCCTTCCTTTAACCCCCTTGAATATCTCCACAGAAAGACTCTTTATTTGGGCTGGAATAAGTGAATAAATGAATTAATTAATAAATTAGGGATGTTTCGTGAGCAAGTTTTTATATATTAACGAATTAAAAAATGGATCAAAAATAGAACATTTTGTCGATAATAAAACCATCTTAAGATGGAAGAGAAAAAAAAAAAAAAAAACTGAGGCATTAACGATTTAAATTGCACTATTATCAGCATTTAGCTCATTTAGAGTATATATTGGCGCTGCATTGTGGCTTGCTCTCTAATTCATCCTACAAAACAAGCAGCCAGAAACAAACAATTATAACCTGGCAATCTGAGTCCTATTCACAAACGGCCAAGTAGCAATTAATGGTTCCTGGGTGTAACTAATCAGCGAAGTAATGATGAGGCTATTTAAAGACGGGTGTCCACAGGCAGAGACATAGCCCTGATGAAGAGGGGAGTTACCTCTCGAAACTAGTTGGCAGCTTGTCTCTCTCGCGCACCCGTCCCTGCTTTCTGTGACGTCACACTAGCTCTGCCCCATCTCGGCACCACATCCTCAGCGTTGCTTCCGGCCGGGGCACGCGAGGCGCTGGTACCTCCTCACCACTCGCCGGTACGTTCTCGTCCAGGAACCGCGGCCTCTGGCACGCACACCGGACTCTAACCCTCCCAGCTCAGCGGGTTACTTTATCGGCACCGTATCCAGTGCACAACCTTGCCTACCTCATCGCGGGTACCTTCATAAGCAAACATGTGGTGAGTGCCAACTAATTCCTATTTATACCACTGCAATTATTGTGGCCAGTAACTTCCTACTATTCTAGTGTATTGCTTGCAAATCACTTTATTCTCTACTTTGTTTACTCACCAGCATCAGTTTACCACACTGTGGAAAGACAAATACCAAAACCTCACATAAGAACATCCCAAGTGTAAACTGTACAACCTTATATAAGGAGTAAGTGCACCCAGCTAATACCCTTGATACTTTGTGTGTACAATATAAACAATATACCGAGGTTTTACACACTTTGCCTTCCAGTATCGGTTCACTACACTGTGGAAAGAGAAACTATTAACCCCACATTGAAACACCACAGGTGCAACCTATACAGCCTCATAAAAAGAGTAAGTGTTTGTAACCAACACCTTTTTTTTTTTTTGTAAGGTCCAAATCAAGTAATATATCACTCTGCTGCACACTTTACCTTTCAGCAAACCACTGTAACCAGGTGTAACCCTTCACTCACAAGGGACCCCAGACAACATAGTAATAGCCATATCAAAAGTAAGTACATTGATATTCCAGTTTCGGTTTAGCGCGGTGGTTAATAGTATTATTAATAGACCACAAAAGATGTTGCACAATTTCTGCTGAGTTTGCTGATACTCCATATGTGAGGTAAAACCACTGGTTGAGCGCACGGCAGGGCTCAGAAGGGAAGGAGCACCTTTGGCTTTTTGAAAGCAAAATTGACTGGAATTGAGAGCAGACACCATGTCAAATTTGAAGGGCCTCTGATGTGCCTAAACATTGGAAAACCCCCACAAATGACCCCATTTTGGAAACTAGACTAGTGATGAGCGAATATACTCGTTACTCGAGATTTCCCGAACACGCTCGGGTGTCCTCTGAGTATTTTTTAGTGCTCGGAGTTTTAGTTTTTAGCGCCGCAGCTGAATGATTTACACTTGTTACCCAGCATAAGTATATGTGGGGATTCCCTAGCAACCAGGCAACTAAAACTCCAAGCACTAAAAAATACTCAGAGGACACCCGAGCGTGCTCGGGAAATCTTGAGTAACGAGTATTTTCGCTTATCACTAAACTATTTTTGAGTGCCAAGTTTCTCTGTTGTAAGGAATTTATCTAGCTGTGTGGTGAGCACTTTGAATCCCCAAGTGCTTCACAGAAGTTTATAATGTAGAGCCATGAAAATAAAAAAATCACATCTTTTCCCCAAAAATTATCTTTTAGCAACAATTATTTTATTTTCACAAGGGTAACAGGATAAAATAGTCACTAAAGTTGTTTCGCAATTTCTCCTGAGTGCGCCGATACCCCATATGTGGGGGAAAACCACTGCTTGGGCGAACGGCAGGGCTCAGAAGGGAAGGAGTGACGTTTCGGATTGCAGACTTTGATGGAATGGTCTGCGGACATCATATCGTGTTTGCAGAGCCCTAATGTGCCTAAACGGTTGAACTGTCCCACAAGTGACCTCATTTTGGAAACTAGACCTCTCAATGAAGTTATTTAGATATGTGGTGAGGACCCTGGACCTCCAAGTGCCTCATAGAAAATTATAACGTTGAGTTGTGAAAATAAAAAAAAACACATTTTTTCACCCAAAATGATGTTTTAGCCCCAATTTTTTTATTTTCATGAGGGTAGCTGGAGAAAAAAAGGGACTGCTAAAGTTGTTGCGCAATTTCTCCCGAATATGCCGATTCCCCAAATGTGGAGGAAAACCATTGCTTGGGTGCACTGCAGGGCTCGGAAGGGAAAGAGTGATGTTTTGAATTGAAGACTTTGATGGACTGGTCTGCGGACAAATGGTTGCAGGGCGGTAATCACTTTTTTAGATTAACCCCTTTGGCGCTGATTGGCCACAAACTATTGTTCAGCGAATCAGTGCCAAAGGGGTTAATCAGGTGAGGTGACGTCACGATCACCCCACCCATTGTGACAGCTGTGATTGGTGCTGTTTCACACAGCACAGATCACAGCATGTCACATGTTTTTTTCTCAGCTTTATTTATATATTGCTGTGATTGGCTGGTCAGCATTGACGAGTCAATCGCAGCGATCGCTGATGTGGGGGGGCTGTACAGACTCCCGGACCGATGTGCAGGGATGGTCTGCTGTCAGGGACAGTAGCCATCTTAACCCGGTCACCGTACTGTACATATAGTTCTCTTTGCAGGAACCCACCTCCTGCAGCGCAGTATATGTACGGCACATGTGGGGAAAGGGTTCAAAATTACGAAAGGGAAAATGATCTATACAAAAGTTTGGACACTCTTCAAGATTTGTGTGCTCTGATAACTTTGACCAAGGTTGCAGATCTTAATTAGCCTGTTAGGGTTATGGCTAGTAATGGGCTAACCTGTGGATGTTCGGGTCAGGCAGGTTCTGCCGAACATCTAAACATGTTTGGTTTTGGTATGCACGCCAGAATCTGTACCCTGATCAAATGAATGATGAGCCCGAACATCGATTGTTTGCCACGCTGTCATTTTACTGCCAGAGAACTGCGGTTTCCACATTGTTAGATGACAGCGTGAGCCAGCAGCTGTGACTGGTGGTAAAAACTTTTCCTCTGGTCACAGGCGTCGACTGATGAGAGAGTACTACTCCCATCAGCCTACACCTGCTGTCACTGTTATCAGCGAGAACAGGCACCACTCATGGTAGTATTCATCAGCAGGCACCTGTGCTATAAATAAATAAATTTTAATAAGAAATGGTGGTCTCTTTTTTTTATAAACAGTGCAGGCAAAACTGACAGCTACAAGTTGCAACCCTCAGCTGTAAGCTTTATCATGGCTTGTTATCAAGAATAGAGGGGTCCTCATGTTGTTTTTTAAAATTATTTAAGTAAATAATTGAAAAAATGGCATGGGGTCTCCCATTTTTTACAATCAGCAAAGTTAAAGCAGACAGCTTAGGGCTGGTATTCTCGGGCTGGTAAGGGGCCTTGGATATTGGCCCCCGAAGCTTAAAAATAGCAGCCCACAGCCACCCCAGAAAAGACGCATCTCTTAGATGCGTCAATTCTGGCACTTTACCCAGCTCTTCCTACTTGCTCTGGTGTGGTGGCAAGTGGGATAATGGTTATGGGGTTGATGTCAGCTGTTTTATGGCCACTGACATCAAGCCCACAGATTAGTAATGGAGAAACATCTATAAGACACCCCCATTACTAACGCTATAGTTAGATTGCAAAAAAGACGCAGCCAAAATAAAATCCCTTATTTGAAAAATTGACACAGACTTCTTTTATTTGAATTAAAAATAAAAGGCTCAGTTATACTTACCTTATATCTATTCCATTGAAGCCCTTGTCACCTGTAAAAAGCAGAAAATAATAAACAGCCATCATACTCACCTTACGCCTAATCTATCAATGCCCATGACCCAAAAAATATTAAACAACCATATCCCTCACCTGTCCGATGTGAATATAATCCATACTGTCCCATGAAGTTCAGATGATTTGGATACCGGTCACTTTAGTGATGTGATCACTATCTCCGCCAGCCAGAATAAACTTCCCTGGATCTTAATATCAGTCTATAGCTGTCTATTTAGCATTTGCTGGTTTGAAATTATGGGGGGGAACCCTACAAATTGTTTTTTTCTGGGATCCCCCCACATAAAGTAACCAGTAAAGGCTAACCAAATATCTGGGAGGTGATATTAATAGCCTGGGAACCTTTAGAATATTGCCCCCCTTCCCAGTATATTAACATCAGCCCTCAGTCATCTGCTTTCCATTCTCTTCTTATGATAATTATGGTAGATCCCACTCCGTTTTTTTCATTTTTTTCTTTTTACTGATTAATAAGTACAGTAAAATACACACCTAAGGTAATGTAGCCATAGATTTTCAATGATGTTCACATCAGGGGACTTTGAGGGCCATTGTAAAACCTTCAGCTTATGCCTGTAGAGGTAGTCTGTTGTGGATTGTCACGTATCCATTTGTAGAAACCATCCTCATTTCAACTTCACCTTTTTTCATTTTACAGATGGTGTTATGTTTGCATCAAGAATTTGTTGAAATTTCATTGAATCCATTCTTACCTCTACCCTTGAAATGTTCCCCATGCCATTGGCTGCAACTGATCCCTAAAACATGATTGAACCACCTCTATGCTTAATGGTTGGCGATATATTAATTTCCTGAAATTCTGTCTCCTTTTTTCTCCACACATAGCTTTGATCATTGTGACCAAAGAGTTCTAATTTAATCTCATCGGTGCACAAGACTTGTTTCCAAAATGCATCAGGCTTGTTTAGATGTTCTTTTGCATATTTCTGACGCTTAATTTTATGGTGAGTATGCAGGAGATGTTTTCCTCTGAGGACTCTTCCATATAGGCCATATTTATGCAGGTGTCTCTGAACAGTAGAACAATGTGCCACAACTCCAGAGTCTGCTATATCTTTCTCAAGATCTTTTGCAGTCAAGAGGAGGTTCTGATTTGCCTCTCTAGCAATCCTATGAGCAGCTTTCCTACGAGCAGCTGTCACTGAAATTTTGCTTGGTCTTCCTGATCTTATCTTGACCTCCACTGTTACTGTTAACAGCCATTTCTTAATTACATTTCGAACTGAGGAAAGGGCAACTTGAAAATGCTTTGCTATCTTCTTATACCCTTCTCTTGCTTTGTGGGCCGCCAAAATTTTCATTTTCTGAATTTTTAGCAGCTGCTTAGAAGAACCCATGGCT
Organism: Ranitomeya variabilis; assembly: GCF_051348905.1. NCBI lineage: Eukaryota > Metazoa > Chordata > Amphibia > Anura > Dendrobatidae > Ranitomeya > Ranitomeya variabilis. The sequence continues at coordinate 140,450,190 of NC_135238.1, read as the reverse complement.
GCTGTTTTGGCACAAGGTTAGAAGAGACTGGATTTTTATAAAGCTTGAGAAGTTGCATCACCTAGCCTTTCCTAAGGATGATAGTGAACAAGCCATAACCGTAACAAGCCAATTAAGATCTGAAACATTGGTCAAAGTTATCTGAGCACCCAAATCCCCAAACTTTTTCATTGGCCCATTTTCCTTTTTGTAATTTTTTAAAATGTAAAAAATTACAATATATTTTTTATTTTTGACTAAATACAAAGTAAATGTGTCATCATTAACTTTGGGTCTTTTAGAGATAATTTAATTTTCAATTTGCTTAACAGTTCACAATAACAAACAGTAATTTTGACCAGGGGTGCCTAAACTTTTACATGCCACTGTTAATAGTGAAACTTACGTAAAAATGAGACCGTTATGACTGCTACAACTATGAATGAATGAGCAATAAATAAATAGGTCCTAACCATTACTAGATACAGCAGGGCAGTCCCGGATTTGGGTCCAGCCCTGCAATCTCAGGCATCTGATTGTTCCTCACTATCAAAGACCCCCTGATATCTCCTCCTGCCAGTGTAGAAAGAATTGGTAAATGGGGGTGGCTTGGGGTGTGGCTAGAGGCATGGTTGTGCCGCATAATTTGATCCTCTCTCTATTCTGTTGGGAGGTTTGTGTTTATTGGATATTTCAGTACACACTATGTAAATATTGTTTTGGGTAAAACTACTTATATTTTACAGTACAGTCTATTAACATAGTTTTATATCTTTTGAGACCTGCAATACAAGCTATGAACCAAGTGTCTTTTTTAGATGGAATTTACCTCACTCATTTCTATTTCTCTCCTTGTTACTGTAGTAGACACTGCTCCTAGGCCCCAAACTATGTACTGGGTTAGACGCAGGAAAAAATTAAGATACACAGGTGGTGTAGTTAGCTTCACAGGCGGGCTACTATACACTGAAACAGTCTATTAACAATGATAAACAGTTTTAATGTGCAAATCAAGTTAGGCTTTTGGTGAACGAACAGTTATTGAACAGAAACTCGAACAGCCGAATTTTAAGCAAATTGTTCGAGTTCGACGAACTACTGGAACACCGCCCGAAACAGCTTGAATTTGAAATTGGTGAACAGTTCGACTCGAACACCGCTCATCTCTACTCTCTACTGACATTATATACATGTCAGAGGAGAGAGAAATGATGCCCCCCGAGAACCCCTGATACCTTCACAATCTCCGGGTCCTCCTGATCCATCCCTTCGCCCGGCATCATCTTCCTGGAAAAAATGGTGCACTGCGCCCGTCGAGATCTGCCGGCCAAAAAAATATAACCACATAAAGTGACACTGGTCAGAATTGTAAACTTTGGCTTGGTCATTAAGGTCAAAATTGGCTTCGGTCATTAAGGGGTTAAGGTAAAATGTTATCAAATGTTATGTTTACAGACAAATGTCTTATTTCCAAGAAAATTGTGAACTAGGAAAATGCGGACTGTGCAGCGATACACAGATTTCAGATAAAGTGAGGACACAATTCTTAGCCATGTGTAACTGGCAGCCCGGTGGCCTGTCCATAGTGTGAGATTAATTTCTTTCTTTTCTCACAATATGATCAGGTGATGAAAATGAGCATAATGCTATATGGTACTTACACTGCTATATTGTCTAATATGTTTCTAATTTGTAACTTTGTAATAAATACAGCGAGAGGTGATGGAATTGAAGAATTATTTGCAACCAGTCTATCACCTCTTCTCGTTAAAAGCCTCTCTCATCATACCACGCAATTATCATATTTGACAGGAACATCTCATTACATTTGCATGTGCTTGTGCTTCTTGATCACCATCTCTGTCTGTCTCTCTCGCCCATGTTACATTTTCAACCCCTCATCATGAGTTTTTCAGGACATTTTCTTTTCATCTGTTCTTCTTCTTCAAAGTGTAGATTTCCATGTCCATTTATTTGTCATCATTTCCCATAAATGAAAGATTGAGAAATGTGATTAGGAAAAGCTGCCAACTCTCTCACACTTGGCTGTTGGTTGTCATTCCTTTGATTAAATGGTGTAAAGGCATAACTCCAGCCGGCTAGGTGAAAATTGGTATCGGAATAGCTTTGTATGAGGTTAGAAGTGATTAGATGGGAAGGAAGAGATAGCAGAATGCTTCTGAGGAACCTGAAAATCTAGACCGTGTGATCTAGGAACATAACAATGGAAGGTATTGTTGGTTCCTTATGGATTGCAAGCTTCTCAATCAAATTGTCATGTTGTTCTTTATGTGTACACTGTTGGTACCTTTTATAATTACCAGATATAACTATAAATAATCTTACCTTTAATTTTCTAAGTTATGTAAATTTTAGTTGTATTTAGTTCTTGAATTTGTTGGTTGCTTTATCAATGCTGAACTGATAGAGGACTGTCTGGAACTAAATATTGAACTGATAGAGGACTGTCTGGAATTAAATATTGAACTGATAGAGGACTGTCTTGAATCTATTAAGACAGTATAGACTCCCATACACATTGAATTAAAGTTGGCCAAACTCGCCAATATTCATTGTTTTTTTAGGGACTTCCCAACTCTTTCCCAACAGATAGTGTCAGAAGGAAGAAAAGGATTGGGTAGTTTGCATTTAATTGCCCAATCCTTTCCTCATTGTCTGTTATTTAATGTGGTTTTACACCATCCAACTTGCGGCACTAAATTACCAGTGATCAGTAAATAGTTACTGATCGGAGGGCCTTTAATAGCCTGTTTACACAAGTTGACTGCGCCTATGACCATTACTCACTGAATGATCGTAATAGATCATTGAGTGCACATAGTCTGTCATGTTGTTTGCAATGTGAATACTGTTTACACAGGATGATGTGCTGTCGAGAATGATGATCTTTTGTTGAACACAAAGGATCCTTGCTGTAAACGAGTGAGTGTTTGGCTAGGAATGCTCATTCATGATATACAGTATAAATCACCCTTACTTACGCAATATACTGATAATCTGGGGGTGGGACAGTTTAGCTGTTTGTTAGGTTTTTTTCTTTAAAGCAAGATTTTGACCTCCACCACAGATACAGTTAGTAGAACACAGGCGTGTGTGATGTTCTCCAAGGTGCTCTTCCTTTTTCCGCTGGGGTCACATCAGATGCGATATGCTAATGTCACTCAGCTCCTGCTGTGCTGCGAGCCTGTGCCGAGTGTCAGTGCTCTGTGTTCCGATTCTCTCGCAGCACAGGTGTGGAGGAGACAGAGAAAGTTATTTCTCCATCTCCTCCTGTGCCGGCGTCCGTGGGAATCGCATTCCACTCGAGCTGATAGCTGAGGGCAGTGCTGTGTTTCACACGCACCCATAGACTTTAATCACATCATTCTGCAATTGTTTTTCGCATGTTGAATCAGCATGAGAATATAATTGAACATATGAGCTGCACCATAGTTTGACATTGGACTGAGTGCTGTCCGATTTTTATCAGATTGCACTCATCGCAAGTGTGAGCGAGCCCTTACACTTAGGATTCAGCACGTGCATGAAGTGTTTCTATACAAGTGGAAGAGGTGGCTATTACTCCATGTTTTGTAAAAGCAGCATTACACCGGGTGAAACATTATGACCCACATGAGTTGAGAACTTTTTCAATTTAGGAATGAAATCGAAATACAGCCACTGTTTAGTGCCCAGATGCAAAAGTTGGCGACAAGAGAACAAACTATATTATTTTTTGACATTTTGGAAAATGCGAAAGGCTTTTGAATCCAAACATTAAAATAGGATAGATATATCACTGTCCTGTTGTCTTTACCAAAAGTTGTACAAATGACTGCCTGATCAAAGTTTATTGGATATGGACAAAAGTAGCGCACTTTCATCTTTCGTAATCAGTCATTTTATCTTTTGAATAAATATCCACATGCCCAAAGCCAAATGTGTAAAGGGATCGTTCGTTCTTAATTTCCACTCTATGTGACTGCAGACTTGTGAATCCTCCCAGTGCGCGCACTGCACGCTGTAAGGATTCTTTGGTGCCGGCAGAGAGTGGTCATGTGACCACAATTATGTGACATGCTCCCAACCACATTGAAATTAGCTGCAAGTGTATTGAGCGAGGCCTGAAACAGTCAGAATGTGGCCAGGAGTATCCAGATCACATAATCCTTACATAGACTGACTGCAGACTTGTAGGTTTAGACCGGACAACCCCTTTAACTATATAAAATATAACAAAACTGCCTGACACGTAAAGATTGATGCTGGGAGATGAACATTTCTCATTACGTTAGTTTCAGATAATAAAAAGGCAACCATAGTGGAAAATATAGCGCAATTACTACTGTAATGCACAAAAATCCTAGTAAATATGAAGTAAAGAGAAAAATTCCAGAGGTGAGAAATAAAGCTGGATATTTGCTTGAGGGCAAGTAAACGGCAAGCTGTCCACATAAGTGATGTGTTTTAAGAGCGTAAAAACCAACATTTCCTTAACATCCATCTCTCCACATGGCCATTTGCATAGTAAAACGTGAACCCCTTCATTTATCACCACGATAGCGTTTTTACTGGGATTTCTTATGTTTTCTCAGACTTCCTAATGCATCATTAGCGCTATCTATAATCGGAGACCAATGCTACAGAGAGCTTGGGAGATGTAAGGGATGAAATTTGACTACATGAAAAATTGTATCACAATCACTGTTTCTATAGTAACACTATCTCTTTGCGAAGTCAGCTGGAGATGGCCTTTTTAGTTGTTATTTTTTTTTCAAAGCAATAAAAAAGTAGATATTCCAAAGCATGGCGACTTTTCTGTAAAAACCTTTATCATTTTGTTTGTCATCTTCCAAAAGAGAAACCAGTGATTTTGATATATCTGCCCTGATAGAATTCTGAAAAAATTTAATTCTAGCTAACATAAAATTATGATGGCTTTGTAGTTTTGTTGGACACTTTCTTTAATTATTAATTGAAGTTTTGTTAAATACAAATATATATTCTAAAGGCTTTGGAAAAAATGCATCGGGGAAAATACTGAACATTCTGAGAAATGTGCCATTATGAATATCACATTCAATAGTTTAGCTTGTATACATCAATTGGAACCTGTTACTAATTTTTGTGTAACTAAATTGTCCAGAAATGCAAACAATGTTGTGTTCGGCTGAATACAGGTTGATTACTGCGGACATTTTGGCACATGAAGCCAGGTTTTTACCTCCTATAGTAATAGATATACATAGATTGATTAATATACCGATTTGACTACATCGCTGTGCTGGACTTTCTTGTTTTTAGTGAATTCCACAATATCACCTTCAATGATACAATTATATTACCGTAAATAGAATTCCGAAGAATTGGAACTGGAAACACCAGAATTCTTTGAAGATTTGTGCAACCAATTTTCAGCTGAAAGCATTATGTCTTTATTCTTAGTTTATGGTAACAAAAAAATTCCTCATTATTTTCCCGAATTTCAAGGGAATCTGTCAACAAGTTTTTGCTACGGAATCTGAGAGCCACATTATGTAGAGGCATAGACCATGATTCCAGTGATGTATCATTTACTGTTTTCTCTGCTCCAGATGTAAAAGTATTCAGAATGCTGAGTCTTGTAACCCCTCCCATGCCACTGATTGGCAGCTTACTGTGTACATCGGACATTGTCAGAAAGCTGCCAATCAGTGTATGAGGCGGGGTTTCACAGATAAGCTGGACTGCCTGGCATGCAACATCTAGACCGGCAGTGATAATCTATTGCTGATAAAATACTGATTGTACTGAAACAACATCAAGCTGCTGAGCGAGTGACACATCCCCGGAATCAGGCTCTCTGTTCCTACATTATGCGGCTCTCAGATTAATTAGCAAAAACCTGCTGACAGATTCCATTTTAGATAAAAATATATTTAACTACTTTTAGACTGCTCATAGATTATAAATGTGTGGGCGTCTGCAGTATTCTCTACAGTCACATTCTAAAATATCACTGCACAGTATAGCAGTTGCATGAGATTATGCAGCTGTGGGAGTGGTGGAGATGGGTGTAAGACACAACCTGACTCCCCATACAGAAGCCAGAAATAGTTTATTTATTATATTGTAACTGGGGCTAATGTGCATTTTGGTCTTAAAAAATGTAAAACAATATGAAAATATCAGCAAAAATAAAGAGTATAAAAATTAGGTCTCACATTTTATAAAAAATTGAATATCTGTAAAGAAAATGTTTTAACAGCATTTCAAACCACAGCTACAAAAAAATATGCTTGGCCTTGAACTAGTTAAAATATACAATTGTTGGCTTTTTCATATTAAAGTATCTCACAAAGGTGAATACACACTTACATATTTGTAAATATTTTATTACATCTTTTCATGGGACAATACTGAAGATATGACACTTTGACACCAATGTACAGGTTGTATAACAGTGTAAATATGGTGTGCCCTCTAATTATCTCAACACACAGCTATTAATGTCTAAACCTCTGGCAACAAAAATGAGTACACCTCTAAGTGAAAATGGGCAAATTGTGCCCAAAATGTCAATATTTTGTGTGGCCACCATTATTTTCAAGTACTGTCTTAACTCTCTTGGGCATAGAGTTCACTAGAGTTTCACAGGTTGCCCCTGGAATCCTCTTCCACTTCTTAATGATGACATCATGGAGCTCATGGATAGTGAGAGTAGAACCCGAACAGTAAAGTTTAGGGTCTGTACCAAACACCTATGGTCCATGCACGGACCCCAAAAACAGACTTCATCCATGTTACTATTTGGGTTCAGCACCCTGAATATCGTCTGTTTCCCTCTCTGTCATCTGTGTGACAGTGCGAGAAACACTCATGGCTTTGATTGGCAGTAAGTTAGTTGCCTTCAATCAGAGAGCTGCAACTCTCAGCTATCAGCTTTATCCTAGCTGGCTATCAAGAATAGTGACATCCCAAGCCTTTTTTTAAATTATTTAAATAATTAAACAAATCTGTGCTATAAATAAATAAAAAAAAATGTTTATTTATTTATTTGTAGCACAGGTGCCTGCTGATGAATACTCTAATCATCATACACCTGCTCTCGCTGCTATCAACGAAAGCAGGTGTATGATGAGAGTGGTACTTTCTCATCAGCTGATGCCTGTGACTGGTGGTAACTTTTTTTCCGCCTGTCACAGCTGCTGGCTCACATGCTGTCATCTAACAGTGTGGCAACTGCAGTGCTCTGACCATCTGTAACAATATTACCGTCGATCAGAGCCCATGTTTGCCACACTGTCACGCAGATGACAGCATGGCAAACAATGGATCCTCCATTCATATTCATCTGAATGGGGTCCCGGTACCTGAACCAAACTTTTTTTAAATGATCAGCCGAACCCGAACATCCACGGGTTTGCCCATCACTACTGATAGATGTTAGAGACCTTGTGCTCCTCCACTTGCCACTTGATGATGCCCCACAGATGCTCAATATGGTTTAGGTCTGAAGACATGCTTGGCCATTCCAGCACCTTTAACCTCAGTTTCTTTGTCAAGGCAGTGGTCATCTTGGAGGTGTGTTTGGCATTGTTATGATGGAATACTGCCCCGTAGCTCAGTTTCCAAAAAGAAGGGTTCATGCTCTGCTTCAGTATGTCAAAGTACATGTTTGCATTCATGGTTCCCTCAAAGAACTGTAGCTCCCCACAGCCAGCAGAAGTCATGCAGCCCAATCCATAACACAGCCACCACCATGCTTGACAACATACACAACTTACACTTGTCTTTGTACCTATCATCTGGTTGCCGCCACACAGTCTTGACACCAATGGAACCAAATAAGTTATCCTGGCCTGATCATACCACAGGACATGGTTCCAGTAAGCCGTGTTATTAGTCTGCTTGTCTTCAACAAACTGTTTGCAGGCTTTCTTGTGCATCATCTTCAGAAGAGGCTTCCTGTTGTGAATTTGGATTCTGGGCTCCCCCGGTGGCTACTGGTGGAATTGAACTGGTGTTGTCATCTTCTTTGTTCACCTGTTCCCATCAAGATGTGGGAGTCGCTATATAACCTTGCTGCTCTGTTAGTTGCTTGCCGGTCAACAATGTTATCAGAAGCCTCTCTGTGCTTGTTCCTGCTTCTAGACAACTACTAGATAAGTTGGACTCTTGTCCATGTTTGTTTTTGCATTTTTGTTCCAGTTCACAGCTGAAGTTTCGTTACGTTACTGTGTCTGGAAAGCTCTTGTGAACAGGAATTGCCACTCTGGTGTTATGAGTTAATGCCAGAGTTTTAAAGTAATTTCTGGATGGTGTTTTGTTAGGGTTTTCAGCTGACCATGAAAGTGTCCTTTCTGTCTTCTGCTATGTAGTAAGTGGACCTCAAATTTGCTAAACCTATTTTCATACTACGTTTGTTATTTCATCTTAATTCACCGCCAATACATGTGGGGGGCCTCTGTCTCCTTTCGGGGTATTTCTCTAGAGGTGAGCTAGGACTAATATTTCCCTCTGCTAGCATTATTTAGTCCTCCGGCTGGTGCTGGGCATCTAGAATCAACGTAGGCATGCTACCCGGCCACTGCTAGTTGTGCGTTAGGTTTAGTTCATGGTCAGCTCAGTTCCCATCTTCCAAGAGCTAGTTCCTATATATGCTGATGCTATGTTCTCTTGCCATTGAGAACATGACAGTTTGACCGGCCCACTAAAGGGTTAAAATCCTTGGCTGAGAAAGGAGAGAAATAAGAAGTCTGCTGAGAATTTTTTTTTTTTTTTTCTCCTTCTAATCTTTGAATGGCTCTGTGTCCACCTGTTTGTAATGGATCTTCAGAGTGTAACTGCAGGTTTGAATAATCTCGCCACGAAGGTACAAAATTTGCAAGACTTTGTTTGTCATGCACCTGTATCTGAGCCGAGAATTCCTTTGCCGGAATTTTTCTCGGGGAATAGATCTGGGTTTCAGAATTTTCGAAATAATTGCAAATTATTTTTGTCCCTGAAATTTCGCTCTGCCGGAGACCCTGCACAGCAGGTCAGGATTGTGATTTCCTTGCTCCGGGGCGACCCTCAAGACTGGGCTTTTTCATTGACACCAGGGGATCCTGCGTTGCTCAATGTGGATGCGTTTTTTCTGGCCTTGGGGTTGCTTTATGACGAACCTCATTTGGAGCTTCAGGCAGAAAAAACTTTGATGTCCCTATCTCAGGGGCAAGATGAAGCGGAAATTTACTGTCAAAGATTCCGTAAATGGTCTGTGCTTACTCAGTGGAATGAGTGCGCCCTGGCGGCGACTTTCAGAGAGGGTCTCTCTGATGCCATTAAGGATGTTATGGTGGGGTTCCCTGTGCCTGCGGGTCTGAATGAGTCCATGACAATGGCTATTCAGATCGATAGGCGTTTGCGGGAGCGCAAACCAGTGCACCATCTGGCGGTGTCCACTGAGAAGTCGCCAGAGAGTATGCAGTGTGATAGAATTCTGTCCCGAAGCGAGCGGCAGAATTTTAGACGGAAAAATGGGTTGTGTTTCTATTGTGGTGATTCTACTCATGTTATATCAGCATGCTCTAAGCGCACTAAAAAGCTTGATAAATCTGTTTCCATTTGCACCTTACCGTCTAAGTTTATTCTATCTGTGACCCTGATTTGCTCTTTGTCATCTATTACCACGGACGCCTATGTCGACTCTGGCGCCGCTTTGAGTCTTATGGATTGGTCCTTTGCCAAACGCTGTGGGTATGATTTAGAGCCTTTGGAGACTCTTATTCCTCTGAAGGGGATTGACTCCACCCCATTGGCTAATAATAAACCACAATACTGGACACAAGTAACTATGCGTATTAATCCGGATCACCAGGAGATTATTCGCTTTCTGGTGCTGCATAATCTACATGATGATTTGGTGCTAGGATTGCCTTGGCTGCAATCTCACAACCCAGTCCTCGACTGGAAAGCTATGTCTGTGTTGAGCTGGGGATGTAAGGGGGCTCATGGGGATGTACCTGTGGTTTCCATTTCATCATCTATTCCCTCTGAAATTCCTGAGTTCCTGTCTGACTATCGTGACGTCTTTGAAGAATCCAAGCTTGGTTCATTACCTCCGCACCGAGAGTGCGATTGTGCCATAGATTTAATCCCTGGTAGTAAATACCCAAAGGGTCGTTTATTTAATCTGTCTGTGCCTGAACATGCTGCTATGCGAGAATATATAAAGGAGTCCTTGGAAAAGGGACATATTCGTCCATCGTCATCTCCCTTAGGAGCCGGTTTTTTCTTTGTGTCAAAAAAAGACGGCTCTTTGAGACCATGTATCGATTATCGGCTTTTGAATAAAATCACTGTAAAATATCAATACCCATTGCCGTTGCTGACTGATTTGTTTGCTCGCATAAAGGGGGCCAAGTGGTTCTCTAAGATTGACCTTCGTGGGGCGTATAATTTGGTGCGAATCAGGCAGGGGGATGAGTGGAAAACCGCATTTAATACGCCCGAGGGCCACTTTGAGTATTTAGTGATGCCTTTTGGTCTTTCAAATGCTCCGTCAGTTTCCCAGTCCTTTATGCATGATATTTTTCGCGATTATTTGGATAAATTTATGATTGTGTATCTGGATGATATTCTGATTTTTTCGGATGACTGGGACTCTCATGTCCAGCAAGTCAGGAGGGTTTTCCAGGTTTTGCGGTCTAATTCTTTGTGTGTGAAGGGTTCTAAGTGTGTTTTTGGGGTACAGAGGATTTCCTTTTTGGGATATATTTTTTCTCCCTCTTCCATTGAAATGGATCCTGTCAAGGTTCAAGCTATTTGTGATTGGACGCAGCCCTCTTCTCTTAAGAGTCTTCAGAAATTTTTGGGCTTTGCTAACTTTTATCGTCGATTTATTGCTGGTTTTTCGGATATTGCTAAGCCATTGACCGATTTGACTAAGAAGGGTGCTGATGTTGCTGATTGGTCCCCTGACGCTGTGGAGGCCTTTCGGGAGCTTAAGCGCCGTTTTTCCTCTGCCCCTGTGTTGCGTCAGCCTGATGTTGCTCTACCTTTTCAGGTTGAGGTCGACGCTTCTGAGATCGGAGCTGGGGCAGTGTTGTCGCAGAAAAGTTCTGACTGCTCCGTGATGAGGCCTTGTGCCTTCTTTTCCCGTAAATTTTCGCCCGCTGAGCGGAATTATGATGTTGGGAATCGGGAGCTTTTGGCCATGAAGTGGGCTTTTGAGGAGTGGCGCCATTGGCTTGAGGGGGCCAGACATCAGGTGGTGGTATTGACTGACCACAAAAACTTGATTTATCTTGAGACCGCCAGGCGCCTGAATCCTAGACAGGCGCGCTGGTCATTATTTTTCTCTCGGTTTAATTTTGTGGTGTCATACCTACCGGGTTCTAAGAATGTTAAGGCGGATGCCCTTTCTAGGAGTTTTGAGCCTGACTCGCCTGGTTACTCTGAGCCCACAGGTATCCTTAAGGATGGAGTGGTAGTGTCAGCCGTTTCTCCAGACCTGCGGCGGGCCTTGCAGGAGTTTCAGGCGGATAGACCGGATCGTTGCCCACCTGATAAACTGTTTGTTCCTGATGATTGGACCAGTAGAGTCATCTCTGAGGTTCATTCTTCTGCGTTGGCAGGTCATCCTGGCATTTTTGGTACCAGGGATTTGGTGGCAAGGTCCTTCTGGTGGCCTTCCCTGTCACGAGATGTGCGAGGCTTTGTGCAGTCTTGTGACGTTTGTGCTCGGGCCAAGCCTTGTTGCTCTCGGGCTAGTGGATTATTGTTGCCCTTGCCTATTCCTAAGAGGCCTTGGACGCACATCTCGATGGATTTTATTTCAGATCTGCCTGTTTCTCAGAAGATGTCTGTCATCTGGGTGGTGTGCGACCGTTTCTCTAAGATGGTCCATTTGGTTCCTCTGCCCAAGTTGCCTTCTTCTTCCGAGTTGGTTCCTCTGTTTTTTCAAAATGTTGTTCGTTTGCATGGTATTCCTGAGAATATCATTTCTGACAGAGGGACCCAATTCGTGTCTAGATTTTGGCGGGCATTCTGTGCTAGGATGGGCATAGATTTATCTTTTTCGTCCGCTTTCCATCCTCAGACGAATGGCCAGACCGAGCAGACTAATCAGACCCTGGAGACATATCTGAGGTGTTTTGTGTCTGCTGACCAGGATGATTGGGTTGCTTTTTTGCCATTGGCGGAGTTCGCTCTCAATAATCGGGCCAGCTCTGCCACTTTGGTGTCCCCGTTTTTCTGTAATTCGGGGTTTCATCCTCGATTTTCCTCTGGTCAGGTGGAAACTTCGGATTGTCCTGGAGTGGATGCTGTGGTGGAGAGATTGCATCAGATCTGGGGGCAGGTGGTGGACAATTTGAGGTTGTCCCAGGAGAAGACTCAGCTTTTTGCCAACCGCCACCGTCGTGTTGGTCCTCGGCTTTGTGTTGGGGATTTGGTGTGGTTGTCTTCTCGTTTTGTCCCTATGAGGGTCTCTTCTCCTAAGTTTAAGCCTCGGTTCATCGGCCCGTATAAGATATTGGAGATTCTTAACCCTGTTTCCTTCCGTTTGGACCTCCCTGCATCCTTTTCTATTCATAACGTTTTTCATCGGTCGTTATTGCGCAGGTATGAGGTACCGGTTGTGCCTTCCGTTGAGCCTCCTGCTCCGGTGTTGGTTGAGGGTGAGTTGGAGTACGTTGTGGAGAAAATCTTAGACTCTCGTGTTTCCAGACGGAGACTCCAGTATCTGGTCAAGTGGAAGGGATACGGCCAGGAGGATAATTCTTGGGTGAATGCATCTGATGTTCATGCCTCTGATCTGGTTCGTGCCTTTCATAGGGCCCATCCTGATCGCCCTGGTGGTTCTGGTGAGGGTTCGGTGCCCCCTCCTTGAGGGGGGGGTACTGTTGTGAATTTGGATTCTGGGCTCCCCCGGTGGCTACTGGTGGAATTGAACTGGTGTTGTCATCTTCTTTGTTCACCTGTTCCCATCAAGATGTGGGAGTCGCTATATAACCTTGCTGCTCTGTTAGTTGCTTGCCGGTCAACAATGTTATCAGAAGCCTCTCTGTGCTTGTTCCTGCTTCTAGACAACTACTAGATAAGTTGGACTCTTGTCCATGTTTGTTTTTGCATTTTTGTTCCAGTTCACAGCTGAAGTTTCGTTACGTTACTGTGTCTGGAAAGCTCTTGTGAACAGGAATTGCCACTCTGGTGTTATGAGTTAATGCCAGAGTTTTAAAGTAATTTCTGGATGGTGTTTTGTTAGGGTTTTCAGCTGACCATGAAAGTGTCCTTTCTGTCTTCTGCTATGTAGTAAGTGGACCTCAAATTTGCTAAACCTATTTTCATACTACGTTTGTTATTTCATCTTAATTCACCGCCAATACATGTGGGGGGCCTCTGTCTCCTTTCGGGGTATTTCTCTAGAGGTGAGCTAGGACTAATATTTCCCTCTGCTAGCATTATTTAGTCCTCTGGCTGGTGCTGGGCATCTAGAATCAACGTAGGCATGCTACCCGGCCACTGCTAGTTGTGCGTTAGGTTTAGTTCATGGTCAGCTCAGTTCCCATCTTCCAAGAGCTAGTTCCTATATATGCTGATGCTATGTTCTCTTGCCATTGAGAACATGACAGCTTCCTTCTGGTATGACAGCCATGCAGTCCAATTTGATGTAGTGTGCGGCGTATGGTCTGAGCACTTACCAGCTGACTCTCTACCACTGTAACCTCTGCAGCAATCCTGGCAGCGCTTATACATTTATTGTGAAAAGGCAACTTCTTTATATGACACTGAGCATGTGCACTCAAAATCTTTTGTTGACCATGGCGTGGAATGTTTTGAGTGAAACCTATCTAGCTAAACCCCTGTATGGTCTTGACCAACATGCTGCAGCTCATTTTCACGGTGTTGGCAATCTTCTTATAGTCTAGGCCATATTTATGTATAGCAACAATTCTTTTCTTTAGATCCTCACGCCATGTTGAAATTCCAGTAACCAGTATGAGAGAGTTTGATAGCAATAACATCAAACTGAACACACCTGCTCCTCATTCACACCTGAGAGCTCGTAACACTAATGAGTTACATGACACAGGGGAGGGAAAATAGCTAATTGGGTACTGTTTGGCCATTTTTGCTTCAGGGTGTACTCAGTTTAGACATTAATGGCTGTGTGCTGAGTTATTTATAGGGCACACCATTGTGTAAAAGTGTCATATCTTCTGTATTGTCCCATGACTAGATATAATAAAATATGTGAGGGGTGTGATTTCACTTTCATGAGATATACTATATACATGATGCAATAGTGCTAAGAAAACTTGAGAATTTGGCACTAAAAATATTGTATTGTACATGACAAAAAGAAAGTTATTCTTGTCCCTACTGAATTTTGCCTAATTTTAAGGCTCGCCATACACAAGAAATTTCAGCTAACTAAAAAGATGCCTTTGGACCATTTTCTTCCTCCCAGTGGTCATTTTAATGTCATAAAAGAGTGATCATTAGTGTTGAGCGATACTTTCCGATATCGGAAAGTATCGGTATCGGAAAGTATCGGCCGATACCGTCACAGTATCGGAATCCAATCCGATACCGATACCCGATCCCAATGCAAGTCAATGGGACGAAAATATCGGAATTAAAATAAACCCTTTATACACTTGTAGGTTCATTCTACATGAAGGAAAACAACTAAAAATATTGTAGGATGTATTGGGGGACGTGGCGGAGATATTAAAGGGACAGAGGTTTAGCCCAATGTAATAGAATAGCAGGATTTTTTTTTTTTTTTTTATGAAGTTCGGCGTTAGAAAGAATTTGACTATGTTTTTTTTTTTTTTTTTATGTCAGATATTGATGTTTCACTACTTCCACGCCCTTCACCTTCTTTTTTACTTCTCCCACGCTTTCTTCTTAATTATCCTCATCATCAGCTTCTTTGACATCAACTTCTTCACCTTATTCATCTTCTTCTTCATCTTCTACCTATTATTTTTTGGGTTACATTGTTCATATTCTTTTTATTTTACTATTATCTTCATCATATTCAACTTCTTCATCATATTCTTATTTGTGACAGGCATTCCCGTAGTTGTTATCTATAAAAGTTTGAAGATTACACCTTCCGTTCTGCCTGTCACAAAACAGTTACATTTGTCCGCGTTCAGTTTGGCCTGCAGCATCAGGCTTTATCCAGGGGCACCACGAGGAGGAACGGACTCACCCCCATACACTGCTTAGTCTTCTTCTGCTTATAATTTACATAATATTTTTTGCTCTGATATTTTGTGTTATGCTTAATGTCCTTCTGCTCTTTGTTCTGCAGCCTCTTGTTCTTCTGCTTCTCGGTCTTCCAGGTCGTCGTCGTCTCCAGGGTCGTCGTCTCCGGGGTCGTCGTCATCGGGGTGGTCTTCAGGGTCGTCGTCTCCGGGGTCGTCGTCATCGGGGTGGTCTTCGGGGTCATCGTCTCCAGGGTCGTCGTCATCACGGTGGTTGTCGTCTCTGGTGTCGTCGTCATCTTAGGGGTGGTCTTCTGGGTCATTGTGTTTAGTCTCTTGAACTTGGAAATGTAGCAGAAGGTACAAGAAGGCTGAGAAAATGCCGAGAACCAGCTGATGGAACTGGAACTCGGATGGCTACCCGAAGGTCCAAGAGCCAATGGAACTACCGAGGACCAGCTGACTTTACTGGAACCCGGTTACTAAGCAGGAGGTACCTGTGCTGAAAGCACTACCAAGGACCACCTGACGTTGGTGGAACTCGGATACCCAGAGGGAGGCACCTAAGCCAAAGGCTCTGCCCGGAACCAGCTGACGGTACTGGAACCAGGATGGGGAGCAGAAGGTACAAGAGCAAAAGACACTGCCGAGAACCAGCTGACGGTGCTGGAACCCGGATGGGTAGCCGAAGGTCCAAGAGCCAATGGAACTACCGAGGACCAGCTGACGTTACTGGAACCCGGTTACTAAGCAGGAGGTACCCGTGCCTGAAAGCACTACCAAGGACCACCTGACGTTGGTGGAACTCGGATACCAAAGGGAGGCACCTAAGCCAAAGGCTCTGCCCGGAACCAGCTGACGGTACTGGAACCAGGATGGGGAGCAGAAGGTACAAGAGCAAGTGTCTGCGTGGCTTTTGCAGGACACGATGCCGGCTGCACAGCAGGGGAACAGCTGGCGGTGCTGGACCCCACTGACACATTGGCGAGGTGTTTTTCTCTGTGCAGCTAGCACATCTGGGCCCCAACTGGCGGTGTGTTAGAGCCCAGGGTCAGCAGGAGGAGGAGCAGGAGGAGGAGGAGCAGGGGGAGGGGAGTGTAGGCCGAAGCCTGCACTGGCGGCAGCTTTGGGTCTGTTGTGTCTGCGTGGCTTTTGCAGGACACGTTGCCGGCTACACAGCAGGGGAACAGCTGGCGGTGCTGGACCCCACTGACACATTGGCGAGGTGTTTGGCTCTGTGCAGCCAGCACTTCCGGACAGCAACTAGCGTTGTTGGAGCCCGGGCTCTGCAGGTGGAGCAGAGTGTAGGCCGAAGCCTAATTGAACCGATTTCAAAAGTCACCTTTAACCCCCCCTCAGGGGTTACAAAGTAGAAGAGCCACAGCTTATGCAGCAGCAGTGCTGCGCAAGTCAAAGGTTGCTCTTGTAATTTTTCTCCTTGCACACGCTGAATGGAACACGTATAACATTCAGCCCTTTATACAGTCAAACTGTGTAATGGAGGCGCGAGTTCCCTTTGTAATGAGACGCAGCACAGGTGTCAAGAATCCCACCTTGGTGCTGGGTGCAGCCTCCCGAGCGTTGTTATTTGCTGTACAGGAGTCTGCGCTGTCGTGTTATCCCCTGGCCTAGCGCCGTTAGCGCTGCCCATCTTCTGGCATCATGTAATGTCGGCCGGTGCGGTTCGCGATGACCATGAATCCCAGCCCCGCAGTGTCTTAACATTGTTAAAACACTGCGGGGCTGGGATTCAGGGCCTGGCGCAGCACATATGTTGGCCTCTCACACTCGGGTCCTTACACCCGCTTCAGACTGTGCGGCGTCATCTGATCCCTTATCGCATGCCACGGCCATGAAGCCGCACAGTCCGAAGAAGGCGGAAGGAGAGGAGGGACAGGCGAACTGATGCACTGATCCTGCCCATGAATCACACCCTCGCAGTCCCAATAAATAAGACACCGAGGGGCGTTGTGTGGGTCAGGGCGGCCGCAGAGGCGCAGCCAGCCAAACAATGATGCCAGAAGACGGGCAGCGCTACCAAGGGGGTTGCAGCGTGTCATTACAAAGGAAAGTCACACCACCGGGACGGTTAACTGGTCACACAGAGGACACATTTCAGACGTGTTTTCAGTTCCACATGTGCGAGGAGAATACGTTTCTGAGCCACCTTGCACACATGCAGCATTACCGCTGTACAAGGTGGCTGGATAACGTAAAAACGCCTGGGGGAGGGGGGACAGGTTCCCTTCAATTTCAGTTCTTGTGTCTGCGTGGCTTTTGCAGGACACGATGCCGGCTGCACAGCAGGGGAACAGCTGGCGGTGCTGGACCCCACTGACACATTGGCGAGGTGTTTTTCTCTGTGCAGCTAGCACATCTGGGCCCCAACTGGCGGTGTGTTAGAGCCCAGGGTCAGCAGGAGGAGGAGCAGGAGGAGGAGGAGCAGGGGGAGGGGAGTGTAGGCCGAAGCCTGCACTGGCGGCAGCTTTGGGTCTGTTGTGTCTGCGTGGCTTTTGCAGGACACGTTGCCGGCTACACAGCAGGGGAACAGCTGGCGGTGCTGGACCCCACTGACACATTGGCGAGGTGTTTGGCTCTGTGCAGCCAGCACTTCCGGACAGCAACTAGCGTTGTTGGAGCCCGGGCTCTGCAGGTGGAGCAGAGTGTAGGCCGAAGCCTAATTGAACTGATTTCAAAAGTCACCTTTAACCCCCCCTCAGGGGTTACAAAGTAGAAGAGCCACAGCTTATGCAGCAGCAGTGCTGCGCAAGTCAAAGGTTGCTCTTGTAATTTTTCTCCTTGCACACGCTGAATGGAACACGTATAACATTCAGCCCTTTATACAGTCAAACTGTGTAATGGAGGCGCGAGTTCCCTTTGTAATGAGACGCAGCACAGGTGTCAAGAATCCCACCTTGGTGCTGGGTGCAGCCTCCCGAGCGTTGTTATTTGCTGTACAGGAGTCTGCGCTGTCGTGTTATCCCCTGGCCTAGCGCCGTTAGCGCTGCCCATCTTCTGGCATCATGTAATGTCGGCCGGTGCGGTTCGCGATGACCATGAATCCCAGCCCCGCAGTGTCTTAACATTGTTAAAACACTGCGGGGCTGGGATTCAGGGCCTGGCGCAGCACATATGTTGGCCTCTCACACTCGGGTCCTTACACCCGCTTCAGACTGTGCGGCGTCATCTGATCCCTTATCGCATGCCACGGCCATGAAGCCGCACAGTCCGAAGAAGGCGGAAGGAGAGGAGGGACAGGCGAACTGATGCACTGATCCTGCCCATGAATCACACCCTCGCAGTCCCAATAAATAAGACACCGAGGGGCGTTGTGTGGGTCAGGGCGGCCGCAGAGGCGCAGCCAGCCAAACAATGATGCCAGAAGACGGGCAGCGCTACCAAGGGGGTTGCAGCGTGTCATTACAAAGGAAAGTCACACCACCGGGACGGTTAACTGGTCACACAGAGGACACATTTCAGACGTGTTTTCAGTTCCACATGTGCGAGGAGAATACGTTTCTGAGCCACCTTGCACACATGCAGCATTACCGCTGTACAAGGTGGCTGGATAACGTAAAAACGCCTGGGGGAGGGGGGACAGGTTCCCTTCAATTTCAGTTCTTGTGTCTGCGTGGCTTTTGCAGGACACGATGCCGGCTGCACAGCAGGGGAACAGCTGGCGGTGCTGGACCCCACTGACACATTGGCGAGGTGTTTTTCTCTGTGCAGCTAGCACATCTGGGCCCCAACTGGCGGTGTGTTAGAGCCCAGGGTCAGCAGGAGGAGGAGCAGGAGGAGGAGGAGCAGGGGGAGGGGAGTGTAGGCCGAAGCCTGCACTGGCGGCAGCTTTGGGTCTGTTGTGTCTGCGTGGCTTTTGCAGGACACGTTGCCGGCTACACAGCAGGGGAACAGCTGGCGGTGCTGGACCCCACTGACACATTGGCGAGGTGTTTGGCTCTGTGCAGCCAGCACTTCCGGACAGCAACTAGCGTTGTTGGAGCCCGGGCTCTGCAGGTGGAGCAGAGTGTAGGCCGAAGCCTAATTGAACCGATTTCAAAAGTCACCTTTAACCCCCCCTCAGGGGTTACAAAGTAGAAGAGCCACAGCTTATGCAGCAGCAGTGCTGCGCAAGTCAAAGGTTGCTCTTGTAATTTTTCTCCTTGCACACGCTGAATGGAACACGTATAACATTCAGCCCTTTATACAGTCAAACTGTGTAATGGAGGCGCGAGTTCCCTTTGTAATGAGACGCAGCACAGGTGTCAAGAATCCCACCTTGGTGCTGGGTGCAGCCTCCCGAGCGTTGTTATTTGCTGTACAGGAGTCTGCGCTGTCGTGTTATCCCCTGGCCTAGCGCCGTTAGCGCTGCCCATCTTCTGGCATCATGTAATGTCGGCCGGTGCGGTTCGCGATGACCATGAATCCCAGCCCCGCAGTGTCTTAACATTGTTAAAACACTGCGGGGCTGGGATTCAGGGCCTGGCGCAGCACATATGTTGGCCTCTCACACTCGGGTCCTTACACCCGCTTCAGACTGTGCGGCGTCATCTGATCCCTTATCGCATGCCACGGCCATGAAGCCGCACAGTCCGAAGAAGGCGGAAGGAGAGGAGGGACAGGCGAACTGATGCACTGATCCTGCCCATGAATCACACCCTCGCAGTCCCAATAAATAAGACACCGAGGGGCGTTGTGTGGGTCAGGGCGGCCGCAGAGGCGCAGCCAGCCAAACAATGATGCCAGAAGACGGGCAGCGCTACCAAGGGGGTTGCAGCGTGTCATTACAAAGGAAAGTCACACCACCGGGACGGTTAACTGGTCACACAGAGGACACATTTCAGACGTGTTTTCAGTTCCACATGTGCGAGGAGAATACGTTTCTGAGCCACCTTGCACACATGCAGCATTACCGCTGTACAAGGTGGCTGGATAACGTAAAAACGCCTGGGGGAGGGGGGACAGGTTCCCTTCAATTTCAGTTCTTGTGTCTGCGTGGCTTTTGCAGGACACGATGCCGGCTGCACAGCAGGGGAACAGCTGGCGGTGCTGGACCCCACTGACACATTGGCGAGGTGTTTTTCTCTGTGCAGCTAGCACATCTGGGCCCCAACTGGCGGTGTGTTAGAGCCCAGGGTCAGCAGGAGGAGGAGCAGGAGGAGGAGGAGCAGGGGGAGGGGAGTGTAGGCCGAAGCCTGCACTGGCGGCAGCTTTGGGTCTGTTGTGTCTGCGTGGCTTTTGCAGGACACGTTGCCGGCTACACAGCAGGGGAACAGCTGGCGGTGCTGGACCCCACTGACACATTGGCGAGGTGTTTGGCTCTGTGCAGCCAGCACTTCCGGACAGCAACTAGCGTTGTTGGAGCCCGGGCTCTGCAGGTGGAGCAGAGTGTAGGCCGAAGCCTAATTGAACTGATTTCAAAAGTCACCTTTAACCCCCCCTCAGGGGTTACAAAGTAGAAGAGCCACAGCTTATGCAGCAGCAGTGCTGCGCAAGTCAAAGGTTGCTCTTGTAATTTTTCTCCTTGCACACGCTGAATGGAACACGTATAACATTCAGCCCTTTATACAGTCAAAC
Source organism: Ranitomeya variabilis (assembly GCF_051348905.1). Taxonomy (NCBI): domain Eukaryota; kingdom Metazoa; phylum Chordata; class Amphibia; order Anura; family Dendrobatidae; genus Ranitomeya; species Ranitomeya variabilis. Next base: position 140,429,452 of record NC_135238.1, on the reverse strand, counting down.
TGTGTAATGGAGGCGCGAGTTCCCTTTGTAATGAGACGCAGCACAGGTGTCAAGAATCCCACCTTGGTGCTGGGTGCAGCCTCCCGAGCGTTGTTATTTGCTGTACAGGAGTCTGCGCTGTCGTGTTATCCCCTGGCCTAGCGCCGTTAGCGCTGCCCATCTTCTGGCATCATGTAATGTCGGCCGGTGCGGTTCGTGATGACCATGAATCCCAGCCCCGCAGTGTCTTAACATTGTTAAAACACTGCGGGGCTGGGATTCAGGGCCTGGCGCAGCACATATGTTGGCCTCTCACACTCGGGTCCTTACACCCGCTTCAGACTGTGCGGCGTCATCTGATCCCTTATCGCATGCCACGGCCATGAAGCCGCACAGTCCGAAGAAGGCGGAAGGAGAGGAGGGACAGGCGAACTGATGCACTGATCCTGCCCATGAATCACACCCTCGCAGTCCCAATAAATAAGACACCGAGGGGCGTTGTGTGGGTCAGGGCGGCCGCAGAGGCGCAGCCAGCCAAACAATGATGCCAGAAGACGGGCAGCGCTACCAAGGGGGTTGCAGCGTGTCATTACAAAGGAAAGTCACACCACCGGGACGGTTAACTGGTCACACAGAGGACACATTTCAGACGTGTTTTCAGTTCCACATGTGCGAGGAGAATACGTTTCTGAGCCACCTTGCACACATGCAGCATTACCGCTGTACAAGGTGGCTGGATAACGTAAAAACGCCTGGGGGAGGGGGGACAGGTTCCCTTCAATTTCAGTTCTTGTGTCTGCGTGGCTTTTGCAGGACACGATGCCGGCTGCACAGCAGGGGAACAGCTGGCGGTGCTGGACCCCACTGACACATTGGCGAGGTGTTTTTCTCTGTGCAGCTAGCACATCTGGGCCCCAACTGGCGGTGTGTTAGAGCCCAGGGTCAGCAGGAGGAGGAGCAGGAGGAGGAGGAGCAGGGGGAGGGGAGTGTAGGCCGAAGCCTGCACTGGCGGCAGCTTTGGGTCTGTTGTGTCTGCGTGGCTTTTGCAGGACACGTTGCCGGCTACACAGCAGGGGAACAGCTGGCGGTGCTGGACCCCACTGACACATTGGCGAGGTGTTTGGCTCTGTGCAGCCAGCACTTCCGGACAGCAACTAGCGTTGTTGGAGCCCGGGCTCTGCAGGTGGAGCAGAGTGTAGGCCGAAGCCTAATTGAACTGATTTCAAAAGTCACCTTTAACCCCCCCTCAGGGGTTACAAAGTAGAAGAGCCACAGCTTATGCAGCAGCAGTGCTGCGCAAGTCAAAGGTTGCTCTTGTAATTTTTCTCCTTGCACACGCTGAATGGAACACGTATAACATTCAGCCCTTTATACAGTCAAACTGTGTAATGGAGGCGCGAGTTCCCTTTGTAATGAGACGCAGCACAGGTGTCAAGAATCCCACCTTGGTGCTGGGTGCAGCCTCCCGAGCGTTGTTATTTGCTGTACAGGAGTCTGCGCTGTCGTGTTATCCCCTGGCCTAGCGCCGTTAGCGCTGCCCATCTTCTGGCATCATGTAATGTCGGCCGGTGCGGTTCGCGATGACCATGAATCCCAGCCCCGCAGTGTCTTAACATTGTTAAAACACTGCGGGGCTGGGATTCAGGGCCTGGCGCAGCACATATGTTGGCCTCTCACACTCGGGTCCTTACACCCGCTTCAGACTGTGCGGCGTCATCTGATCCCTTATCGCATGCCACGGCCATGAAGCCGCACAGTCCGAAGAAGGCGGAAGGAGAGGAGGGACAGGCGAACTGATGCACTGATCCTGCCCATGAATCACACCCTCGCAGTCCCAATAAATAAGACACCGAGGGGCGTTGTGTGGGTCAGGGCGGCCGCAGAGGCGCAGCCAGCCAAACAATGATGCCAGAAGACGGGCAGCGCTACCAAGGGGGTTGCAGCGTGTCATTACAAAGGAAAGTCACACCACCGGGACGGTTAACTGGTCACACAGAGGACACATTTCAGACGTGTTTTCAGTTCCACATGTGCGAGGAGAATACGTTTCTGAGCCACCTTGCACACATGCAGCATTACCGCTGTACAAGGTGGCTGGATAACGTAAAAACGCCTGGGGGAGGGGGGACAGGTTCCCTTCAATTTCAGTTCTTGTGTCTGCGTGGCTTTTGCAGGACACGATGCCGGCTGCACAGCAGGGGAACAGCTGGCGGTGCTGGACCCCACTGACACATTGGCGAGGTGTTTTTCTCTGTGCAGCTAGCACATCTGGGCCCCAACTGGCGGTGTGTTAGAGCCCAGGGTCAGCAGGAGGAGGAGCAGGAGGAGGAGGAGCAGGGGGAGGGGAGTGTAGGCCGAAGCCTGCACTGGCGGCAGCTTTGGGTCTGTTGTGTCTGCGTGGCTTTTGCAGGACACGTTGCCGGCTACACAGCAGGGGAACAGCTGGCGGTGCTGGACCCCACTGACACATTGGCGAGGTGTTTGGCTCTGTGCAGCCAGCACTTCCGGACAGCAACTAGCGTTGTTGGAGCCCGGGCTCTGCAGGTGGAGCAGAGTGTAGGCCGAAGCCTAATTGAACTGATTTCAAAAGTCACCTTTAACCCCCCCTCAGGGGTTACAAAGTAGAAGAGCCACAGCTTATGCAGCAGCAGTGCTGCGCAAGTCAAAGGTTGCTCTTGTAATTTTTCTCCTTGCACACGCTGAATGGAACACGTATAACATTCAGCCCTTTATACAGTCAAACTGTGTAATGGAGGCGCGAGTTCCCTTTGTAATGAGACGCAGCACAGGTGTCAAGAATCCCACCTTGGTGCTGGGTGCAGCCTCCCGAGCGTTGTTATTTGCTGTACAGGAGTCTGCGCTGTCGTGTTATCCCCTGGCCTAGCGCCGTTAGCGCTGCCCATCTTCTGGCATCATGTAATGTCGGCCGGTGCGGTTCGCGATGACCATGAATCCCAGCCCCGCAGTGTCTTAACATTGTTAAAACACTGCGGGGCTGGGATTCAGGGCCTGGCGCAGCACATATGTTGGCCTCTCACACTCGGGTCCTTACACCCGCTTCAGACTGTGCGGCGTCATCTGATCCCTTATCGCATGCCACGGCCATGAAGCCGCACAGTCCGAAGAAGGCGGAAGGAGAGGAGGGACAGGCGAACTGATGCACTGATCCTGCCCATGAATCACACCCTCGCAGTCCCAATAAATAAGACACCGAGGGGCGTTGTGTGGGTCAGGGCGGCCGCAGAGGCGCAGCCAGCCAAACAATGATGCCAGAAGACGGGCAGCGCTACCAAGGGGGTTGCAGCGTGTCATTACAAAGGAAAGTCACACCACCGGGACGGTTAACTGGTCACACAGAGGACACATTTCAGACGTGTTTTCAGTTCCACATGTGCGAGGAGAATACGTTTCTGAGCCACCTTGCACACATGCAGCATTACCGCTGTACAAGGTGGCTGGATAACGTAAAAACGCCTGGGGGAGGGGGGACAGGTTCCCTTCAATTTCAGTTCTTGTGTCTGCGTGGCTTTTGCAGGACACGATGCCGGCTGCACAGCAGGGGAACAGCTGGCGGTGCTGGACCCCACTGACACATTGGCGAGGTGTTTTTCTCTGTGCAGCTAGCACATCTGGGCCCCAACTGGCGGTGTGTTAGAGCCCAGGGTCAGCAGGAGGAGGAGCAGGAGGAGGAGGAGCAGGGGGAGGGGAGTGTAGGCCGAAGCCTGCACTGGCGGCAGCTTTGGGTCTGTTGTGTCTGCGTGGCTTTTGCAGGACACGTTGCCGGCTACACAGCAGGGGAACAGCTGGCGGTGCTGGACCCCACTGACACATTGGCGAGGTGTTTGGCTCTGTGCAGCCAGCACTTCCGGACAGCAACTAGCGTTGTTGGAGCCCGGGCTCTGCAGGTGGAGCAGAGTGTAGGCCGAAGCCTAATTGAACCGATTTCAAAAGTCACCTTTAACCCCCCCTCAGGGGTTACAAAGTAGAAGAGCCACAGCTTATGCAGCAGCAGTGCTGCGCAAGTCAAAGGTTGCTCTTGTAATTTTTCTCCTTGCACACGCTGAATGGAACACGTATAACATTCAGCCCTTTATACAGTCAAACTGTGTAATGGAGGCGCGAGTTCCCTTTGTAATGAGACGCAGCACAGGTGTCAAGAATCCCACCTTGGTGCTGGGTGCAGCCTCCCGAGCGTTGTTATTTGCTGTACAGGAGTCTGCGCTGTCGTGTTATCCCCTGGCCTAGCGCCGTTAGCGCTGCCCATCTTCTGGCATCATGTAATGTCGGCCGGTGCGGTTCGCGATGACCATGAATCCCAGCCCCGCAGTGTCTTAACATTGTTAAAACACTGCGGGGCTGGGATTCAGGGCCTGGCGCAGCACATATGTTGGCCTCTCACACTCGGGTCCTTACACCCGCTTCAGACTGTGCGGCGTCATCTGATCCCTTATCGCATGCCACGGCCATGAAGCCGCACAGTCCGAAGAAGGCGGAAGGAGAGGAGGGACAGGCGAACTGATGCACTGATCCTGCCCATGAATCACACCCTCGCAGTCCCAATAAATAAGACACCGAGGGGCGTTGTGTGGGTCAGGGCGGCCGCAGAGGCGCAGCCAGCCAAACAATGATGCCAGAAGACGGGCAGCGCTACCAAGGGGGTTGCAGCGTGTCATTACAAAGGAAAGTCACACCACCGGGACGGTTAACTGGTCACACAGAGGACACATTTCAGACGTGTTTTCAGTTCCACATGTGCGAGGAGAATACGTTTCTGAGCCACCTTGCACACATGCAGCATTACCGCTGTACAAGGTGGCTGGATAACGTAAAAACGCCTGGGGGAGGGGGGACAGGTTCCCTTCAATTTCAGTTCTTGTGTCTGCGTGGCTTTTGCAGGACACGATGCCGGCTGCACAGCAGGGGAACAGCTGGCGGTGCTGGACCCCACTGACACATTGGCGAGGTGTTTTTCTCTGTGCAGCTAGCACATCTGGGCCCCAACTGGCGGTGTGTTAGAGCCCAGGGTCAGCAGGAGGAGGAGCAGGAGGAGGAGGAGCAGGGGGAGGGGAGTGTAGGCCGAAGCCTGCACTGGCGGCAGCTTTGGGTCTGTTGTGTCTGCGTGGCTTTTGCAGGACACGTTGCCGGCTACACAGCAGGGGAACAGCTGGCGGTGCTGGACCCCACTGACACATTGGCGAGGTGTTTGGCTCTGTGCAGCCAGCACTTCCGGACAGCAACTAGCGTTGTTGGAGCCCGGGCTCTGCAGGTGGAGCAGAGTGTAGGCCGAAGCCTAATTGAACCGATTTCAAAAGTCACCTTTAACCCCCCCTCAGGGGTTACAAAGTAGAAGAGCCACAGCTTATGCAGCAGCAGTGCTGCGCAAGTCAAAGGTTGCTCTTGTAATTTTTCTCCTTGCACACGCTGAATGGAACACGTATAACATTCAGCCCTTTATACAGTCAAACTGTGTAATGGAGGCGCGAGTTCCCTTTGTAATGAGACGCAGCACAGGTGTCAAGAATCCCACCTTGGTGCTGGGTGCAGCCTCCCGAGCGTTGTTATTTGCTGTACAGGAGTCTGCGCTGTCGTGTTATCCCCTGGCCTAGCGCCGTTAGCGCTGCCCATCTTCTGGCATCATGTAATGTCGGCCGGTGCGGTTCGCGATGACCATGAATCCCAGCCCCGCAGTGTCTTAACATTGTTAAAACACTGCGGGGCTGGGATTCAGGGCCTGGCGCAGCACATATGTTGGCCTCTCACACTCGGGTCCTTACACCCGCTTCAGACTGTGCGGCGTCATCTGATCCCTTATCGCATGCCACGGCCATGAAGCCGCACAGTCCGAAGAAGGCGGAAGGAGAGGAGGGACAGGCGAACTGATGCACTGATCCTGCCCATGAATCACACCCTCGCAGTCCCAATAAATAAGACACCGAGGGGCGTTGTGTGGGTCAGGGCGGCCGCAGAGGCGCAGCCAGCCAAACAATGATGCCAGAAGACGGGCAGCGCTACCAAGGGGGTTGCAGCGTGTCATTACAAAGGAAAGTCACACCACCGGGACGGTTAACTGGTCACACAGAGGACACATTTCAGACGTGTTTTCAGTTCCACATGTGCGAGGAGAATACGTTTCTGAGCCACCTTGCACACATGCAGCATTACCGCTGTACAAGGTGGCTGGATAACGTAAAAACGCCTGGGGGAGGGGGGACAGGTTCCCTTCAATTTCAGTTCTTGTGTCTGCGTGGCTTTTGCAGGACACGATGCCGGCTGCACAGCAGGGGAACAGCTGGCGGTGCTGGACCCCACTGACACATTGGCGAGGTGTTTTTCTCTGTGCAGCTAGCACATCTGGGCCCCAACTGGCGGTGTGTTAGAGCCCAGGGTCAGCAGGAGGAGGAGCAGGAGGAGGAGGAGCAGGGGGAGGGGAGTGTAGGCCGAAGCCTGCACTGGCGGCAGCTTTGGGTCTGTTGTGTCTGCGTGGCTTTTGCAGGACACGTTGCCGGCTACACAGCAGGGGAACAGCTGGCGGTGCTGGACCCCACTGACACATTGGCGAGGTGTTTGGCTCTGTGCAGCCAGCACTTCCGGACAGCAACTAGCGTTGTTGGAGCCCGGGCTCTGCAGGTGGAGCAGAGTGTAGGCCGAAGCCTAATTGAACCGATTTCAAAAGTCACCTTTAACCCCCCCTCAGGGGTTACAAAGTAGAAGAGCCACAGCTTATGCAGCAGCAGTGCTGCGCAAGTCAAAGGTTGCTCTTGTAATTTTTCTCCTTGCACACGCTGAATGGAACACGTATAACATTCAGCCCTTTATACAGTCAAACTGTGTAATGGAGGCGCGAGTTCCCTTTGTAATGAGACGCAGCACAGGTGTCAAGAATCCCACCTTGGTGCTGGGTGCAGCCTCCCGAGCGTTGTTATTTGCTGTACAGGAGTCTGCGCTGTCGTGTTATCCCCTGGCCTAGCGCCGTTAGCGCTGCCCATCTTCTGGCATCATGTAATGTCGGCCGGTGCGGTTCGCGATGACCATGAATCCCAGCCCCGCAGTGTCTTAACATTGTTAAAACACTGCGGGGCTGGGATTCAGGGCCTGGCGCAGCACATATGTTGGCCTCTCACACTCGGGTCCTTACACCCGCTTCAGACTGTGCGGCGTCATCTGATCCCTTATCGCATGCCACGGCCATGAAGCCGCACAGTCCGAAGAAGGCGGAAGGAGAGGAGGGACAGGCGAACTGATGCACTGATCCTGCCCATGAATCACACCCTCGCAGTCCCAATAAATAAGACACCGAGGGGCGTTGTGTGGGTCAGGGCGGCCGCAGAGGCGCAGCCAGCCAAACAATGATGCCAGAAGACGGGCAGCGCTACCAAGGGGGTTGCAGCGTGTCATTACAAAGGAAAGTCACACCACCGGGACGGTTAACTGGTCACACAGAGGACACATTTCAGACGTGTTTTCAGTTCCACATGTGCGAGGAGAATACGTTTCTGAGCCACCTTGCACACATGCAGCATTACCGCTGTACAAGGTGGCTGGATAACGTAAAAACGCCTGGGGGAGGGGGGACAGGTTCCCTTCAATTTCAGTTCTTGTGTCTGCGTGGCTTTTGCAGGACACGATGCCGGCTGCACAGCAGGGGAACAGCTGGCGGTGCTGGACCCCAATGACACATTGGCGAGGTGTTTTTCTCTGTGCAGCTAGCACATCTGGGCCCCAACTGGCGGTGTGTTAGAGCCCAGGGTCAGCAGGAGGAGGAGCAGGAGGAGGAGGAGCAGGGGGAGGGGAGTGTAGGCCGAAGCCTGCACTGGCGGCAGCTTTGGGTCTGTTGTGTCTGCGTGGCTTTTGCAGGACACGTTGCCGGCTACACAGCAGGGGAACAGCTGGCGGTGCTGGACCCCACTGACACATTGGCGAGGTGTTTGGCTCTGTGCAGCCAGCACTTCCGGACAGCAACTAGCGTTGTTGGAGCCCGGGCTCTGCAGGTGGAGCAGAGTGTAGGCCGAAGCCTAATTGAACCGATTTCAAAAGTCACCTTTAACCCCCCCTCAGGGGTTACAAAGTAGAAGAGCCACAGCTTATGCAGCAGCAGTGCTGCGCAAGTCAAAGGTTGCTCTTGTAATTTTTCTCCTTGCACACGCTGAATGGAACACGTATAACATTCAGCCCTTTATACAGTCAAACTGTGTAATGGAGGCGCGAGTTCCCTTTGTAATGAGACGCAGCACAGGTGTCAAGAATCCCACCTTGGTGCTGGGTGCAGCCTCCCGAGCGTTGTTATTTGCTGTACAGGAGTCTGCGCTGTCGTGTTATCCCCTGGCCTAGCGCCGTTAGCGCTGCCCATCTTCTGGCATCATGTAATGTCGGCCGGTGCGGTTCGCGATGACCATGAATCCCAGCCCCGCAGTGTCTTAACATTGTTAAAACACTGCGGGGCTGGGATTCAGGGCCTGGCGCAGCACATATGTTGGCCTCTCACACTCGGGTCCTTACACCCGCTTCAGACTGTGCGGCGTCATCTGATCCCTTATCGCATGCCACGGCCATGAAGCCGCACAGTCCGAAGAAGGCGGAAGGAGAGGAGGGACAGGCGAACTGATGCACTGATCCTGCCCATGAATCACACCCTCGCAGTCCCAATAAATAAGACACCGAGGGGCGTTGTGTGGGTCAGGGCGGCCGCAGAGGCGCAGCCAGCCAAACAATGATGCCAGAAGACGGGCAGCGCTACCAAGGGGGTTGCAGCGTGTCATTACAAAGGAAAGTCACACCACCGGGACGGTTAACTGGTCACACAGAGGACACATTTCAGACGTGTTTTCAGTTCCACATGTGCGAGGAGAATACGTTTCTGAGCCACCTTGCACACATGCAGCATTACCGCTGTACAAGGTGGCTGGATAACGTAAAAACGCCTGGGGGAGGGGGGACAGGTTCCCTTCAATTTCAGTTCTTGTGTCTGCGTGGCTTTTGCAGGACACGATGCCGGCTGCACAGCAGGGGAACAGCTGGCGGTGCTGGACCCCACTGACACATTGGCGAGGTGTTTTTCTCTGTGCAGCTAGCACATCTGGGCCCCAACTGGCGGTGTGTTAGAGCCCAGGGTCAGCAGGAGGAGGAGCAGGAGGAGGAGGAGCAGGGGGAGGGGAGTGTAGGCCGAAGCCTGCACTGGCGGCAGCTTTGGGTCTGTTGTGTCTGCGTGGCTTTTGCAGGACACGTTGCCGGCTACACAGCAGGGGAACAGCTGGCGGTGCTGGACCCCACTGACACATTGGCGAGGTGTTTGGCTCTGTGCAGCCAGCACTTCCGGACAGCAACTAGCGTTGTTGGAGCCCGGGCTCTGCAGGTGGAGCAGAGTGTAGGCCGAAGCCTAATTGAACCGATTTCAAAAGTCACCTTTAACCCCCCCTCAGGGGTTACAAAGTAGAAGAGCCACAGCTTATGCAGCAGCAGTGCTGCGCAAGTCAAAGGTTGCTCTTGTAATTTTTCTCCTTGCACACGCTGAATGGAACACGTATAACATTCAGCCCTTTATACAGTCAAACTGTGTAATGGAGGCGCGAGTTCCCTTTGTAATGAGACGCAGCACAGGTGTCAAGAATCCCACCTTGGTGCTGGGTGCAGCCTCCCGAGCGTTGTTATTTGCTGTACAGGAGTCTGCGCTGTCGTGTTATCCCCTGGCCTAGCGCCGTTAGCGCTGCCCATCTTCTGGCATCATGTAATGTCGGCCGGTGCGGTTCGCGATGACCATGAATCCCAGCCCCGCAGTGTCTTAACATTGTTAAAACACTGCGGGGCTGGGATTCAGGGCCTGGCGCAGCACATATGTTGGCCTCTCACACTCGGGTCCTTACACCCGCTTCAGACTGTGCGGCGTCATCTGATCCCTTATCGCATGCCACGGCCATGAAGCCGCACAGTCCGAAGAAGGCGGAAGGAGAGGAGGGACAGGCGAACTGATGCACTGATCCTGCCCATGAATCACACCCTCGCAGTCCCAATAAATAAGACACCGAGGGGCGTTGTGTGGGTCAGGGCGGCCGCAGAGGCGCAGCCAGCCAAACAATGATGCCAGAAGACGGGCAGCGCTACCAAGGGGGTTGCAGCGTGTCATTACAAAGGAAAGTCACACCACCGGGACGGTTAACTGGTCACACAGAGGACACATTTCAGACGTGTTTTCAGTTCCACATGTGCGAGGAGAATACGTTTCTGAGCCACCTTGCACACATGCAGCATTACCGCTGTACAAGGTGGCTGGATAACGTAAAAACGCCTGGGGGAGGGGGGACAGGTTCCCTTCAATTTCAGTTCTTGTGTCTGCGTGGCTTTTGCAGGACACGATGCCGGCTGCACAGCAGGGGAACAGCTGGCGGTGCTGGACCCCACTGACACATTGGCGAGGTGTTTTTCTCTGTGCAGCTAGCACATCTGGGCCCCAACTGGCGGTGTGTTAGAGCCCAGGGTCAGCAGGAGGAGGAGCAGGAGGAGGAGGAGCAGGGGGAGGGGAGTGTAGGCCGAAGCCTGCACTGGCGGCAGCTTTGGGTCTGTTGTGTCTGCGTGGCTTTTGCAGGACACGTTGCCGGCTACACAGCAGGGGAACAGCTGGCGGTGCTGGACCCCACTGACACATTGGCGAGGTGTTTGGCTCTGTGCAGCCAGCACTTCCGGACAGCAACTAGCGTTGTTGGAGCCCGGGCTCTGCAGGTGGAGCAGAGTGTAGGCCGAAGCCTAATTGAACCGATTTCAAAAGTCACCTTTAACCCCCCCTCAGGGGTTACAAAGTAGAAGAGCCACAGCTTATGCAGCAGCAGTGCTGCGCAAGTCAAAGGTTGCTCTTGTAATTTTTCTCCTTGCACACGCTGAATGGAACACGTATAACATTCAGCCCTTTATACAGTCAAACTGTGTAATGGAGGCGCGAGTTCCCTTTGTAATGAGACGCAGCACAGGTGTCAAGAATCCCACCTTGGTGCTGGGTGCAGCCTCCCGAGCGTTGTTATTTGCTGTACAGGAGTCTGCGCTGTCGTGTTATCCCCTGGCCTAGCGCCGTTAGCGCTGCCCATCTTCTGGCATCATGTAATGTCGGCCGGTGCGGTTCGCGATGACCATGAATCCCAGCCCCGCAGTGTCTTAACATTGTTAAAACACTGCGGGGCTGGGATTCAGGGCCTGGCGCAGCACATATGTTGGCCTCTCACACTCGGGTCCTTACACCCGCTTCAGACTGTGCGGCGTCATCTGATCCCTTATCGCATGCCACGGCCATGAAGCCGCACAGTCCGAAGAAGGCGGAAGGAGAGGAGGGACAGGCGAACTGATGCACTGATCCTGCCCATGAATCACACCCTCGCAGTCCCAATAAATAAGACACCGAGGGGCGTTGTGTGGGTCAGGGCGGCCGCAGAGGCGCAGCCAGCCAAACAATGATGCCAGAAGACGGGCAGCGCTACCAAGGGGGTTGCAGCGTGTCATTACAAAGGAAAGTCACACCACCGGGACGGTTAACTGGTCACACAGAGGACACATTTCAGACGTGTTTTCAGTTCCACATGTGCGAGGAGAATACGTTTCTGAGCCACCTTGCACACATGCAGCATTACCGCTGTACAAGGTGGCTGGATAACGTAAAAACGCCTGGGGGAGGGGGGACAGGTTCCCTTCAATTTCAGTTCTTGTGTCTGCGTGGCTTTTGCAGGACACGATGCCGGCTGCACAGCAGGGGAACAGCTGGCGGTGCTGGACCCCAATGACACATTGGCGAGGTGTTTTTCTCTGTGCAGCTAGCACATCTGGGCCCCAACTGGCGGTGTGTTAGAGCCCAGGGTCAGCAGGAGGAGGAGCAGGAGGAGGAGGAGCAGGGGGAGGGGAGTGTAGGCCGAAGCCTGCACTGGCGGCAGCTTTGGGTCTGTTGTGTCTGCGTGGCTTTTGCAGGACACGTTGCCGGCTACACAGCAGGGGAACAGCTGGCGGTGCTGGACCCCACTGACACATTGGCGAGGTGTTTGGCTCTGTGCAGCCAGCACTTCCGGACAGCAACTAGCGTTGTTGGAGCCCGGGCTCTGCAGGTGGAGCAGAGTGTAGGCCGAAGCCTAATTGAACCGATTTCAAAAGTCACCTTTAACCCCCCCTCAGGGGTTACAAAGTAGAAGAGCCACAGCTTATGCAGCAGCAGTGCTGCGCAAGTCAAAGGTTGCTCTTGTAATTTTTCTCCTTGCACACGCTGAATGGAACACGTATAACATTCAGCCCTTTATACAGTCAAACTGTGTAATGGAGGCGCGAGTTCCCTTTGTAATGAGACGCAGCACAGGTGTCAAGAATCCCACCTTGGTGCTGGGTGCAGCCTCCCGAGCGTTGTTATTTGCTGTACAGGAGTCTGCGCTGTCGTGTTATCCCCTGGCCTAGCGCCGTTAGCGCTGCCCATCTTCTGGCATCATGTAATGTCGGCCGGTGCGGTTCGCGATGACCATGAATCCCAGCCCCGCAGTGTCTTAACATTGTTAAAACACTGCGGGGCTGGGATTCAGGGCCTGGCGCAGCACATATGTTGGCCTCTCACACTCGGGTCCTTACACCCGCTTCAGACTGTGCGGCGTCATCTGATCCCTTATCGCATGCCACGGCCATGAAGCCGCACAGTCCGAAGAAGGCGGAAGGAGAGGAGGGACAGGCGAACTGATGCACTGATCCTGCCCATGAATCACACCCTCGCAGTCCCAATAAATAAGACACCGAGGGGCGTTGTGTGGGTCAGGGCGGCCGCAGAGGCGCAGCCAGCCAAACAATGATGCCAGAAGACGGGCAGCGCTACCAAGGGGGTTGCAGCGTGTCATTACAAAGGAAAGTCACACCACCGGGACGGTTAACTGGTCACACAGAGGACACATTTCAGACGTGTTTTCAGTTCCACATGTGCGAGGAGAATACGTTTCTGAGCCACCTTGCACACATGCAGCATTACCGCTGTACAAGGTGGCTGGATAACGTAAAAACGCCTGGGGGAGGGGGGACAGGTTCCCTTCAATTTCAGTTCTTGTGTCTGCGTGGCTTTTGCAGGACACGATGCCGGCTGCACAGCAGGGGAACAGCTGGCGGTGCTGGACCCCACTGACACATTGGCGAGGTGTTTTTCTCTGTGCAGCTAGCACATCTGGGCCCCAACTGGCGGTGTGTTAGAGCCCAGGGTCAGCAGGAGGAGGAGCAGGAGGAGGAGGAGCAGGGGGAGGGGAGTGTAGGCCGAAGCCTGCACTGGCGGCAGCTTTGGGTCTGTTGTGTCTGCGTGGCTTTTGCAGGACACGTTGCCGGCTACACAGCAGGGGAACAGCTGGCGGTGCTGGACCCCACTGACACATTGGCGAGGTGTTTGGCTCTGTGCAGCCAGCACTTCCGGACAGCAACTAGCGTTGTTGGAGCCCGGGCTCTGCAGGTGGAGCAGAGTGTAGGCCGAAGCCTAATTGAACCGATTTCAAAAGTCACCTTTAACCCCCCCTCAGGGGTTACAAAGTAGAAGAGCCACAGCTTATGCAGCAGCAGTGCTGCGCAAGTCAAAGGTTGCTCTTGTAATTTTTCTCCTTGCACACGCTGAATGGAACACGTATAACATTCAGCCCTTTATACAGTCAAACTGTGTAATGGAGGCGCGAGTTCCCTTTGTAATGAGACGCAGCACAGGTGTCAAGAATCCCACCTTGGTGCTGGGTGCAGCCTCCCGAGCGTTGTTATTTGCTGTACAGGAGTCTGCGCTGTCGTGTTATCCCCTGGCCTAGCACCGTTAGCGCTGCCCATCTTCTGGCATCATGTAATGTCGGCCGGTGCGGTTCGCGATGACCATGAATCCCAGCCCCGCAGTGTCTTAACATTGTTAAAACACTGCGGGGCTGGGATTCAGGGCCTGGCGCAGCACATATGTTGGCCTCTCACACTCGGGTCCTTACACCCGCTTCAGACTGTGCGGCGTCATCTGATCCCTTATCGCATGCCACGGCCATGAAGCCGCACAGTCCGAAGAAGGCGGAAGGAGAGGAGGGACAGGCGAACTGATGCACTGATCCTGCCCATGAATCACACCCTCGCAGTCCCAATAAATAAGACACCGAGGGGCGTTGTGTGGGTCAGGGCGGCCGCAGAGGCGCAGCCAGCCAAACAATGATGCCAGAAGACGGGCAGCGCTACCAAGGGGGTTGCAGCGTGTCATTACAAAGGAAAGTCACACCACCGGGACGGTTAACTGGTCACACAGAGGACACATTTCAGACGTGTTTTCAGTTCCACATGTGCGAGGAGAATACGTTTCTGAGCCACCTTGCACACATGCAGCATTACCGCTGTACAAGGTGGCTGGATAACGTAAAAATGCCTGGGGGAGGGGGGACAGGTTCCCTTCAATTTCAGTTCTTGTGTCTGCGTGGCTTTTGCAGGACACGATGCCGGCTGCACAGCAGGGGAACAGCTGGCGGTGCTGGACCCCACTGACACATTGGCGAGGTGTTTTTCTCTGTGCAGCTAGCACATCTGGGCCCCAACTGGCGGTGTGTTAGAGCCCAGGGTCAGCAGGAGGAGGAGCAGGAGGAGGAGGAGCAGGGGGAGGGGAGTGTAGGCCGAAGCCTGCACTGGCGGCAGCTTTGGGTCTGTTGTGTCTGCGTGGCTTTTGCAGGACACGTTGCCGGCTACACAGCAGGGGAACAGCTGGCGGTGCTGGACCCCACTGACACATTGGCGAGGTGTTTGGCTCTGTGCAGCCAGCACTTCCGGACAGCAACTAGCGTTGTTGGAGCCCGGGCTCTGCAGGTGGAGCAGAGTGTAGGCCGAAGCCTAATTGAACCGATTTCAAAAGTCACCTTTAACCCCCCCTCAGGGGTTACAAAGTAGAAGAGCCACAGCTTATGCAGCAGCAGTGCTGCGCAAGTCAAAGGTTGCTCTTGTAATTTTTCTCCTTGCACACGCTGAATGGAACACGTATAACATTCAGCCCTTTATACAGTCAAACTGTGTAATGGAGGCGCGAGTTCCCTTTGTAATGAGACGCAGCACAGGTGTCAAGAATCCCACCTTGGTGCTGGGTGCAGCCTCCCGAGCGTTGTTATTTGCTGTACAGGAGTCTGCGCTGTCGTGTTATCCCCTGGCCTAGCGCCGTTAGCGCTGCCCATCTTCTGGCATCATGTAATGTCGGCCGGTGCGGTTCGCGATGACCATGAATCCCAGCCCCGCAGTGTCTTAACATTGTTAAAACACTGCGGGGCTGGGATTCAGGGCCTGGCGCAGCACATATGTTGGCCTCTCACACTCGGGTCCTTACACCCGCTTCAGACTGTGCGGCGTCATCTGATCCCTTATCGCATGCCACGGCCATGAAGCCGCACAGTCCGAAGAAGGCGGAAGGAGAGGAGGGACAGGCGAACTGATGCACTGATCCTGCCCATGAATCACACCCTCGCAGTCCCAATAAATAAGACACCGAGGGGCGTTGTGTGGGTCAGGGCGGCCGCAGAGGCGCAGCCAGCCAAACAATGATGCCAGAAGACGGGCAGCGCTACCAAGGGGGTTGCAGCGTGTCATTACAAAGGAAAGTCACACCACCGGGACGGTTAACTGGTCACACAGAGGACACATTTCAGACGTGTTTTCAGTTCCACATGTGCGAGGAGAATACGTTTCTGAGCCACCTTGCACACATGCAGCATTACCGCTGTACAAGGTGGCTGGATAACGTAAAAACGCCTGGGGGAGGGGGGACAGGTTCCCTTCAATTTCAGTTCTTGTGTCTGCGTGGCTTTTGCAGGACACGATGCCGGCTGCACAGCAGGGGAACAGCTGGCGGTGCTGGACCCCACTGACACATTGGCGAGGTGTTTTTCTCTGTGCAGCTAGCACATCTGGGCCCCAACTGGCGGTGTGTTAGAGCACAGGGTCAGCAGGAGGAGGAGCAGGAGGAGGAGGAGCAGGGGGAGGGGAGTGTAGGCCGAAGCCTGCACTGGCGGCAGCTTTGGGTCTGTTGTGTCTGCGTGGCTTTTGCAGGACACGTTGCCGGCTACACAGCAGGGGAACAGCTGGCGGTGCTGGACCCCACTGACACATTGGCGAGGTGTTTTTCTCTGTGCAGCTAGCACATCTGGGCCCCAACTGGCGGTGTGTTAGAGCCCAGGGACAGCAGGAGGAGCAGGGGGAGCGGAGTGTAGGCCGAAGCCTGCACTGGAGCAAGTTGAAAGGAAACCTTTAACCCCCCCCCCCAGGCGTTTGTAGCTGGAAGAGCCATCGTGTACAGCACTAATGCTGGAAAAGGTAAACTTAGCTCTTTTAATTATGGTCCTTGCAGATGCTGAACCTAACACTTATGAAATGTGTCCCCTCACAGCGTTCAACCGTCCGGTCGGTGGAACTTTCCTTTGTCATGTGACGCAGCACAGCCGTCATTTTTACCCCCTTGTTGCCGTGCGCCGCCTTCTCAGCGTTGTTTGAATCTGTCCCGGAGCCTGCGCTGTTAGGTTACCCCTTGGCCATGCACACATTTTGCGCTGCCCGTCTTCTGACATCATTTGCTGTCAGGCTGGCTGCGCCTGTGCGGGTGCGCTGTCCGAGATTCAGCCTCGCGGTGTCATCTAATGTAATCCCACCGCGGGCCTGGGATCCGTGTCCATGCGCAGTGCATATCCTCGCCTCTCACTCCCCTCCCTACGGCTTCTAAAGACTGTGCGGTGTCACGGCCGTGGCATGCTATTAGGGACCAGCTGACACCGAACAGTCATTAGAAGCCGTAGGGAGGGGAGTGAGAGGCGAGGATATGCACTGCGCATGGACACGGATCCCAGGCCCGCGGTGGGATTACATTAGACGACACCGCGAGGCTGAATCTCGGACAGCGCACCCGCACAGGCGCAGCCAGCCTGACAGCAAATGATGTCAGAAGACGGGCAGCGCAAAATGTGTGCATGGCCAAGGGGTAACCTAACAGCGCAGGCTCCGGGACAGATTCAAACAACGCTGAGGAGGCGGCGCACGGCGACAAGGGGGTAAAAATGACGGCTGTGCTGCGTCACATGACAAAGGAAAGTTCCACCTACCGGACGGTTGAACGCTGTGAGGGGACACATTTCATAAGTGTTAGGTTCAGCATATGCAAGGAGCACCACGAAAAGAGGCACTTTTTCCCTTTGCATCATTACTGCTGCACAAGGTGGCTCCTTCAGTAACAAACGCATGGGGGGGGGGGGACAGGTTCCCTTAAATTTAACTTGTTGTGCCTGCGTGGTGGTCGCAGTACACGTTGCCGTATACACAGCAGGGGAACAGCTGGCGGTGCTGAACCCCACTAACACATAGGCGAGGTGTTTGGCTCTGTGCGTACAGCACTTCTGGACGGCAACTGGCGGTGTTGGAGCCCAGGGACAGGTGGAGGAGGAGGAGGTTGGAGGAGGTTGGAGGAGGTAGGAGGGATTGCCACACACACAGCAGGGGAACAGCTGACGTTACTGAACCCCAATAACAGAGGAGGGACTGTTGACTGTGCGTACAGCACTTCTGGACGGCAACTGGCGGTGTTGGAGCCCAGGGACAGGTGGAGGAGGAGGAGGTTGGAGGAGGTTGGAGGAGGTAGGAGGGATTGCCACACACACAGCAGGGGAACAGCTGACGTTACTGAACCCCAATAACAGAGGAGGGACTGTTGACTGTGCGTACAGCACTTCTGGACGGCAACTGGCGGTGTTGGAGCCCAGGGACAGGTGGAGGAGGAGGAGGTTGGAGGAGGTTGGAGGAGGTAGGAGGGATTGCCACACACACAGCAGGGGAACAGCTGACGTTACTGAACCCCAATAACAGAGGAGGGACTGTTGACTGTGCGTACAGCACTTCTGGACGGCAACTGGCGGTGTTGGAGCCCAGGGACAGGTGGAGGAGGAGGAGGTTGGAGGAGGTTAGAGGAGGTAGGAGGGATTGCCACACACACAGCAGGGGAACAGCTGACGTTACTGAACCCCAATAACAGAGGAGGGACTGTTGACTGTGCGTACAGCACTTCTGGACGCCAACTGGCGGTGTTGGAGCCCAGGGACAGGTGGAGGAGGAGGAGGTTGGAGGAGGTTGGAGGGATTGCCACACACACAGCAGGGGAACAGCTGACGTTACTGAACCCCAATAACAGAGGAGGGACTGTTGACTGTGCGTACAGCACTTCTGGACGGCAACTGGCGGTGTTGGAGCCCAGGGACAGGTGGAGGAGGAGGAGGTTGGAGGAGGTTGGAGGGATTGCCACACACACAGCAGGGGAACAGCTGACGTTACTGAACCCCAATAACAGAGGAGGGACTGTTGACTGTGCGTACAGCACTTCTGGACGGCAACTGGCGGTGTTGGAGCCCAGGGACAGGTGGAGGAGGAGGAGGTTGGAGGAGGTTGGAGGAGGTAGGAGGGATTGCCACACACACAGCAGGGGAACAGCTGACGTTACTGAACCCCAATAACAGAGGAGGGACTGTTGACTGTGCGTACAGCACTTCTGGACGGCAACTGGCGGTGTTGGAGCCCAGGGACAGGTGGAGGAGGAGGAGGTTGGAGGAGGTAGGAGGGATTGCCACACACACAGCAGGGGAACAGCTGACGTTACTGAACCCCAATAACAGAGGAGGGACTGTTGACTGTGCGTACAGCACTTCTGGACGGCAACTGGCGGTGTTGGAGCCCAGGGACAGGTGGAGGAGGAGGAGGTTGGAGGAGGTTGGAGGAGGTAGGAGGGATTGCCACACACACAGCAGGGGAACAGCTGACGTTACTGAACCCCAATAACAGAGGAGGGACTGTTGACTGTGCGTACAGCACTTCTGGACGGCAACTGGCGGTGTTGGAGCCCAGGGACAGGTGGAGGAGGAGGAGGTTGGAGGAGGTTGGAGGAGGTAGGAGGGATTGCCACACACACAGCAGGGGAACAGCTGACGTTACTGAACCCCAATAACAGAGGAGGGACTGTTGACTGTGCGTACAGCACTTCTGGACGGCAACTGGCGGTGTTGGAGCCCAGGGACAGGTGGAGGAGGAGGAGGTTGGAGGAGGTTGGAGGAGGTAGGAGGGATTGCCACACACACAGCAGGGGAACAGCTGACGTTACTGAACCCCAATAACAGAGGAGGGACTGTTGACTGTGCGTACAGCACTTCTGGACGGCAACTGGCGGTGTTGGAGCCCAGGGACAGGTGGAGGAGGAGGAGGTTGGAGGAGGTAGGAGGGATTGCCACACACACAGCAGGGGAACAGCTGACGTTACTGAACCCCAATAACAGAGGAGCGACTGTTGACTGTGCGTACAGCACTTCTGGACGGCAACTAGCGGTGTTGGAGCCCAGGGGCAGGTGGAAAAGCAGAGGAACACAATGTAGGCCGAAGCCTGAGAAAGTCGAAAGGGAACCTTTAACCCCCCCCCCAAGGCGTTTGTAGCTGAAAGAGCCAGCTTGTGCAGCACAAAAGATGCAAAAGGAAAAGGTGGCTCTTTTCATCATGCTCCTTGCAAACACAGAACTAAACACTTATAAAATGTGTCCCCTGAAGCCGTGAAACCGTCCCGGAGGTGGGACTTTCCTTCGTAATATGACGCAGCACAGCCATCATTACTACCCCCCCGCCGCCGTGCCCCGGCTCCTCAGCGTTGTTTGATTCCGTCCCGGAGCCTGCGCTGTTATGTTATCCCGTGGCCAGGCACACTTAGCGCTGCCCATCTTCTGACATCATTTGGTGTCAGGCTGGCTGCGCCTGTGCGGCCGCGCTGGCCGAGAGCCCGCCTCGCAGTGTCTTCTGATGTAATCCCACTGGGGGCCTGGGATCCATGGCCATGCGCAGTGCATATCCTCGCCTCTCACTCCCCTCCCTACGGCTTCTTTTTCAGACTGTGCGGTGTCACGGCCGTGGCATGCTATTAGGGACCAGCTGACACCGAACAGTCTGAAGAAGCCATAGGGAGATGAGTGAGAGGTGGAGGTTCAGATATGCACTGCGCATGTCCATAGATCCCAGGCCCCCAGTGGGATTAAATCAGAAGACACTGCGAGGCGGGCTCTCGGCCAGCGTGGCCGCACAGGCGCAGCCAGCCTGACACCAAATGATGCCAGAAGACGGGCAGCGCTAAGTGTGCCTGGCCACGGGATAACATAACAGCGCAGGCTCCGGGACGGAATCAAACAACGCTGAGGAGCCGGGGCGCGGCGCCGGGGGGGTAGGAATGACGGCTGTGCTGCGTCCTATTACGAAGGAAAGTCCCACCTCCGGGACGGTTTTACGGTATCAGTGGACACATTTTATAAGTGTTAAGTTTTGCGTGTGCAAGGAGCAAAACCAAAATAGCTACCTTTTTCCTTGTGCAGCATTACTGCTGCACAAGGTGGCTCTTTCAGTAACAAACGCCTTGGGGGGGGGGGGGACAGATTCCCTTACATTTCAGTTGTTGTGTCAGCGTGGCGGTCGCATGACACATTGCCGGCTACACAGCTGGGGATCAGCTGACGTTACTGAAACCCAATAACACTGGGTCGTATGTTTTGACTGTGCAGACGGCACGTCTGAGCCTCAACTGGCGGTGTTGGAGCCCAGGAATTTAAGTTCAGGTGGTAGAAAGATGAACACAACAGGAGACCTGGATAACGTATACAGTGACCTAATTATTTAATCAGGAGGAGGAGTGGCAAATTCCTGCGAGATCCAGGCCTTGTTCATTTTCAGAAAAGTAAGCCGGTCAACGTTATCGGAGGATAGTCGCATGCGACGGTCAGTTAGTACACCACCTGCAGCACTAAAGACACGTTCCGATAATACACTGGCCGCAGGGCAAGACAGCACCTCCAATGCATACTGGCTTAGCTCTGGCCATGTATCCAGCTTTGAGACCCAAAACTTGAAAGGGGAAGAGCCGTCTGGGAGTACAGCAAGAGGGCAAGACATGTAGTCTGTCACCATCTGACGGAACCGTTGCCTCCTGCTGACTGGAGCCGTCTGTGATGGTGTAGACTTTTGTGGGGGGCACACAAAACTGTGCCACAGTTGGGCCATACTGGTCTTGCCTTGGGCAGAGGCACTGCTTCTGCTCCCTCTTTGTGCAGAGCCTCCACCACTGCCTGGACGCACTGAGCTGCTTTGGAATGCAGTAGCAGCACTTCTCTCAGTTGGAATGGAGAAGATGATGGAACTGACCAGTGTGTCTTGGTACTCCCGCATTTTTCGCTCCCGGTTCAACGGTGTGATGAGGCTTTCTACGTTGTCCCGGTAGCGAGGATCGAGGAGGGTGAACACCCAATAATCAGACATGTTGAGAATGTGGGCGATGCGGCGGTCGTTTCTCAGGCACTGCAGCATGTAATCCACCATGTGCTGCAGACTGCCAACTGCCCAAGAAACGCTGTCCCCAGCTGGAGGCGTGATCTCTGCCCGCTCGTCATCACCCCACCCTCGCTGTACACACTGAGTACTGGACAATTGTGTAACTCCCTCCTCTGGACGGATGTCTTCCTCCTCCATTGACTCCTCCTCATCCTCCTCACAAACTGTCCCCTGCCTACGCGTTTGTGAGGAACCACGTGGCGCTGACTGTCCAGAAGATGATGGAAGTGGTGAATCCTCATCCTCCACCTCTTCCACAACATCATCCCTTAGCGCTTGCAGTGATTTTTCAAGCAGGCAGATAAGGGGGACAGTCATGCTGACTAGTGCATCATCTGCACTCGCCATCCGCGTGGAATAATCAAAGGGACGCAAAACCTGGCAGACATCCTTCATAGTGGCCCACTCTGTGGTTGTGAAGTCTGTACGGCGCTGACTGCGACTTTTTTGCGCCTGATACAGCTGGTACTCCATTACAGCTTGCTGCTGCTCACACAACCGCTCCAACATATGTAACGTGGAATTCCACCTGGTAGGTAGGTCACATATGATGCGATGTTCCGGCAGGCGGTGTCGGCGCTGCAGAGCCGCAATGCGCGCTTTTGCCGTGCTGGAACGCCGCAAGTGAGCACACTCTAGGCGGACCTTGTGCAGCAGTGCATCAAGATCCGGATAGTCCCTCAAAAAACTCTGCACGACCAAATTGAGCACATGTGCCAGACATGGGATGTGAGTGAGGTTGCCGAGGCCCAGGGCTGCCACCAGATTTCGGCCATTATCACACACTACCATGCCTGGCTGGAGATTCGCTGGCTCAAACCACACATCGCTCTCCTGCTTGATGGCATTCCAGAGCTCCTGCGCTGTGTGGCTACGATTCCCCAAAAAAATTAATTTCAAGACGGCCTGTTGACGTTTGGCCACGGCTGTGCTCATGTCGGTCGTAACAGGTACACGTTCATCACGGGTCCATGTGGAGGTGGACTGTGACGGCTCCTGCAGCGATGATTCTGAGGAACTGGTGTAAGAGGAGGAGTCAATGCGTACAGAATGGATTCCTGCAATCCTTGGAGTGGGCAGGACACGTCCTGCGCCACTCGCACGGTCTGTACCCGGCTCAACTACATTAACCCAATGGGCAGTGAGGGAAAGGTATCGCCCCTGTCCATGTTGACTGGTCCACGCATCGGTGGTGAGGTGGACCTTGCTACTGACGGCGTTCAGTAGCGCGTGTTTTATGTGTCCCTCCACATGCTTGTGCAGGGCAGGGACGGCTTGCCTGCTGAAGTAAAAGCGGCTGGGCACATTGTACTGTGGGACTGCCAATGACATCAAGTCACGGAAGCTGTCAGTCTCCACCAGCCTGAATGACAGCATTTCCAGTGACAGAAGTTTGGCAATGCCTGCAGTCAGAGCCTGTGCTCGTGGGTGGTTTGACGAGAAAGGCCGCCTTTTCTCCCATGCCTGTACTACCGATGGCTGTAGACTGGGCTGGGAGTGTGTGGATGACTGGGAAAGTGGTGCTGCGGGTGGAATGACAGCGGGTCTCTGGACAACAGGGCCAGAGGTTCTTCCACGGCGATCCTGGGAGGAAGCCGAACCAGCTGCGTGTGAGCTAGAGGAAGAGGCAACACGAGCTGAAGAGGTGGTAGCTGCCGCTGTTGGTTGGCCTAGCTCTTCAGTGTGTTTGTCTAACTCCGCCGGGTGCCTGTTGCGCACATGTTTCCACATGTTGGAGGTATTGAGGTTGGCGACTTTTTGACCTCTTTTGATTTTTTGATGACACACCTTGCATCTGACATAGCAAATGTCATCTGCAACTGGGTCAAAAAAGGACCAGGCACTGCAAGTCTTGGGAGCCCCCCTTTTGACTTTTGGAAGAGACATGCTCCTTACGGGTGCCAAAGCGGAGGCTGCAGGATCCGCAGTCTTCCCCCTCCCTCTCCCTCTTTGGGCCGTACGGGGAATCTCTTCCTCAGAGCTGCTCCCACCACCTTCCTGTCCCTGACGCCAAGATGGGTCAAGGACCTCATCATCTACACTACCCTCTGCCCCCAACTGCTCCTCCTGGGTAGTCTCAGCAGCAGAGCACGCACCAGTAAGTGGCACCTGAGTGTCATCATCAGCTGATGCGGCCTGCGAGGTGGTGACCGGAGCCACTGGCCCACCCGCCTCTTCAGAGGAAGACAGAAAAAGCGGTTGGGCATCACTGCACCCTGCCTCTTCTTCCATTTCTCCAATGCTGCTTGGCTGGCCCCCTGTTTCCAAGCCAAGAGATGATTCAGAGAACAGAAGTAGAGACTGCTCCTGTCCTGGGATCTCTGTCTGCCTGGGCAATTTTGCAGGTGGTGAAGAGACAGATGGCTGCTCTCCAGTGCTCTGTGTCTGAGAGGATGTGGCACTAATGGAAGTTGATGCATTAGCTGCCATCCATCCCACAACGGCTTCAATTTGGTCTTGACGCAGCAGCGGTGTACGGCGCTCGGCGACAAAGCTGCGCATGAACGACTGTTCCCTTGTGAAAGTGGGTGCTGATGACTCACCGGTGCCCGCAGCAGGCACAGAATCCCCACGTCCCCTCCCTGCTCCGCGCCCACGCCCACGCCCACGTGCCTTACTCACTGCCTTCTTCATCTTGGTTGACTGATAAAGATAAGCAGAAAAGTACTAACGGCTTTGTGTGCTTATTCCTGAGCAACTCCTCCTAACAGGTATAAGACACACTAATTTTCTAAAGTGTGGACTAGACTTGAATATGAGCTAATGTGGCCTACACAAATGTAAAGTGGTGTAACTGGTGTGTTTGGTGAACTTTATTATTTATTTTTTTGGGGCTGAACTGACAACGGATAGAGCTGCAGTCACACGGAGACCGTGCAGACAGACGTAAACGGCGCTGCAAGGCCCAAAAACCCTCCTCTACTTTATCCTATGTAGTGTTTTTCCACAAATTAGCTGGAGACGGGTGGAAAGACACTAATAGGATTTTTTTAAATTAATTAGCAGCAGACTACACTACTTGAAAACAAAATGAAAATTGATTTGGCGGTATGACGCAGTGAACAACCCTGAGCTGGAGACAACCAAGCTACGGCTGCTCACAGACTACAGGGCGAGCTGCAGTCACACGGAGACCGTGCAGACAGCCGTAAACGGCGCTGCAAGGCCCAAAAACCCTCCTCTACTTTATCCTATGTAGTGTTTTTCCACAAATTAGCTGGAGACGGGTGGAAAGACACTAATAGGATTTTTTTAAATTAATTAGCAGCAGACTACACTACTTGAAAACAAAATGAAAATTGATTTGGCGGTATGACGCAGTGAACAACCCTGAGCTGGAGACAACCAAGCTACGGCTGCTCACAGACTACAGGGCGAGCTGCAGTCACACGGAGACCGTGCAGACAGCCGTAAACGGCGCTGCAAGGCCCAAAAATCCTCCTCTACTTTATCCTATGTAGTGTTTTTCCACAAATTAGCTGGAGACGGGTGGAAAGACACTAATAGGATTTTTTTGAATAAATTAGCAGCAGACTACACTACTTGGAAAAAAAAAAAAAAAAAAAAGAGAACAGTACTGTATGAGGCAATGAACCACCCTCCCTGAACTGAATACAACCAGCTATGGATGGCCTATGTGGCTGCACTCAGACTAGAGAGTGGGCTGCACTCACACACACACACACAGAGAGACCTTGCAGATCGCTGTGAAAACAGCGCTACAAGGCAAAAGGAAGGTGAATAGTAGGTGAACACAGCGGTTGCTAAATTAGCCTTTGGAAAGCACAAAGAAGCAAATCGCTATCTCTAAACTGTCCCTCAGTCAGCAAACAGCGTCCTGTCACTAACTGAATTCACAGCAGAGTGATCGCAAAATGGCGCCAGCGACTTTTAAACTGCATCATGACATCATTTCAGCAGCCAATCACAGCCATGCCAGTAGTTTCATGCCCTCCATGCTGAACAGGATGTGCCCACACTTGAAATCATTCTCATTGGCTGAATTTCTGCATTTTGAATCTGGGAACTTCCGATTCCGGTATCCGATACGCGGCAAGTATCGGAATCCCGGTATCGGAATTCCGATACCGCTAGTATCGGCCGATACCCGATACTTGCGGTATCGGAATGCTCAACACTAGTGATCATTATTAACTGAAGGTTGAAACCTGAGGAAAAATTGATCTGCTTTGTTGGAATTAATTTGGTCAGTGACTTATTGGGTTCAGTCATTGGTAATACTTGATTGTTTGCTCCAAACAACAGGTTTGTGCACTATTAATAGAAGCCCAGTGCCGTGCGAAAGTATTCGGCTCCCTGGAACTTTTCAACCTTTTGCCACATATCATGCTTCAAACATAAGGATACCAAATGTAAATTTTTGGTGCAGAATCAACAACAAGTGGAACACAATTGTGAAGTTGAACGAAATTTATTGCTTATTTTAAATTTTTATGGAAATTCAAAAACTCAAAAGTGGGGCGTGCAATATTAGTCGGCCCCTTTACTTTCAGTGCAGCAAACTCACTCCAGAAGTTCATTGTGGATCTCTGAATGATCCAATGTTGTCCAAAATGCCTAATGATGATAACTATAATCCACCTGTGTGTAATCAAGTCTCCGTATAAATGCACCTGCTCTGTGATAGTCTCAGGGTTCTGTTTGAAGCGTAGAAAGCATCATGAAGACCAAGGAACACAACAGGCAGGTCCGTGATACAGTTGTGGAGAAGTTTAAAGCCAGATTTGGATACAAAATGATTTCCAAAACTTTAAACATCCCAAGGAGCACTGTGCAAGCGATCATATTGAAATGGTAGATTTGCAGTGGTATGATACTCCTTCCAAGACCCGGCCGTCCCTCTAATCTTTCATCTCAAACAAGGAAAAGACTGATCAGAGATGCAGCCAGGAGGCCCATGATCACTCTGGATGAACTGCTGAGACCTACAGCTGAGGTGGGACAGTCTGTTCATAGGACAACAATCAGTCGTACACTGCACAAATCTGGCCTTTATGGAAGAGTGGCAAGAAGAAAACCATTTCTCAAAGATATCCATAAAAAGTGTCATTTAAAGTTTGCAAAAAGCCACCTGGGAGACACACGAAACATGTGGGAAAAGGTGCTCTGGTCAAATGAAACTAAAATCGAACTTTTTGGCAACAATGCCAAATGATATGTTTGTCGTAAAGGCAACACAGCTCATCACCCTGAACACACCATCCCCACTGTCAAACATGGTAGTGGCAGCATCATGGTTTGGGCCTGCTTTTCTTCAGCGGGAACAGGGAAGATGGTAAAAATTGATGGGAAGATGGATGTAGCCAAATACAGGACCATTCTTGAAGAAAACCTGTTGGAGTCTGCAAAAGACCTGAGACTGAGATGGAGATTTGTCTTCCAACAAGAAATGATCCCAAACATAAAGCAAAATCTACAATGGAATGGTTCACAAATAAATGTATCCAGGTGTTAGAATGGCCAAGTCAAAATCCAGACCTCAATCCAATTGAGAATCTGTGGAAAGAGCTGAAAACTGCTGTTCACAAGTGATCGCCATCAAACCTCACTGAGCTCGAGCTGCTTGCCAAGGAAGAATGGGCAAGAATTTCAGTCTCTCGATGTACAAAACTGATAGAGACATACCCCAAGCGACTTGCAGCTGTAATCGCAGCAAAAGGTGGTGCAACAAAGTATTACGTTAAAGGGGCTGAACAATATTACACGCCCGACTTTTCAGTTTTTGAATTTCCACAAAAATTTAAAATAACCAATAAATTTTGTTCAACTTCACAATTGTGTTTCACTTGTTGTTGATTCTTCACCAAAAATTTACATTTGGTATCTTTGTGTTTGAAGCATGATTTGTGGGAAAAGGTTGAAAAGTTCCAGGGAGCCGAATACTTTCGCAAGGCACTGTATGAGAAAAAGGTTCCAAAAGCAGCTTAGCTTTAATATGGCCCTGTAGTCCAGTAAAATAGAAATTCATCCCATTCATAGTTACTGATTGGTAGACATACCTGGTGGCTTTTTTTGAGCTGCTGTTATCATTCCTCCTTTCTGGATCCCTTTTCATCTGGCTGAAAATGGTTTCCAGTCTACTTTACGTACAACATAAGGCTAGGTACACACTTCGTTTGTGCCCACTTTTGGGTACATGCACTAAGGAGATTTCTACCCAACAGTGGCTACAGCCAGGATGAATGCCAAAGCATCCATTCACCATATGGCCCACCGTGAAGAAAAAAAAAATAACGTTGCATGCAGTAAAGTACAGTCATTTATGCTTTCATGTATAGATGCATACCTGCCAGACAGGCCAAAAGAACTCATTTTTAGTGTCCATCTAATGAATGGAAACATTACACCATACATTGGGATTTATTGACACATCTCATTTTATCTTTGTTCATAACATACAGTTTTCATAGATTTATTACAAAAGTGATTCAATAGTTTACCCTGGTGGAGAAAATCACTGAAATAAATGTCGGTGGAAGGTAAAATTGTAAAGAAAACATATAGGTCACAATACTGAGCATGAATTTGTCATTAGACCATATCTGCTCGTCTGTTTTGGGTTTGTATTTGTATTTCTGATCACTTTGCGTTGATCTACAGAACATAAAGGTAGTTCTGCTTATTGTTCCAGATTGATAAGTACCATTGTAATTTACTGCACTTGTGAATTTGAAGTGTTCAACTGAAAAAAGTAGAATGGTGAAAAAAGTCTGTTCTGAAGGCTTTCAATAGAAATAAGTCAGATGTTGTCTAGGCCGCATGAGTGGAAGTGGAGTGTACACTGGAGGAAAGATAGAGAGTGGAGCTTTTCAGGACAATACTTCTCATAAGTACTGGTGCAATAGTCTTGAAGAAGAGACACACTGTGTTTGGAGAGCTCTATTCTTTGTAATTTCATCTATTTCAGAGTGTAAACAGGTGCTGCAAAAAATGTGTTTCATTACTGGGTATTTGTTCTTCTAGTGAATGCTGAAAATACAATAAAATGTTTTAGCACAGATGTTACAACTCGGAAACATGTTTTGAGGTCTGACTAAGCTTAAAGTAGATTAAAGTCAAATTAATTTGGATTAGTAAGGCAGACTTCACCGTACAATTGTGTGTTTTAACTGTGACTAAATTGAAATTGTTAGGAATTGATGGCTTTATTAAAATATCTTAAGTAAAAAAAAATCATAGCGAATTGAAATTGCTAAGTACCCGAGCTATTTTGTGCTATATCTGCAATACCAGTGTTTAAAACATTACAGAAATCTTCTTATTATTCATTTTATGTTTTATTCAATTTATTATGTTAGGAATGGACACATGAAAGCTTTAAATTGCAATAAAGTCTCTGTTAACAGAGGCAACTACCTGTCTTTCCTACCTGGTGTCAGCTCAGAGCGGTCACCGACTGCTCCTGCCGGCAATTCAGCTGTCCCACATCAACAAAGCGGCTCTTCTACTTCAATGGGGCTTGACACCCAATGTCATGCTGACTGACAGAAGGCTCCCAGCAGTTACCTAGGGAGGAGCTGGCTGTCAATCAGCATGATGTTGGCAGTCATGCCCCATTAACAGAACAGAGCAGATGAGAAGCCACTACTTGCTTGACATACAGTCAGCAGAAGTTCCTGAATCACCTGCAGGAGCTGTCTGTGATCACTCTGAGCCGGCAGAGATCGGAGCCAGGCACAACTGATAGGTAGCTAGCAACTCCCTGCCTGTTAGTTCTTAAGCCCACAGTAAAAAATGAAATAGTCCTGGATAACCCCTTTAAGTACAAAATCAATCCCAATAGTGGCTAGATTGCTGCTTTTTCCATACTTAAATGGTGTTAATTAACCACTGTACTTTTGGATAACTTGTTCTAATTTATTATCTAACATGCAATCTGCAATTAACTTGATTTAGCACCTACGATTTTTTAGGGTACCGTCACACAGTGCCATTTTCATCGCTACGACGGCACGATTCGTGACGTTGCAGCGTCGTATGATTATCGCTCCAGCGTCGTAGACTGCGGTCACACGTTGCAATACACGGCGCTGGAGCGATAATCTCATGACGTATTTGCGATGTAGAAGCCGTTGGTTACTGTGCGCACATCGTATACTTCCTGTGTCACACGATGCAATCATGCCGCCACAGCGGGACACTAGACGACGAAAGAAAGTTTCAAACGATCTCCTACGACGTACGATTCTCAGCGGGGTTCCGGATCGCAGTAGCGTGTCAGACACTACGATATCGTAACGATATCGCTAGAACGTCACGAATCGTGCCGTCGTAGCGATGAAAATGGCACTGTGTGACGGTACCCTTAACCTCAAAAAATCTCTCCCTTCCGCGTTATCTGATTCCTCTGTTTGCTGTTAAGTGTAATTTGTATCTAGCAACATAGACACTGAGACAGAAGCACAGATAGACCATTGTCACTCGGCTCCTGCTCTCCTATCTGTCAAGCTAAATACAGTCATAACAGTGAAGCCAGCTTTGGGTTCAGGGTGGGCATACCACTAGACAATGGCAGGAGCAATGCATGCTGGGAAGTGAAGTAAAGGACATTGCTGTACTTATAGTGCTGGTAGAATGCTGATGCTTCTGCCCTTGCTCACAGACTTTTGTGTTAAGAATTTAGGTTAAGTATCTTTCAGTATAACTTGGTGGCGGCCATTTTATATCTATAGATATTATTTCTCTAGACCAAACTATTGTGATTTACTAATTAGAATTATTTAGGAATTAATTTACAATGAAATTTCAATTATTTTTTTTTGTATTTCTGGAAAACCACTTTAAAACCAGTCTATTCAATACTTGCATATAGATGCACAGCAATAGAAGTCAATGTCATAAAACTCCTAGTAGGGGCAACATTTTTGTACTGATGTTAATGCCAGAGGAAGTTTGGACTCTGCAGTTATTGAATCAAAAGAACTTTGGCAACTTTTATACATTGTGTCCATTTGCATTTGGTGACCCGACTCTGTTACTTTACATGGTCTGCCACTTACTAGCTGAGTAGCTGTGGCTCATAACCACTTTAACTTTTCAATAATGTAAAGAGGGTGTGAGGAGGATGGGGCTTACATAGAGGAGGTAACTCTCTGTCTATCTCTCTTCCTCTTTATCTCACTGGATGAACTGAAGGAAACATGTCTGCAGTGTCAGGGAGTATAATACTGGAGTTATCACCTCACATTACAGATGATAGGAGCACATTTACCTCAGACATTGTGTACTAGTGTAGCATCAGCTCCTACATCATATATGGGATCAATTTTACATCAGAAATTCATGTAGATGCCATGTTCCCTTGTGTCTGCTACAACTTACCTCACACACTGCAGAGGCAGCTCCTGTGTGACCTCCCTGCAGACATGGCTGATATATCACACATTACTGCTGTATTATGCAGAGTCTTCATGAGTTCTGGGTGCTGGTGACTGTATTATATGTGGAACAAGGGCTGAGAGCAGATATTTGCCATTACTGTATGGGAGGACAGACCACTGGCACAGAATGCAACATTGAACATCACTGATACAAACAAAAAGGCCTCACAAGTAGTGTTGAGCATTCCGATACCACAAGTATCGGGTATCGGCCGATATTTGCTGTATCGGAATTCCGATACCGAGATCCGATACTTTTGTGGTATCGGGAATCGGAATCGGAAGTTCCCAGTGTATGGTTC
Organism: Ranitomeya variabilis; assembly: GCF_051348905.1. Lineage (NCBI taxonomy): Eukaryota > Metazoa > Chordata > Amphibia > Anura > Dendrobatidae > Ranitomeya > Ranitomeya variabilis. Next base: position 140,398,413 of record NC_135238.1, on the reverse strand, counting down.
CCAGGGTCTGAAGGAGAGGAAACTCTCCTTCAGGCCCTGGAATCCATATCCATGTAAAAAATAAAGAATTAAAATAAAAAATAGGGATATACTCACCCTCTGACGCGCCCTGGTAGTAACCGGCAGCCTTCTTTGCTTAAAATGCGCGCGTTTACTGCCTTCTGTGACGTCACGGCTTCTGATTGGTCGCGTGCCGCCCATGTGACCGCGACGCGACCAATCACAACGAGCTGTGACGTCATTTTCAGGTCCTGAATGCTGAATTCTAGGCATTCAGGACCTGAAAATTAGGTCACGGCTAGGGTTGGGCGAAACGGATCGGCAATTTTCAGAAGTCGCCGACTTTTGGCAAAGTCGGGTTTCATGAAACCCGACCCGACCCCTGTGTGGGGTCGGCCATGAAGTCGGCGATCTTCTGAATCTGGAATCGGAATTCCGATACCGATTCCCGATATGTTTAAGATATCGGGAATTGGTATCGGAATTCAGATTTAAGTGTAAAATAAAGAATTAAAATAAAAAATATCGCCATACTTACCCTCTGACGGGCCCTGGTACTAACCGGGAACCTTCCTTCCTTAGAATCAGCCTTCCAGGGCCTTGCGGTGACGTCGCGGTGACGTCGCGGCTTGTGATTGGTCGCGCGGCCCCCATGTGACCGCTCGCGCGACCAATCACAAGCCGCGACATCACCGTGACGTCACCGAAGGCCCTGGAAGGGCTGATTCTTAGGAAGGAAGGCTGTCGGAAAGAAGCAGGGCGTGTCCGAGGGTGAGTATATACCTAATAGGAATATTCTCACCCTCAGCTTCGTTCCGGCAGCCTTCCTTCCTAAGAATCAGCCCTTCCAGGGCCTTCGGTGACGTCACGGAGACGTCGCGGCTTGTGATTGGTCGCGTGAGCGGTCACATGGGGGCCGTGCGACCAATCACAAGCCGCTACGTCACCGCGACGTCACCGCAGGTCTTGGAAGGCTGATTCTAAGGAAGGAAGGTTCCCGGTTAGTACCAGGGCCCGTCAGAGTGTAAGTATAGTGATATTTTTTATTTTAATTCTTTATTTTACACTTAAATATGGATCCCAGGGCCTGAAGGAGCGTTTCCGCTCCTTCAGACCCTGGGAACCATTGGAAACCCAATGCACTGCATTGGGTTTTGAGTTTCGGCCGACCCCGACTTTTGAAAAAGTCAGGTTTCGTGAAACCCGACCCGATCCTATAAAAGTAAAGGTCTCTCAACCCTAGTCACGGCTTCTGATTGGTCGCGTGCCGCCCATGTGACCGCGACGCGACCAATCACAACAAGCCGTGACGTAATTTTCAGGTCCTGAATGCCTAATTAGGCTTTCAGGACCTGAAAATTACGTCACGGCTTGTTGTGATTGGTCGCGTCGTGGTCACATGGGCGGCACGCGACCAATCAGAAGCCGTGACGTCACGGAAGGCAGTAAACGCGCGCATTTTAAGCAAAGAAGGCTGCCGGTTCCCTCGATAAGGTGCAGGCTGCGTCGGAGAGGTGAGTATATCAATATTTTTTATTTTAATTATTTATTTTACACATTCATATGGATCCCAGGGCCTGAAGGAGAGTTTCCTCTCCTTCAGACCCTGGGAACCATCAGGGATACCGTCCGATACTTGAGTCCCATTGACTTGTATTGGTATCGGGTATCGGATTAGATCCGATACTTTGACGGTATCGGCCGATACTTTCCGATACCGATACTTTCAAGTATCGGACGGTATCGCACAACACTACTCACAAGTTATTAACCAAGCCACAGAATGTTCAGTTCAAACATAGAAATTTATTAATAATAAATAGAATAAAATATTTTTTTACTTCAAAATACATTTACATAATGTCAAAAATGCCTCCAATCCAATAACTGGTTCTATGTGCGGTACAGATATTGAGCAACAGCAGGCTTAAAATACATAAGATACCTCATTACATAACCTATTGCCGGAGCCCAATCATGTATATTTATGTCAACATGAATTGCCTGAGGAATAGACCTGCTATATTAAAGTGCCAATGTGCATATGTATCTGGCTGTCAAAAATAGCCTATAAGGCTTATATCATGATGTACAATTATATTAATTACTCATAAACATAGCTACAACACCATATGTTACATAGCGCCTAAGTCTTAACATGTACCATGTTTACAAAATTTACCATACGCCCCCAGAAGAAGAACTATCGAAACGCGCGTAGGGGTTTAACACTGGTTCTGTGAGAGAGTACAGAGGTAACTATGATCTTTTGATTATGCCATAGCTGGGGTCATGCCTGGTAAATTTTGTAAACATGGTACATGTTAAGACTTAGGCGCTATGTAACATATGGTGTTGTAGCTATGTTTATGAGTAATTAATATAATTGTACATCATGATATAAGCCTTATGGCTATTTTTGACAGCCAGTTACATATGCACATTGGCACTTTAATATAGCAGGTCTATTCCTCAGGCAATCCATGTTGACATAAATATACATGATTGGGCTCCGGCAATAGGTTATGTAATGAGGTATCTTATGTATTTTAAGCCTGCTGTTGCTCAATATCTGTACCGCACATAGAACCAGTTATTGGATTGGAGGCATTCTTGACATTATGTAAATGTATTTTGAAGTGAAAAAATATTTTATTCTATTTATTATTAATAAATTTCTATGTTTGAACTGAACATTCTGTGGCTTGGTTAATAACTTGTGAGGCCTTTTTGTTTGTATCATTGTGTGGAATGTGTTCTTGGTAAATTGGACTAATATGTATAAACATTGAACATCACTGGTATGGATGGGTAACCATCTAAAGTATGGCCCCCTGGTGTGGAGAGGTAACCATTTCAAGTATGGCCCCTGGTGTGGAGGGGTACCCATCATGGTATGGCCCTTTGCTATGGAGGGGTAGCCATCTCAAGTATGGCACTCTGGTATGAAGGGGTAGCCATCTCAGGTATGGTCCCATTGTGTGGAGGGGTAACCATCTCAGCTATGGCACCCTGGTGTGGAGAGGTAACCATCTCAGGTGTGGTCCTCTGGTGTGGAAAGGTAACCATATCAGGTATGGCCCCCTGGTATGGAGGGGTAACCATCTCATGTATGGTCCCTTGGTGTGGAGGGGTAATCATCTCAGATATGGCTCCCTGCTGTGGAGAGGTAGTCATCTCAGGTATGGCACCCTGGTATGGAGACGTAACCATCTTTTATATGGTCCCCTGGTGTGGAGGGGTAACTATCTCAGGCATACCTCCCTGATGTGGAGGGTTAATCATCTCAGATTTGCCCCCCTAGTGTGGAGGGGTAGCCATCTCAGGTATTGGCTCCTGTTGTGGAGAGGTAACCATCTAAGGTATGGCTTCCTGGTGTGGAGATGTGACTATCCCGTTATGGCCCCCTGGTCACCAGAAGCATTTATATCTTATAAGACCCTGTTAGGGTAAAGCCACTGGGGTCATGGCAACCATATTTTGCATGACTACAAAATAAATTAGCTCATTTGAGCCAGAAACAGTGGCTGAAGGGTAGAAAAATAAATGGTTATTGTCAGTATAATGCAGTAATCTACTGCATTTAACTAAAGAGCAATGTACCTAATCTGGGTGCCCTTGAGTCAGAGGGAACAACTAAACATAAAGTAATCAAGTGCATTAACACGAAGGGCAATATGCCTATCCCTGGTGCCCTTGAGCCATTGGGAACTGCTAAGGCTAACTGTCATCAAGTGAACTATAAACTTAGGGCAATATATGTCTAATCTGGGTGACCTTGAGTCAATGGGAGCGGCTTATGGTAAATGTCATTAAGTGCCTGAAATATAATTGACAAAGGAGTGGCAGGGTTATTAATGATGCATTAGTAGACTTTTTCTGCTATAGGTTTATTTAAATGACTATGTCCAAATATTATAAAAGTTATTTAATAGTCAGTTATTTATTAACTAGATGGAGGTCCGATGCTATTGCATCAGGAGGGCAGTAATGTCACGATGGGGCAGGCTTTGCAGCATTGAGAATCTCCCCCTCCATGTGCTCACCCACCTGTCCGCTGTCTCTTTCCCCTTGTACTGACTTCTCCCATCTGTGCTCTCTTCTTTGACCTGTCTACCCCATAATAACAATAATAATAATAATTTTATTTATATAGCGCCAACATATTCCGCAGCGCTTTACGAATTATAGAGGGGCCTTGTACAGACAATAGACATAACAGCATAACAGAAATCACAGTTCAAAATAGATACCAAGAGGAATGAGGGCCCTGTTCGCAAGTTTACAAACTATGAGGAACAGGGGAGCACCCCATGTGCTATCCCCCTTGTCTACTGTTTCTCTCCTTCCTGTTCTCCCCTCATGTGCTGTCCTGTTTGAGCTGTCTCCCCCTGTGCTCTGTGTCTCTCACCCCTGTGCGCTTTCTTCTCATCTGCTGTCTTCTCTCATGTCATCTCTTCTTTGACCTGCGTACTCCATGTGCTCTCCCCCTTGTCTACTCTCTCTCTACACCACTGTGCTGTCTTCTTCCCTCATGTGTCCTGTGTGTGTGTGGTATGTATGGCGTATACAGTGTGTGTATGTGTATGGTGCGTATGGCATATACAGTGTGTGATTGTGTATGTGTGGTGTTTACAGCGTAAACAGTGTGTGTGTGTGGTGCGATGGTGTTCCGTTGGTGATACCGCGCAAGATGCTGGTACCACCAGCAGTTTCCATATTGAGACACCCATCACTTGGGTGTCCCAATATGGAGGTTGGTGAACTTCCGCCGCTTGGAATTCTGGGATCCGGACACATCTGGATGGAACAGGATGTGAAGACATTACAAGGTAAGTATATATTAAGATGGTGATGTATTATGTATATAGTTTTTAAATACTCTCTTTATAATATCTTACTTTCTATATACTCATCACTTTCCGGGTAGTAGTAAGTGAGTTTAAAAAATTATTACTGCGCAACTACTGTACATATGGTTTCTGGAACCAAAAACTGTGAATTGGTGAATTATTAGAACTAGCTGCAGTATTATAGTTTTTGAGGCATGACAGATATCATTATATGGATATTCTCATTGTGGCTACCCTCTTTTTTTATGGCTAACATTTAAACTAATACCTAAAAACTAAATGTTATTTAAATCATTAAAATAGATATTAGAAAGCATATTTATATCATAATAGACAGACTGGAAAAATCTGGTGGCTATTCATCTTAAGTGATCACTTAGTTATAAAAGCCATAAGATGTAAAGAAAATGAACAAATAAATAGTTTGAGATCTTTCTAACATAAATGTATATGCTACTAGTGTATTTTTTGGGTGAATTTAGATGATGAGGCCGCTGTGTGATGCCTGGATGATGCTAACTATATGAATGCATGTCTGTCCCATTAAAATATTGAATATGTGTTTGTAATGTTAATTTAAGAAAAAGCATACTAGTTAACAAGAATTTTTCATAAAGTGTAAATGCAATTGTGTAAAATCTTTAAAGAAATTTAAGCAAGAATAACACAGCGGGGGGTTAATAATAGCTACCATCCAAAAAAATATATTCATATATTGGAAGGTTTCACTTGAGAGGAAAAGCGGCAGCTGGTCTATCAAATCACACACAGATGTAGGAGGAAGACATTGTACTTTTATTCCCGTCTGTTGTTTTTGTGTATAGTATTTTGTCTGGATATCTAAAAAAAAAATTGTGTTGTAAACAGCCACTGTGTATGGGAGTGCTGGAGGAGTTCTGGTTTCAGAACAGCCACCTGAACTCACCATGGTCGAGAATAGAACCATCTATTTGACACTTTAGACCTTAGTTCTGTGCCATAAATCCTAAGATATACTTATCTGAAAAGATATTTTATGTTTTCTAAATAATATAGGTGTATTGTTTTAGACTTATAGCCTTTGATTTTCTATTGATCTGGAGTCCAGACAACAACACCATGTATGCAAACAAGCCATGATGACAAGGCTCTTGTGGCCGCTATATTGCTCCTGATAACATTGACGTACCAAAGGGTTACTGGTTCCCTGGTAAGATGCGACAAGACACAGTTTGATTTCATTTGTAATCTCTTCCAATATGGAGGTGCAATACTTGAAAATGTTGCAAAAGAACAAACAACCCGGAAATGCTTCCTTGCTTGCAGATCTTGCGCCACCGTCTGTACTTCTCTTTGCCATAACTTTCACACACCATGGTTACACAACAGACATACTCCACAACTACTTCTTACTTGTTTCACTGATAGCCCTCAATTGTAGTTTTATTTACCTTTATTTACCTTACTGCGGAGGACATCATTACTATGGTTATCAGCACCACATACATGTTCACAAGCCTCAGGTCCCATGTCATGTCCATGTCATGTAGAAATCATCAGGTAATGATTGTTTGGCATTATGTTGAAATTCAATAGCAGCTTTTAAGACAGAGGCATAATTTTTTTCTACCACTAAGAAAGCTATGTTGTGGAGTTACTATGCAAATATCCTTCTCAAGGAAGAAGAGGATAATAACTCTAGTGCCACATACTTGGGGGTAGCAATCCTAAAATCAATATTGACCCTGTATTGTGCTTTGCCACATGATTAAGGATAAAATTATTTTTATTATTATTTATTTACATAGCACCATTAATTCCATGGTGCTGTATCTAAGACGGGGTTACATAAAAATACAAATATCACTTACAGTAAACAAAACTAACAATGATAGACTGGTACAGAGGGAAGAGGACCCTGCCCTTGCGGACTTACATTCTACAGGATTATGAGGAAGGAGACAGTAGGTCGGAGGCTGCAGTAGCTGGGATGGTGTTGAGGTGGCCGTGTGGTTGAAGAGATGGGTTTTCCGGTTCCTTTTGAAGGATCGAAATGTGGTGGATAGCCAGACGTGTTAAGGCACAGAATTCCAGATGATGGGGATATTCGGGAGAAGTCTTGGAGGCGATTGGGTGAGGAGTGAATAAGCGTGGAGGAGAGAAGGAGGTCTTGGGAGGACCAGAGATTGTTAGGGATGATATTGAGAGATTAGTTCGGAAATATACAGAGGAGAAAGCTTATGGATGGCTTTGTAGGTCAGTATTAGTAGTTTAAACTGGATATGCTGGGAAACTGGGAGCCGGTGAAGGGATTTGCAAAGAGGGGAAGCAGGCGTGTAGAGAGGAGAGAGTTTAATTAGTCGGGCTGCAGAGTTAGGGATGGACTGGAGGGGTTCGAGAGTGTTAGAAGGTAGGCCACAAAGGAGGATGTTGCAGTAGTCGAGGCAGGAGATGATTAGGGCATAAAATGCCAGATACTAGATTTGCAGACATGTTTCGTGGTATTTGCTCCTCATCAGTGCAAAGCGGGAGGTTTGATTTGGCTAAGTGAAAGGCCTTTGACAGGATGTGTTTAAGGGGGAACATTTTTCCTTGTGGGCCAGCTTGACTCTCTCTACAAGCAGAAATGTTTCCCTTTAGACCCACTGATTTGGCTTAAGGTACCGTCTCACAGTGGCACTTTGGTCGCTACATCGGCACGGTCTGTGACGCTCCAGCGTCGCTCCATTACCGCTCCAGCGTTGTAGACTGCGGTCACACTTCGCAATGCACGGCGCTGGAGCGATAATTTCATGACGTATTTGTGATGTAGAAGTCATACGGGACAGTCGTACGGGCATGTCACACAGGAGGTGCTCTCACAATTCAGAGCACATTTTTCATAATTTATGCGTGACGTTGTTCACGAGGGGCGTGTTGTGCTGCTAGCTAACTACACCTGTAATGTGCTGATTGGCCGTTGGTTACTGTGCGAGCATTGGTTGGAGAGAAAAGAATACAGCGCTCGAGAGCCGCGGTTTTATCGGCCGGGAACAATAGTACCACGTCTGGCGAGATCGTAAGTATATCACTGGAACGTCACGGATCGTGCCGTCGTAGCGACCAAAGTGCCACTGTGAGACGGTACCCTTACTATCCTGTCATGAGGCAAGGCAAATGAGAGAGTCAATATTGACTTGATTCAGGAGCATTACATGGCCTATAAGACTCTTGATTTTTACATGGCACAAACATGGCAGACCATTATTTACTTCCCTTTCAGTTTCCCACACCACCTAATCTGAACTAAGTCAGACCTTATACGCCCGCCACTTCCACATTCTGATGTCGCCATCACTCAACTTATTTTTGTGCCAAGCCAGTATCACGTCATCAATAATCACTGGACACATGCCAGCCTCACATGTCATCCATAATTAGTTAACTGCTTAGCTCCCAGAGTGATGATAGCTACTTTGCATAGAAACACATTTAAGCATAAAAAACAGCAGGAAAACAACTTACAATTTGATGCATTTTACAGGAGGCACGAACCTGGCCTCTGATGCACAAAAACAAGTGTGAACTTTCCCACTTCCTTGGGCCAGATGCTCACATCCATGCCAATGAGACCTTCAAGTTCTGATCAGGAGACCCACAGTTGAACCATGCATCGTGCCCCATACTCCAACCTCAAAACATGAATGCAAATGCATATTATAATGAGGGCAATCTGAGTTACCGCCTGAGGCTTCGGGGCCCCATCCCAGATTACCCTTACACTATATATAGAAGTCTATGTGCTGAATCACACTGTATATAGGAGGCTATGTGTGCGCTCATACTGTATAATGGAGGCTATGTGCTGTCTCATACTGTATATATGAGGCTATGTGGGGGCTCATACTGTATATAGGAGGCTATGTGGGGCTCATACTGTATACTATATATAGAAGGCTATAAGGGGCTCATACAGTATATAGGGAGCTATGTGGGGCTTATATTGTATATAGGTAGGTATGTGGGGGCTCATATTGTATGTAGGTGCTGTGTGTGGACTGATATTGTATGTAGGGGCTGTGTGTGGATTCATACTGTATGCAGAGTTGGCGTTAGGGGTAGGCAGTCTAAGCAGCGGCCCAGGGACCCCCAGCCAGTGGCATGCTGCTAATAGCGAAATGCCACGTGTGTAAGAGGGGCGCCCCTGCATCGCACATTCAACTTATTGGCATCATAAGCATTTATACATTTGAATGCAGTGATGGAGGAGAGATGACACTCCATCCCCCATCATTTCCACTCTTCTTCTGACTCAGCTGGTGCGAGATGATGTCACTTCATTGTGCACCATGCTGTTTTTTTTGCTATGGTTTACATGTATAAGGGCCCCATAGGTTGATTGCTTTGGTTGTTTATTCATGGGGCTGTGTGGGGGCTACGTGGTGGGTATGTTGTATGCAGGAGCTAAGTAGTGCATCATACTGTATATAGTGGTATGTCAGCATACTTAATTATGCTCAATATTAAGTCATACAATTATTAATATTTTTTTTAATATTATATTACTATTGAGCAGAATTAATTTCAGCCTATTGATTCGGCCTCCAAAATTGTCACGGTCTGTTATGTTGCCCCTAGGGAAAATTAGTCTCCCACCCCTGCTCTATTATATATAGCATTATGTTATTTGTAGCGCTCTAATGTTTTCCGTGTATGGATGTGCCCCAGAGCATGTGTGTTACTCACATGACCTATCACATGATCTATCTGGGTATCATGTGGCATGTCATGTGATACATCAGGTGCCTGGGGGGGAGTCCCACACCTTCCAAACTACTTTTAATCCTCCCCTGCAGGGATGTGTGAGTCCGTCCTTACACATGTGCCTCTATTGAAATGTATTACAAGAAAGTCAGTGGTCACATCGGAGTTCTGTAACCACAGAGTCTGAGTGAATCTATACAAATCACAGAACTATGAGATGACACTTAAAATTGTTAAGAATTTCCGAGGTTGATGAAGAAACTCTTCTTAGAGCAAGAGGAAGCATTACATGTCAGTCAATCAGTAAATGAATGACTCAAAGATCAATCTATGACAAGAAGAGTCGAGACCCCATTCGTCTCTTTATAATCATCAGTGTCCGACCTCAGAGTTTTATGCTTCTAGAAATATTATTTAGAGACACGCCAATGATAAATTTCTGTATCTGTGTATTATATAACGTCCTTATGGGATACAGGCTGTTAGTCAAGAGACTGCTCAATAATACAGTTCCACAATTATAGATAATTTTATATTCCATGATCTTGCCCAGTAGATACATAATCCGAATGCGGGTGGTTGTCTATTCAATGGAGGGATAAAATTCATTCGGTGGCTGAGAACAGAGCACAATGGCTCTCAGTGAACCAGATTAGTGAAATACAAAGAGGTAAAATGGTTTTTTTACATGTACAATAGTCAATGTTCAGCAGAAGCTTGAATTTGATATTAAATTCACACCATGGTCTCACTTTTTTTATGTGTAAAGGTTTTTTTTTTTAGCCAGGAACTAAGACGTGAAATTATTAAGGTGTAGATGTTTTCTATTTGTGAGAAAGCGACTTTCATACATAATAAAATGTGTTTTGGGGGACTTTGAGTAATACATGAAATGCTCACATCAGTTAAGGATGCCACCAGCATAGGCCTTTCATGCCCAC